>NC_065449.1:132585149-133185149 GCF_917563875.1 Diabrotica virgifera virgifera | reverse complement strand
GCGGGAATACGTCATCCGTACGACAATTTTAAAATTGTCATAAGAGTCAATGCTAATAAAAGGTTCAAAAACTTAGGTTTTGCAATATATTTTGAGATTTTCTTGGGTATAGGTATATTAAGTGGTTCTTATATTGGTAATTATATCAATTTTTCCCTTAAAAATCAATAGTCTGCTAACAAAAAACTAGAATTCATTTAACACTTATTATGTGTGTTTTAAATGGAGAAAACAATTTAATTAGCACAAAAATCCAAAAAAATAGAAGAAAAAGTTTAAAATCAAAAATAGTAATATGTAGGTACTTACTTATTGTGTTTTTCGTGGAATGTGCAGCACTTTTATCATTTTTGGTGGTATGCAACAACAAAAGAACGAATAATATAAATAATTTATTATTAGGTTAAAATATAAAAAAGATGTAACATATTCAGACACGAGGAAATGTTTGCTACCTATTTTCTTATGTTTAGAGGCCCATTTATCTTGTAACATTTTATTATCCATTATTGTTTGATAATGTTAAGGTATTTGGGAAATGTCCCAAAAACATTATTTTGTTTCCATCTGGTTCAGGAATTTTGGAGTTGCTTTTACATATTGGCTCCGTGCGTCTCCCCTCTACTTACAGTCACGTGACACGCTGTCAGATTTTGTAAGGACGTTTTAACATTGAGTCTTATGGGATTATTTTGTTAAACTTGAATATTTTATTTTGTAGTGATAATAACCGAAAAAAATTGTTAGAATTCATTAGTTATTAATTTATACTGTAATTTATAGTGCAACAAAAATATTTTCTTTTGCGTTAATAAAGATTTATTGACATAAACTGCGATAGTGAGGTTATGTATACAAAATCGAACTGATAATCAATATTGGAAAGTGAAGAATTTATATCAGATTAAGTGCGTTTTTAGTTTCTGTTTATATTAATACATAATATCACTAGCGTGACAGGGCATTTTTTTTAAATGTCTCATTTAAACATACACAAAGCGTCCTTATAAAATTTCAAAAATCCGCCACCATGAGCAGGTCGGTCGATTTTGCTTTGACACTTTGTTAACGCTCGGGGCGAATAGCTATGCTACAAATGTTACCACCACTCATCTAAAAAATGTTTTATTATTATAACATACAAAACTACTATTATTATGTGTAATATTATAATTTTTAAACTAACTTATTAATATTGTCCTTATATGCTTAAAAACTCAACAAATATTAAACAAATAAACGATATTATCATAGAAAAAAGTGTTGTGTGATTTGGTAGAATGCGATCTTACCCTTCAAAAAATATGTCACGTATTTCAGCACCTGGAAAATTGGAAGGATACTACAAATCTGGCCTCCACATAAGTGGTCTGTAGCTTCGACATGATAGGTGTGAAATTTTAAACGTTCTTGCTGTTGATTGGATAGGAAGGGTAGCGTTATCTAGCCTCCACGCTAGGTACACCATAGCCTCCATACGGTACTTCCAATATTTAATATTATTTTATTCAAGTGGACAATAAAGGTAAAACACAAGCAACTTTTGTTTCTTAATTATTTATTTATACAATAATGTGACATTTTACATAGAAATATGAGTATTTAATTTTGATTAAATATATGTTTACTTGTTGAATTTATCGGCTGCACACAACAGCTGATCGGCCATTAGACCCAACAACAAAACGTGAAATAAAATGTGTATTTTAAAACTGTTGGATAAACAGTACCTACAATCAGAAAAACTTACCTTTAAAAAGGTACTCGATTATGAAATAACAAAAATATCAAAAAACACGACTGAATATCAGCTTTTTATGGTGACACAAACTAAACACAAACACCAAACACATCACATAACCGACCATATAAAATAAGTGAACGACAACGAACGAACGAACACAGATTACAGATTCACCCTAGAATATAAAAGAATTCACAGATAGCGTAGGATTTGTCAAAAGTCATGTTCCACCAATCACAATGCCGACATCAGCGCCTCTGACTAAACGGAAGGAAAATAAATACGATTACATGTTTTGGGAGAGATTAAGGGCCGGTACTTTATGTCCCGGTTAAACCTCGGTTAGCTAACCGGGGTTTAATCGGGACAGAAAAGTACCTCATAGAGCCTCTTGCGTTGTAATAAAAGCAATTATAATTATTATTATAATTATTTATGAATATAATAATAAGTATAATTGCGTTTATGTCTATGTTATGCATATATTTCTGTCCCGATTAAACCCCGGTTAACTAACCGGCTGTTAACGGAGACATAAGGTTTGTTCCAACATGAACTTTTGGACGGTCCAGAAACCGTCACGAAACTACTTGTACCGTTTGTTGTGCGCATGTTCGTAATTGTATCGCCCAGTTATCGTCCCATGACGGTAATCATATATTTGTCATTTTTATTGGTGACAGCTTGTGTGCTTTTAGTCGATCAAAGGCTCAAAAACTTTAAAGAATTAAGTCCTAGTGTGCAAGTCAGTCCAACCAGCACATTTATGCATTTGCCCGATTACTGAAATGATCATCACGAAACCGTCACCGAAAGATCACAATTCTTGTTGGAACAGTGGGAAGGACGATCCGATGACGATCATATTTTTGTTGGAACGGATTTTGTTTACTGCGCAGGAGCATTACCGTTTCGTGACGGTTCTCGGTCGTGTTGGAACAAACCTATAAAGTACCGGCCCTAAATGTCCAGCAAACGACGGCAATGTTGCCAGATTCCTTTTAGCGGGAATTTTAAAATTTTATAGCAGTTTGGTTTTAAATTTGACAGTTCTGTTTTCTCAAGTCAAAAATCTTAACCTTACTTTTACAATTGATTAAGATTATTATTATTTTCCGCAAATCGCCAGGAAATTTTGACATTCCTGTCAAAATTTCTTGAAGAAAAAGTCAGGACTTCCTTACTGTAAGGAAATGTCATTTCCTTACTGTAAGGAAATGATATTTCCGTACAGTTGTTAGTGTTCTACATAAATGATAGAAAAAACTACAAAAAACCTCAATACGTTTCCATAGTAACCCAAGTAATTTTATTAGGAATTTCAAAGCACCATTTATTTGGGAATAAAATTATCGCGTTTTTTTTAAATCAATCAATATCTGTCGAATTTTAAACGATTTGCGGAAAAATAGTATGTTTACCTCGTAGGAAAAGCCACATTCCTGGACTCTGTGTTGCTAAGTCTCGGCTTGCGCCTCGACTTAGCAATCTTCACAGTCGTCCAGGAATGTTAAGCTTTTCCTACCCGGTAAACAATGTACTATTTATTTACACGTAAATTGAAACAATAAATATTGTGCTTTGTCATAATTTAAAACTCATTATGTTGAAGTCTTTTCCAGTTGATAAAATTGCAATTCAAAAACTTTTAGGTAGGTACGTGTAACTTCCACAATATTATTTATTTTTTAAGTATTAAGGTTGATGTTGATATCAAAAATTTAGATTTCAAAGATAGTTTTATGTAGGTAGATACTAATAGAGTAATACTAGATAATAGATTAGATACAAAGTAAGCTGTAAGTTGTATAACTGCCCGTGTAATCACCTGTTATGTTGTTTTTTTTTTAGATTTGCACTGTATGGATGGCACAGGAAGAGAACAGAGAACAAGAGTACAAGAACATGAAACATCTTATTATGAATGTATATGTATGTGATCCTCAAAAAATTATTTTTCAAAACAAGATAGAGAAAGAGCTTTAAAATCCCAAGGATCCTGCAAAATGTTTATTTGGTGTACTAGTCGAATAATAGTATCTAAAAATATTGAAACTGTTTTAAAACACATTATAGGCATGAGGATGGTATAGAGCACTTACATAAATACCAAAATCAGATAAATATCTCTTCAAAGTTTATTTTGAGACTTTCTTCAAAAATGTAAGTGAAATATTTGCATATCGACGGCGGAAAGGCAAAACTGAAAATTTTTTATAACATGAGTTACTTCAGTTTTCGCTTTAGAATAAGTTTATCGGCAGTTATTTTAGTTTATATACAGCAGTTTATATACAGCAGTTTATATACAGCTGGTAAAGTTTCCGGAAGGCTTCCAAAAGGCTTTCCCAGCTCTAAAAGCTGTTTAATAGGTGCTGATACACTTATTCTAAAGCGAAAACCGAAGTAACTCATTTTATACAAATTTTTCAGTTATGAGGTCCTGCCTTTCCGCTGTCGATATACACAATATAATTTAAAACAAGAATGTTACCACTAAACCACTTTTTAAATATTAAGGCGGGTTGACATTACTAGTGAATAACGAACGTGGCTCACGCTTACGTATTTTGCCCCTGCTATTGTTAGATATTTTATTATCTATTTTCAAACTCGAGCAGTACATTTGTATCTATGCATTGCATAAATACAAATGTACTGCTTGGGTTTGAAAATAGATAATAAAATATCTAACAATAGCACGGGCAAAATACGTAAGCGTGAGCCACGTTCGTTATTCACTAGTAATGTCAACCCGCCTATACTCATGAATATTTACTACAGTTTACAATTTCAAACTAGTGTGTTTGATTCTCCTATACCTATATTTTACTTTTTTAGTAAACTTCAGACTGTTCAGGATAGCATAATAGCATAGGAGGCGAATTAAAAAGAATTAATTTACTTACAAGAAAAGATATCACAAACATTAAACTCTCTTATGGCATTGATTTGAAAGATGGGTATATGTACAAGGATGATGCAACCAGTGTTTATTTTTGGGTTGAATGCTTACAGACTCATGTCCAATATTATTTTACAAACAACAGAGCATACTAATGGATATTCATTCTGAATTTAACATTTATGATTTTTGTCTTATTTTCCTTAATACTGTGCCAAAAGGAAATGTTAATTAAGTTTGGCAAATCCTTTATCGCAATCGATGGAACTCATGGGCTCATTTCCTATGACTTTGAACTTATGACAGTATTAGTAAAAGATGAATTTGGGAATAGATTTTGTACTGCTTTCTTATTTTCAAATAGAAAAGATACCTACTTTAATTTACCAATTTTTTTAAATACATGTCTGTGTTGGTATTATATGTATAGTCAAATGTTTTCATATCAGGCATAAGTGACACCTTTTACAATGCCTCGTCAAATGTAATGGGTATTGCTCCTAATAGACTGTTAAGTGCCTGGCACATAGATAGGGCATGGTAAGTAAATCTTAATAAAATATCTGATTCTGAAAAAAATCCTATTATATATACAAGATGTATTAATGATGGTTCAGAGAGTATTAATAGCTTTTTGGGTAGACTTCTAAGTGATGCAGATACATACAATTTTAATAAGTATTTCCAGTAGAACTACTGCAATAACATCCAACAATGGGCCTATTGTTATAGGAAGGGGTTGTGGAATTAATACCAATATGACCATTCAAAATTTTCATAAAATTTTGGATAAAAGGGTATCCATTAGTTGTTATCAGTTAAGTTTAAAACTTGGCACTCATGGAGAGCTATACTCTATACCATAATATATAATAGGTATATCTCATAATATTACATCTCATTAATCTCATATTGTTCACTCCAGTAGTAAGAAGTGAGCCTGCATACACAGAACCATAATAATATATTATAGTTTGTGTATGCAGGCTCACTCATTACAATAGTGAGCAATAGAAGATATAACATATTATAGTATAAGTCTCTGTGCATGACTAGATTAACATGTTTGGTGCCCATCTCGAACAAGCTCCACTTGGCTGGTACCACATACTTAAATCATTTACTTAGTTACACAGTACTACTCACATAACTTATGTGTCGTCAGTACCTTCCATAAAACCTTCGTGATGCTACTCATACTTCATGGCCACTGAATGTGTTAAAGCTTGTTAATGTAGGAGAGTTATACTAAAATATATATCTTATATTATATTGCCTTAAATAGAAAAAATATCTTATTTAAATTGTATCCATGTAAGTTTTGATTTAATGAAATAAACCTTTTAATCAAAAAAGTGTTGTTTATTTGTGTACACCTAGCAATATCCTGATCATAGATAAATAATATAGTATTATCGGATCCTGATATGCAGACGCCAATAGGGCTTTTCATCGATTGTCATTTGTTTCGAGCTTCTGTCATGAGTCACATAATATTAATGTATCTACCACAAACCATACATACTCATAGACGTTTCACGTAAATTGTCAAGGTCAAGACAGCAAATTAGTTACCATTCCAATCAAGAGATGTCGCTGTCAGTCAATTCTCTTGTCATATTTAACAACTGACAGTTGACAATTAAATTAATTTTTATTTACTTTTTATTTTACAGTTTGTGGCTTAATTATTTTATTATAGTGGTGTTACGTTTTTAATTAGATTTAATCACAATTTTAATCAAGTGTATTAACCTCCTCTCCATTTTTATGAGTAGAATTTTTAGTTTACATTGATCATCCCGTGTTGTGTTTCTCCACATTAAAAAAAACAATATAATAGATCCTGAAACAGTTTATTCCAATAGGCAAGTGTGTCATCAACATTTCGGACCTATATATTTTTGGAAGTTTGTAAAAGATTATAAGGTATTTATCTAACTAAACAATCATCCTACAAGATTCTTTCAAAAATTTTCATTTAAGTCGATACACATCAGTGCTTTCACGTGACACATAGCAGTAGTGTTTAGCATTTTGAAAACAAATTAAGTTTTCAGTAAAATATGGAATAAAACATTGAACTGTCTTTCTGTTGTTTTAATTTCCTGCGAAATTTCATCAAAAATCCCGCAAAATTTATAATTTGAAATGCTCACGTAACTAAAATTTGTCATTTTAGTTCCCATTCCAATCAAGAGATGGCGTTAATTCGATCCGAAAGATTAACATGGTCGTGAAACGTCTATAAGTATGTATGGTTTGTGGTATCTACGTCATACGTCTTTGGCTTGTATCATTGGGTGCGTTCGGACGACCACAGCGGCTGGACAGCTGAGCCAGCAGTAGCTGTCAGACGTCACCGCTGGAAGCCAGCCGCTGAGAGATTTACTAAGCTTTCCCTATCACGGCTGGATACAACCACTCAGCCGATTTCTGCTGAATGCCAGCCGCTATGGTCGTCCGAACGCACCCAAAGGGTGCGTTCAGCGGTGAGTGATCAATTTACGCTACTGATACATCGAATGAACTGCTCTTTATATTCCGCTACATTTTTGCTCCAGTTTGTTTGTCAAATATTTTATTTAGCTGTCAAGAACTTAACCAAACTTTATTTTGTAATTTTGTCTACTCTAAACTCTAAAGAAAAAATAATTAATTATCATTCTGAAAACGTTCTGAATGAACATATTTTATTCAATCAATTGGGATTTTTTAAGATTTTAGTAAATTATACATATTACATAGAGGTGGTTTTACTTCATGTTAGAATTTGTTGGGTATACAGCCAACCCAGGGAAATACCCCTTTTTAGTTTAATTAATTATCAGATATCATCTAGCTACTGTTTTATTTTCTACCAGGTAACATTATATTATACAATAGATACCTTTATAAATCTGGTTCACTCAAAATAGGAACCAAAACTGTGCCAAAAGTACCTGTTTATTGCTTTTACGCATGCGTCATTTTATGCTACACTCAAAATATTACACTCAAAATGTGCTCCAAAAGATGACGACCGCTCCGCTACATTTTCGAATCGAATGAATCGAATTTCGATGTAGCGCACAACGCAAAGGTCGTTCAGCGTGAAGGAGCGAGATGTGATCCTACCAGATCACTTTATGCTCATTCGCCGCTGAACGCCACCATTGGCAATATCAATAACATATGACAGATATATTAATATTAGACAACACATGACAGAAGCTCGAAACAAATGACTGAGTGAAAAGCCCTATATCATGTAAATACAAGTCATAGAGATGTCTTTCTACGGTTAAAATTTCACAGCCTAAAGACATCATTTATGTAACTTCTTAAGCCGTCACAAAATGACTGCAATAAGAAAATAGAATTTATTAGCTCGCCTCGCCCCCAGGCAAAGTAAAGGTGCTAGGCCACTAAGAATGTTTTTTTCAATTTTTTTTTATTTTGCGGCTTTAGCACTTAGCTATTTAGCCAGATACATGATGAGAATTAATACTATTATAATACATATTAAAACTAATTCAAATTACTAGTAATTTTATTAATATTCTGAATAATTATGTAACCACTTAATACTAAAATAAAATAGTGTCCATCTATACTATCCCAACACATTTTCACCTTTGAAATCGTAAATTTCCATTCCCATTAAAAAATAATTTGTACTTTATAAGTATATTTCTTTTGAGCTTCATTTTTTTTTCAAAATACTGCAACATGACTTTTAAATTATGACACAGTATCCTAATTACTTGTAAAATAATCCTAATTACTTGTAAAAGTAAGGTTATAAATTTAAGAATACAGAACTCTCTTTTAAAACCAAAGTGGCATTAGACTAATTTTAAAATTCCCGCTAAAAGGAAAAAGGTAAATCTGGCAACAGTGCCGTCGTTTGCTGGACATTTAATCTCTCCCACATGTTTTTTATTAGAGTTAGCGGGGCATGGATATTATAAGAAAATTCCACAAAAATATACGGAAATATAACCACAAACAACTGTCAAACTGTTTGACAGGTCAAACTTGACTTTGTCGTACGAGTGACGTAGGCATTCCCCTCCCTCTCGCTGCCGCCCACATAGTAATGAGATAACCTAACCCCTATCTATGAACCTTGGTAATTTACACTCAAATGTCCATAGAATTTCTTACACTAAAGGCTGTATGACACTATGCATTTTCTTGTATCATTTCTAATATCGTTTCTGATATGTCAACAAAAATGTATTCGCTCCGAGCGTTAACAAAGTGTCAAAGCAAAATCGACCGACCTGCTCATGGTGGCGGTTTTTTGAAATTTTATAAGGACGCTTTGTGTATGTTTAAATGAGACATTTAAAAAAATGTCGTGTCACGCTAGTGATATTATGTATTAATATAAACAGAAAATAAAAACGCACTATAAATTCTTCACTTTCCAATATTGATTATCAGTTTGATTTTGTATGCATAACCTCACTATTGCAGTTTATGTCAATAAATATTTATTAACGAAAAAGAAAATATTTTGTTGCACTATAAATTACAGTATAAATTAATAACTAATGAATTCTAACAATTGTATTCGGTTATTATCACTACAAAATAAAATATTCAAGTTTAACAAAATAATCCCATAAGACTCAATGTTAAAACGTCCTTACAAAATCTGACAGCGTATCACGTGACTGTACGTAGAGGGGAGACGCACGGAGCCAATAGTGTCATACACAGATACAAGAAACGATATCAGAAACGATACAAGAATTTGTGTCAGGCACAGATTCTTGTACAATAATTGCGCCAATTTCTGCGCAAAGAGCAAAAACGTAAAACCTGCTGGTAAAACTTCTAAATGTCATAATGGCGGCTTAAAATGAGATCATATGATTTATGTCTTGATGAATTTATTTGTGTTTTGTAGGTATTATTTATTAATATTTTATTGATACTTAATATACCGTTTGGTATGGACTACTGTTCTACTAATAACCATATATTTAGAATAACTTTGGGTTTCATATTGCATAATTTTTTAATAGAGGAAAATACAATAAGTTCCAATTTGGATCAAACTGAAGATAATTATAATGCAAATATTTTAGCACAAATATCAAAACAAAATAAAAAACACAAATAATCAACAGTCAACGTAAAAATTCTCATTATTATAACATTAAAATATTTGTTTTTAAAAGTTTATAAATTTTATAAAATCCTTAAAATCAGCTGTAGACGCAGTACTACCATACCAATGTAACGTGACAGGGTGACGAACAAAATTTCGACCAATCACGTGCCGAATTTCATACAGTTTTCGATACAAGAACTTGCATAGTTTCATACAGGGCACAAATGTAGGTACAAGAAATGATACAAGAAAATGTATACAAGAAACGATATCAGAAACGATATTAGAAATGATACAAGAAAATGCATAGTGTCATACAGCCTTTACACTCAAAAGTGTAACCCTAAAAAACAAAGGACCTTTGTTTTAAGTGTAACACTAGTTCTTGAAAAGTGTAAGAAAAGTGTAAAAGTGATACACTTTCTTGTTTCTTTGTTTTTCTAGTGTTTACACTTTTTTTCACGATACACTCAACTTCTGTCGTAGAACGCGTACAACTCGTTTCTTTGAAATACTGTAGGAAAAAATAGGGCTAGTACACGTTGGGCCAATCAGTTGGGCCAAGGAGTTGGGCCAACGTGTACAGGACCACTTGGCATGAGTTTGCGATTGGCGGTCAGCGCTGCTCTACAAACCGAATCTTGTCGGTATTTGGTGCACAAATCAAAGGATTTTTGGGACTTGCGCGATCTGCCAAACAGACCATAATGGCTCCATTACACGTTGGGCCAACTAGTTGGCCAATGAGTTGGGCCAAGTAAGAACAGTGAATACATGATGATTACACGTTGGTGGAGTTATCAGTCTGCATTAACCTTTCTTAGCGGATAAACAAAAAACAAACTCTAATTATGGATATGGATGTGGAGATTGTAGCAGCTGCCGCAATTAATTTGTACAATGCGTTCAATGCTTATAGAAAAGTGTACCAAACAAGAGTGATTAAAAAACAATGGCGCAAACGACGGTGCTGTTACACCGAAAAAAGTATTCATATTAAAACACAACCTTAAAATTAATACTTATAAACAGTATCAGTATTGTGAGAAGAGAAAACAAATATTTTAAACTCAACGACAACAACGTGTTCAGTGTTCATAACCAAACAGCTGTTTGGCAGATCGCGCAAGTCCCAAAAATCCTTTGATTTGTGCACCAAATACCGACAAGATTCGGTTTGTAGACCAGCGCTGACCGCCAATCGCAAACTCATGCCAAGTGGTCCTGTACACGTTGGCCCAACTCCTTGGCCCAACTGATTGCCCCAACGTGTACTAGCCCCATTTTTAACACTTTTCTACACCTACCTTCGAGACGGTGGTGGATATTATACTCGTCCTGCGCAGTATCATCCAACCGGAGCCAGCTGTTTAGCCGTTAAATGTGTTTGTTTACAAAAAAGATATATTTCTTTTTAGTTTAATTTAAACTAGATTTATAAATTGAAAAAACTAAAGTAGCTACAAGTTTTAATTTAATTTTGCTTAACCTCCGAGTGGCACTTTCCTGTAATTTTAAAATTATCACTTTTCAGTGATTTTTTTAATATGCTTTTATGTACCTACTTATGTTCAACAAAGCATTTCCTTTAATTACAATTAAGCCAAAACATCGCAAATCCTGGGCCCTGGACTACTAAAGGTATCCGCATATCAGTCATGAATATGCGTTCACTACTCTACATCAAGAAATTTACTTTTCAATGGCTCTGTCACTGAATATATCACCAAGTACAGGAAAACCTATTTAAAACTTATAAAATCAGCTAAAAAATCGTACTATCAAAATCGTCTGAGAAGCTCTAAAAGTGTTGCAAAATAAACTTAGTCCATAATAAACGATCTTCGAAATAAAATTCACCCAGCTTAAACATTTTTCCTTTCAGACCCTGGAAATCTAAATGAATACTTTGTTAATCTGAGTAAAAATATAACATCAACTATTTTGTCACAAGATCCGGTTTCCTATCTCATTAATTCATTCTTTACAAGGCCAGTTTATCTGCCATCTGAACTGATCCAAACAATCAATAGTATCTAAAGCAAATCTTCCTATAGTACTGATAAAAATTTTCTTAAATCTCCCAGGACATGTGATATGTCCTTAAGTACCTTAACCATTGTTTAATTAATAAGACCACTGTCGATGGAATAATTCATATTTATTACTAATATGTTATTCAATACATTTTACATTCAGTTTTTCTATAACTACTCTTTTTGCCCCGTTGTTGTCTCCCCTACCTGTCAGTCCGCATCGAACATCACCGCAGAACAGTAAGTGCCAGATGGTCATCTCTCTCAGAGCTACCAACTCACTTTAAGCTGTGTTTACACTGAAAACATCCCAACTTATCACCCTCACCCTTAATTAATATCTACCCAAATATGATTAATATGATTATGTAAAACCTAACTGAACAATTTTTTTTTTTTGACTTACTCTAGAATGAAATCATTGTATTTCTTTGGCATATTTGTAACGCGTCTGCTTCTACCTGTTTGAGACATATTATCAGATGGATAATTAACAATAATGTTTTGTTCATTATCTGACCTGTAAACTGTATCAGTTGATGATCTGTTGCCAGTGTCTGAAGAAGTAGCCATGTCCAGCAAAACTGGCTCACCTTGGGTTTCCATCGTTAACTTCTCCAAATTTGATTCAGATTGTGTTATACTCTCACCTACCGGATGTACTACGTTTGGTAGTTTTATATATTGAAAGTCATTGTTACTGTCAAGTTCATTTTCCCTGTTGTTTGCAAACTCAGTGCTACACCTGCCTACCTGATTCGTATGACGCTTCCATACCTGACCACTATCTAATCTGCAATAATAAGTTTTCTTACCTACTTTATTTATTATTTTAGCTGCCACCCACAACTTTCGGTTTGTTTCCCTATAGTCTCTTACCATAACCCTTTCTCCTATTTCAAAACATCTTTTCTCCTTTATAGAAATATTTTGCTGTTCTTTACTGGGCTTTTCGGCCATCATTGATATTCTTGTTCGCAATGATCTATTATATACAAGTTCAGCTGGTGACTTTTCTGTTACTGGGTGTTTTGTGTTGCGATATGTTAGTAAATATCTTGATATTAATGTAGACAGTGGAATACCAGAGTTTCTTGGATCATCTAGGGCTGTTTTCAGCTTCATTTTAAATGTCCTGACATACCGTTCTGCAGCTCCGTTGCTGGATGGATGGTAAGGTGCCCCTGTTAAATGCTTAATCCCATTTTTCTTAAAGAATATTTCCATGGTTTTGTCAACTAGTTGAGGTCCATTGTCACTCACACATAACCTTGGTAGTCCCATTCTGGCAAAAACTTCCCTTAGTTTTTCTTGCGTTTCTGCTGCTGTCGCCCTACTCATAGGAAATACCTCTACCCATTTGCTGTAAGCATCCACCAATATTAAGCACAACTTGCTTTTTAATTGCAAAAAATCTATATGCACTCTGTCAAATACTTTGTCCACTTCAGGCCACGGTGAAAACTCTGATGGAGGGTTGTCTCTATTCTTTAAACATGGACCACAACTTTTTACCCTATGCTCTATGTCGGAATCTATTTTAGGCCAGTAAACATATGATCTCGCTAATGACTTGCACCTGACTATTCCAAAATGTCCTGCATGGAGCTCATCGAGGATTTGTGGTCTTAGACTTGATGGTACCACAATACGATGTCCCCACATTATTATGTGCTCATCTAAATACAACTCTTGTCGTTTATGGTAAAATGGCATTATTTCATCACTTAAATGTTTGGGCCATCTTTCCGTTTTAATATACATCTTTATTGCCCTTAAAATGCCATCTTTGTCTGTTTCTTCTCTAAGTACTTTGTTGTTAATTGGCCAGTATTCTATAGACTCCGTGAAATGAATATATGTCATTCCTTCCGCTGGTTCCTCTACTGTTCCCGTAACCTGCACTGGTGACCTTGATAAATAATCAGCTACAGGATTGTTTATTCCCTTGATATGTTCAATACTGTAGTCAAACGATGACAAAAATAAAGCCCACCTTTGTATCCTGTTTGCGGACATTTTAGGGATGCTCCTGTGTTCTCCAAATAATGCAACTAGCGCTTTTTGATCTGTCCTTAATTTAAACTTATTACAGCAGAGGTACTGGTAAAATTTATTTATGGTAAAATGAACTGCTAAAGCCTCTTTTTCAACTGTAGAATATTTTTTTTCTGCTGGCATGAGAGTTCTTGACACACATGCTACTGTTCTCTCCTCTCCCTCTTTAACTTGGCTTAACATGCCTGAAATACCCTTGTCACTTGCATCTGTTGTTACTATTATTGGAAGGTCAGGGTCAAAATAAACTAAACAATTATCTGATGCTATTATATCTTTTATAATATTGAATGCCCTTTCACATTCTTTTGACCAGAAAAACTTTACATTACCTTTTAAAAGCTTGTATATTGGTTCTAAGATCTGGGCAGCCCGAGGTATAAATTTATGGTAATAATTTACTAGCCCTGTAAAAGCTCTAACTTCTGTTATATTTTCTGGTTTAGGTGCATTTATTATTGCAGCAATTTTACTATCTGTTTTCTTAAGGCCTTCTTTTGATATTTTGTACCCCAAGTATTCAACTTCCTCTTTAAAAAATACACATTTTTCTTTACAAACTGTCAGCCCAGCCTTTTCAAGTTTGCTAAGAACTTCCCTCAAGTTAGTCATATGTTCTTCTGCTGTTTCCCCCGTTACTATTATATCATCTAAAAAGTTTGTTACATTTTTCATGCCCTTAAAGAGATTTTCAATTTCTCGTTGAAATATACTACTTGCTGATTTTATTCCGAATGGTAATCTTTTAACTGCGTACAAACCCCTGTGAGTGTTCCACGCTAACAACTTACTTGATTCAATATTTAAGGAGAACTGCATATAAGCTAGTTGTAAATCAATTTTTGAAAAACGTTGACCTTTTTTTAGTTTATTCCATAATTCATCAATTTTTGGAAGTGGATATTTCACATCTTCTAAATGTTTATTTATTGTTGTTTTGTAATCCCCACATATTCGTATTTTCCCATTTGATTTTTGAACAAAGACTAAAGGTGTTCCCCAATCTGAATTGTCTATTAATTCTATTACTCCCTCTTTCTCTAACCTATCTAACTCTAACTCTACCTCTTTCGCATAGGCTAAAGGAACAGCTCTGTGCTTGCAAAAAACTGGTTTAGCATTTTCCACAACTTTAATTGAAATTTCCTTATGATTAAAGTTTCCTAACTTACTAGTAAATACGTTTGAAAAACTGTTTATTAGATCTAGAATTTTACTATTACTTACAATTTGATTCATCATTTCAAGCCTAATATTGAAGGCCTTTATCCAGTCTCTCCCTAGAATATTTGCAGAACCTTTTTGAACAACGTATAGCTTTACTGGTATTTTCTTGCTTTTATAGCCCATATCTATTATAAAATATCCCTCTGGTGAAAAGACACTACCTTCATAACTTTTTAGCAACAGATCATCACTGGTTAGCCTAAAATGAGAAAAATTATTTATATATGTTTCTTTTGTGATTGCACTTATACCAGCGCCACTATCAATGATCATCTCATATATTTTGCCTTCAATCTTTACCTGGATTTTAAAGGGATTGTCTACCTTGACTTGTACATGGCACAGATCAACAATTCTTGATTCTATGCTGTCTAATGTATAAATGTCCTCTTCCGCCTCACTATCTATAAAATTAACACTATTTTTATGTGCCAAACAGACCCTAGCCAAGTGCCCAATTTTTTTACATATATTACAAATGTAATCTTTATATTTACAACTATTTTTGTGTTTATTTCCACATATCTTACATTTTGACATCTGATTGACACTTGAATTTACATTGATGTTTGAGCTGCCATGCATTGTCCGCCTTGTCCCATGTTGCCAACCTCCATCCTGTCCCTGCCGACGAACTCGAGAACTCGACGATGACGAAGCTTGCTGATGATCTATCACGTGAACATTTACAGTTGACCTCGAGCTTGTTTTTGAAGCCATAATAGCATTTTCTGTCTTCATTGCCAAACTCACCATCTGCTCCATCGTCGCCTTTTCATCCTCTTCGCATAATCTGTCGAGAATTTTACTAGGACACATACCACTCACGAACTTATTTAGCAGCACTTTGGTTAGATCTGCCCCAAACTTGCACGTAACTGCAGCACTTCTTATCCTAGCATACCAGTCCGCTATTTTTTCCTCAGTTTCTTGCCGCAGGTCAAAAAATGTACATCTCTCTCTCCATGTACTCACTTGACCTCCGTAATGGGTAGCTAATAACTGTGATAATTCTGCAAATGTTTTGGTTTTGGGAGCTTCTGGAAAACATAGATCTCTCAACAAGGTGTATGTGGGTGCACTTACCGAACTGATTAGGATCGCCACTTTAATAGCTTCCTCTTCAACCCCATTTGCCACAAAATGTTGTTCCAATCTTTCTTCGTAAATATTCCACGGTTGTAAATCTGGAATAAATTCTTCGAACTTTTTGTTCGCCATCTTGATTTACTAACAAAGGTACCGGACATCGGTTTACATAAAACAATTAGTATTTACTTCGTTACCACTTTTATCCTCGTCGCCATTGATATGTCCTTAAGTACCTTAACCATTGTTTAATTAATAAGACCACTGTCGATGGAATAATTCATATTTATTACTAATATGTTATTCAATACATTTTACATTCAGTTTTTCTATAACTACTCTTTTTGCCCCGTTGTTGTCTCCCCTACCTGTCAGTCCGCATCGAACATCACCGCAGAACAGTAAGTGCCAGATGGTCATCTCTCTCAGAGCTACCAACTCACTTTAAGCTGTGTTTACACTGAAAACATCCCAACTTATCAACATGTGTTAGGAGTCCTCATCTCGCCAATTAATGATTCTTTTGAGAAAGGTAAATTTCCAGAGTACCTAAAGACAGCTATCATTATTCCTCTTCATAAGGGTGGTGAAAAATCTAATTCCTGCAATATATACCTATTGCATTACTACCGGTACTCCAAAATTATTGAGAGACTCATAAAAGCATGACTTATGTCCTTTCTTGTTGAAAACATTTTATTACAAAATCAGTTTGGCTTTTTAAATAATAAATGTACTGCTGATGCCATGTTTTCTGTACTACATGAGGTTTATCAAGCACTGAGCAATAATCTTTACACTGCCACTGTTTTTTGTGACTATGCCAAAGCTTTTGATTGTGTAAATCATGAAATTTTGATAAAAAAAATCTAAATTTCAATGGAATTCGAAGTATTTCTTTGAATTGGTTTCAATCTTACTTGGATAGTTGGAAACAACTGGTTAGAGCAAATAATACAGACTCTAGTCTCCAAAATATTGTATGTGGGGTCTGTTTAAACTACTTTATTTAATGGGTTATAAGTCAAACAATCATAGTATTGAGTAAACTTATATATTTTTATAAAACTTACTAAACATCTTACATACAATAAATCATACAAGTGACAACCATGTTGACTGGCTTGAAGTTAGCCATGTCATGTCTAGCACGCAGCCCCTTGCTACGCTGTTACACAGCTATATATATTAAACACCTTCCCCCTAAGATCGATATCTATAAGGGGTCTTTATATTACGACCAACTCTCGTCTGTTAGAAGTCTCAATATTTGGGTTGACTTTATGACTCAATGTAGGTACTGATTTTACATTTGGGCTTGGGCAACTAATGGTTTTATTAACACTATCATTTACGTTAATGTGAGTGGTATCTTTATGAACACTTTGTGACTGAATATCAAGGCCCCGTCTCACCATCAAATAATTGACAGTTATTTGATCAAACTTGACAGTTAGTGACACAAAGTGACAGTTAGTATGTATAGTTTGTGTCACTAGTCAAGTTTGACTGTCAAGTTTGATCAAATAACTGTCAATTATTTGATGGTGAGACGGGGCCTTCAGGGTACAACTCGGGTTCTAAAATGAGTTCTTTTTCAAGTGTTGTGGTGTATGAATGTTTCATTTGGTGTGAATTCCGTCTAATAATTTTATTGTTATCTTCTTTTTTCACCCAATATGATCTAGGTTCATTGGCCTTTTCTAACACAATTGCTTTACGCCAATAATTATCTTTTGAACTTCTTATTACTACCCTATCTCCCTTTCTAAACTCTACTGGTTTTCTTCGTGCTGTCTTATCATAACGTACTTGTAATTTCTCTTTTTCTTTGCATAAATTCTTATATACTTGTTTCTGGATTGTAGGTTCTAATTTATTAGCTGTAGTTGGCAATTGTCCTCTCAGGATCCTGCTCTGTAAAATTTGAGCTGGAGATGCATCAAGATTTATTATGCAGGTATTATTATATTCCATCACCAAATCTCTAAAATCAACATTTTCCTCATTACTCTTTCTTAAAATTTGTTTGCTTATATTGACTGCTTTTTCTGCAAGTCCATTACTCTGGTGGTAATGTGGAGTGCATGTCATAATTGTAATGTCTTTTTCTCTATAATAATTTTTACATTTTACCGAAGTAAATGGTAGATTATCTGCAATTAAAATTTCTGGATATCCAAATCTACTAAAAGTATCTTGAAATGAGTTGATTAGGAGCTCGTCAATCTTTACCTCTTAACACATTCACAGCCACAACTGCATATGAAGCCACTTACTTCATAAGATGTGTCTACATCTAAAGTGTGTCTGTGAATGTGTTAATAACAGCCAGATCAGTATCGTTGATTCTGTAACTTGGTTCTTCTAAATACCAAGTTTCTTGGTATTTTTTTTAGATAGCAATCTTAACACATTCGCGGTCATGACTGCATATGAAGTCATTTACTCCATAAGAATACGTGTATAAAATGACAGCGTGTCCGCGAATGTGTTAAGGGTTAAACGGGTCTAACGGGATAAACGTTGACTGAAAGCGGTATTATCTTTAATACCCGTGGTGCCTTCATAAATTATTCTGTATAGGCAAAAAAATTTAAGGAATTTTGAATTAATTAGTTTTCAAATAAGTACATTTACCAGCAACAGTCGTAACGTAATTGTGTCAACTCGACATTATTTAACTAGTTATTTGAATTTAATACCCTAGCTAGGGCAGTATTTTTCAAAATAAATATTGAAAAATAACGCCCTAGGGCATTATAATATAACTGACTTCGAAATCATGTAATAATATTAATGTCCGACTGGTATATTATTTGACAAATAATGACATTATTTTGAAGTCAGTTTGACAAATAATGACATGATTTCGAAGTCAGTTAAGTATGATATAATGCCCTAGGCCCTAGGACATTATTTTGAAAAATTACGCCCTAGGGTATTAAATTTAAATAACTAGTTAAAAAACTATGGTTACCACAATTACGTTACGACTATTGCTGGTAAATGTACTTATTTGGAAAACTAATTAATTCAAAATTCCTTCAACTTTTTGCCTATAAAGAATAATTTAGTCGGACATTAAATGTTGAAGGCACCACGGGTATTAACGATAATATCGCTTTCAGTCAACTTATATCCCTCAGGCCAAAGGCCCTCGGTATATACACCATTGACCTCAAGTGTTATTATCCTTATAATATCCTTGGTACCTTAATAACTATAATCTCACAATGAGCCCATACAAGGTGTCAAACAAATAAAATATTTGGGAATCATACTTGATAATTTATTAACATTTAAACGATTACTTTATTGATTACAGTTAATTTATTTAATGGAAATTAAGATAATAATAATAATAATGTTTATTCAAAAATAATCAAATAAAAAATCTTCCTGAGACTAAAAACATATTTAAGTGTATAATTAATAAGAATTAACATAGGAAGCCACAAGGAAATAAATCTGCACGTAGCTATAGCCCAAAGTAACTCCTGTTATTTATCCAAATCTTTACTAGTCAAACACATTTGTTTTGAAGTTCCAGCAGTTTCTTCTTTTTATACCTTTTAAATATCTGGTGGTTGTTCCTAAAACAAAGACATAAATAAAAATTCTACATTGTGTACCATAAAAAAATCATAAAAATGTGGAAAGTATCACAAGAATAAAGAAAAGTCCCAGATATAAAATTCACTATTAAAATAAAAATAGTAAATAATTGTTTAAATCAGACACTTTTCTTATTGGAACTTCTTTCTGGTAACATCCTTAATCTCTGACTTTTACAATTTATAAGACAGTAGATGATGAATAAAGAAAGGGAAAAGGACTCTGCAGTATACAGTTACATTCTGCTTTCATTAATCTAGAAAAAAGATCAGAAAGATAATTCAAAGTCCGAAATTGTAAAAGTCAAAAAGAGATTAAGGATGTTACCAGAAAGGGGTTCCAATAAGAAAAGTTTCAGATTTAAATAATTATTTACTATTTTAATAGTGAATTTTGTATCTGGGACTTTTCTCTTTTCTTTAAGAGATATCGCTGAAGCATCTTAATAGTAGATAACTATTTTTGAAATTCCACTTAAATAGACAATTTGATTTCGTTTTGATTCAGAGGTGTGCAGGCAGCTCCACTGGGGACGCCGTAAGGCAGAAACAGCTGTCTGGAGATTGTGTATCGCCTCTGGATCGAAAGGAAACATAAACTGTCTCTTCACTATCACAAGAGTATTTTAATATTTTTATTGAATAAAAGTAGTCATAAAAAAGGACTAGTTGGTGGAGCGAAGAGATAAAAATAGCTGTGAAAGAAAAGAAAGTACCATGGAGAGCTTATCTAGAAAATAACAGTTAATAAGCAAGGAAGCTTGTGAAAGAAAAAGTTAAAAAAGCTAAATTGGAACAGTGGGAGAGATTTGGAGAAAAGATGGAGCAAGACAGTAGTAGGACAAACCAAAAATTGTTCTATAAAGGTCTGAAAAAATGAGAGGTAAATCAGGTAGTACTGTCGTGCAAATAAAAAAATAAAAATGGAGAAACACTTACCCAACCACAAGATATAGTTAATAGATGGAGTAAATATTTCAAAGAGTTGAGTAATGAAATAACAATGGAAGAATTAACGGAAGCCATTGCAAAAATGAAAAATGGTAAAGTGGCAGGAATAGATAATATCAAAACACGATTGTTGAAATATATGGGGGAATCTGCATTACACTACTTACACAAATTATTGATAACAATTTGGAAACAGAAACGCATCCCAAAAGATTGGGCAACAGCAGTAATGGCTCTTCTGGTAAAGAAGGGAGGTAAAAAAGTAATGTTCAAATTATCGAGGTATTTTCATGCTAAGTGTACTGGCTAAGATTTATGAATGAACACTGGAGATGAGACTGAGAAAGAAAGTGGAACATCAACTAGACGATGCACAAAAAGGTTTCTGACCAGGCACAGTGTCCAAGATCATATCTTTACTATAAGACAATGGAAAAAGCCTTTGACAAGGTACCCGTACATCATATTTGGAAAGGGTTTGAATTGTTCGATGTTGGAGGAGAACTAATTGATGCAAATGCAGTAAAATTTATGTACTGGAACATTGTGCGAGCATTAAACTGTGAATCAAACAAATTTGCTAATACACAAGGAGTAAGGCAAGGTGGAGTTTTAAGCTCACTGCTATTCATTATATTATATATATATATGAATGAACCAATAAAAAATGCAGTAGAGTCCCGAAAATTAGATTTAGGTTACCATTGATTAAAAAGTATAACTCTGAGTAAATGTGTATTTGCAGATGACATTGCATTGATACCAAGTTCAGAGAAAACTTTACAAAGCAACCTAAATTTATAGACTAGAGAACTTGCAGACAAAGGAATGAAAATAAAATTAGCAAAGACCAAAACTTTACTTATTTCCAAGACACCGAGAGAAATCCATATAAACCTAGACGAAATTTAGTAGAACATATGAACGATTTTGAATATTTATAAACTATAATAGACAAAAAATGCAAAAAAAATGAACAACAGAATTGCTAAAACATCACGATTATATCACTCCCTCACTACAGGTTTCATTAGCAAACGAGAAATTAGTGAGAAGACAAAAGCGACAGTATATTATATACCTCCCTTCTCTGCTTCATGGAAGTGAAACATGGCTTGCTTACCTAATAATTAAGCTTGAATTATCACATCTTTATTATTGTAGACATTTAAAATCCTTATTAATTGAATTACATTAAACTTACCACTTATAAAATGTTTACTTTTCATATTTTAATTTTAGTTCCCTTATATCTGTTCTTCTTGTGGCTTTTATCCATTGTCCCCGGCTTTGTTTGGATAATTCATTTAAATGTATTGAATGGGGAGCCTTGGGAACAGTACAAAATAAGACTTTTCCCTGTCTGCCCTACTCCCACAATTTACAACAATACAAGTTACATGTATAAGCTTCTCAAGAAAGCCCTTGCTACTTGCAGGGACGTATCTTGCCATTCCTGCGCCCTTGGCGAAATTCAATGCTCCCGCCCCCCACCCCTTCCCACACAAAACGAGACTCCCATTAATTGCAACCACAATTCACATTCACTATGCAGTGGGACTGTAATGTAACAATTTTTAAATAGTTGTAGGCAAATTACTACAACTACTACTTTAAAATGTATTAGGCCTGGGTTCAAAAAACAATAACAATAAAGGAGGTATTTTTGAAACATTAATTATTTTACTGACTACTACTTTACATGTAATATTGTGATTCACAATTTGTGAATACCTATGTTACATTCATGACAAAATGTACTTACTTACATAAACTATCATAACTATGTACTTATGTTCATAGGCGTAACCAGGATGAGCCTAAGGGGGGGTTACAACTCCTGAAAGGGGGGTTACAAGTACTGGAAGGTATCTGAGGGCTATGGTGTTAAGCGTATAGAGCTCAAAGTACATCCCAATGGGGGGGGGGGGTTATAACCCCCAAAACCCCCCCTGCTTACGCCTATGCTTATGTTACATTACTTTAAGCGAAAACATATTGATAATATAATAAATAATAGCCTACAACAGTTCATGAAGTTTTGAATTAAAATTTAAATTTTTAGTCAATTTAATTTCACTGAATTAACCTGGTATCTTTTATTGTTGTTAAAATTTCACTTTGCGTGCTTTAATAGATGCGAATTCATTTATGACATCGTCAAAGTTAAGTTTTGAAGCTGTTTCGTATTCAATTGATAAGATTGCCAGATTGCTCATGCGTGTTTGGGCAGTTCTCGACCGTAAATAGTTCTTAATAAGTTTAAGTTTACTAAATGTCCTTTCACACGATGCAACGCTAACGGGCATTGTAAGGTAAATTCTGTAAGCAATTTCAATATTTAGGTAAGCCTCTCTTAGCTGGTACTTATGAACTGCCTGCAAAATTTCTAAGTGGGATGCCGAGCCCAACTGTTCAAATAGCTCGTTCATATGGAATTTGAAACTTCCAATTTCTCTTACTATTTCAACAGCGTCTCTGCTGTATTTGAGGCCAGAATCTTTTGCACAGTTTTCCAAATCAGAATCTGTTGTTTTTTGCAGTGATGACCCTGATAAGAATTCAAAATCATTTGAAACTTTTGTGTAGGACTCTGATCTTTTACTCATTTCGGTTATTAATTTTAATTTGTCATAAACCAAAAAACATTCTCGTTGGAATTCTTGTCTTTGAGGTATGAGGCAGCTCTCATCCATGGCCATTTCTGATGATAAGGCTTTAACTCTCTTAGTTCGTTTATTTGGAAATGAACTCTCAATGCCAATTTCATCACATGTTGATACAGCTTTGGAAATTATATCATCCACACCATCATCACGCCGTTTCTTAATCTTCTTGGACAGTTTTGGATTGCAATGTCAATGTTGGATTCAACAGTTTTGATGCAATGTCAAGAGACGTGTCTTTAGCTTGTAATGACTTGTTTGTACAATCAATTGATATTAAGTTTTCAGACCACAAATAGAGCAGGCAGATAAACGCCTGAACTGAACTTGACGTTGTGTGCAACTCCGCTTCGCTGCTCGCGCACTTAGAGCATGATCAATTCTATCTTCTGCCGCTCGACGCACTGCGCTTCTTGTGCCACCTCTATTACGCTGCCGTATTAGTATTAGCTTGCAACGCTGCAAACAATCCAGTTAACAAAACTTAAAATCCTTTATATATTACAATTATTTTTATAATGTTACTGACACCGTACCGGTATTTATGTATTCTCTTATCTTTTTAATTTTGCTAGAATACAGCATCATATTTTTTCATCGAAAGGATGAAAAATGCTTAGTTTATAAAATTAAAATCTTGGATCTCCTAAAAGTTTTTCTTCCGCTAATTTTGCGCCCCCTCACTCTTGCGCCCTTGGCGGGCGCCTCTTTCGCCAACCCCTAAATACGTCCCTGGCTACTTGCAAACTGATAACTGCTATGGACTAATTCAGTTCTGTAGGCGATAAACTTAAACTACTTTATATTTTTTAATACTGTCCGCTGTCATGAGCCGCTGTCACATCCGCTGTATGGACCATGATTGTGACGTCAAAACGTCAAAATTTTTCCAAACACGTTGTGTCTATGGTATACGCTACCGTGTACGCAAATAAAAAAGTTAGGTAGAATTAGCCCTTTTAAACATCATAACAAATATTTTTCTATCAAACAAACACTAAACATATCAAAATAGCGTATATCAAAATATACAGTCACTGCCCACGCTAAATAGTCACTAGCTTGATGAAGTTTAACTTTTTTATTTGCGTACATTTTAGCGTGTACCTAGACACAACGTGTTTGGAAAACTTTTTTTGACGTTTTGACGTCACGACTATCACGGTCTATTTACACTCAAATGTCCATAGAATTTCTTACACTTACACTCAAAAGTGTAACACTAAAAAACAAAGGAACAGACCTTTATATCTATGGTTCCAACATGCTGTCAAAATTAAATCAATATGGCTACTGGGAGTAAAAGATAAATGAGGTCTGTTCCTTTGTTTTAAGCAAAGAATACATATCTCCCAAGAACCGACACAAACGGATTATCTATGAACTAAATTTTTATGCGCATGTGCCAGATCGGCCATTTCTCAATTTGTATGAATAGCAAATAATTTTGGTGACATTTGTCTTGTACAGGATCGGCGTTTGTTGTCACAGTTGTTTGTTTGGCTTGGCTTGGCGTTAGTATAGTATTTTTACTACAAAAACGTTATTACGTAGGTCAAAATTTTTGACGTAAGAGAACTGTCAAAACATTAGAATGTGACTTTTCATTATTGCCATGTTTATAATAAACATGGCAATATATATTTATAATAAATACATGGCAACATGGCATTTATAATAAATATTATAAACATGGCAATAATGAAAAGTCACATTCTAATGTTTTGACAGTTATCTTACGTCAAAAATTTTGACCTACGTAATAACGTTTATTGTTTTTGTATCAGTTTGTAGCTCATAGTATTTTGTATAGACTTATTTTCTATATATATTTTGTTATATAGCCTACAACTATTAATTGTTATTTTCCAACATTTATACAATTTAATTCTTTTTGAGATATCTTGATTATGTGAATTAATTATTTTAAGCTTTTTCATGAACTATAAACTATCGTATAAAAAATTAATTTTGTATTTATTGGGATTTCACAAAGAACTTGAATCTAAAATATCATACAAATTCTCTAACCTTTCTTTGACCTCTACTGTACCAAATGCATCTGCAGGAAGAGCACAAAGTCATATTTTATATGTGTTCATTCCACAAGCCACGTGCTGTGTTTAAAAAGTTGAGGATCCAATACTCACAAAAACTTCCATAAAGTACTTTTATCAGCAAACCTAAATTAAATTTAATAAACTATGTTTCATTAAATTGTTTCTGTAGTTTGTATAAAACAATAACTTAGGTCAAATATATAAAACAATTTATGACTGACTACTTGAAATTCAGGATTTTCAGGAGTAACATTATATAATTTAACTAATTCAAAAAGTTTGATCCAATATCACTTGAAATTGTTTCAACATTCAAGTTAATGCTTGATAATTGACAATACACTCTTCATAATAGGTTTACATTCTCTTGATTATACTTGCGTTCCAACAAAAAAAGCTAAAGGCTGCTTTCATATGGAATATAAAAGCTTCTGACCATAATGATCAAAACGTTTCCATATATATATATATATATATATATATATATATATATATATATATATATATATATATATATATATATATATATATATATATATATATATATTAATTAAAAAAATCACTTTTTCTCTTTTCTTCATTGCTTATTAGTTTTTATTGTATACTATATATATTTTTTCAGTTATTACATCTTTATATTTATAGAAATAAAATAGTAAAATACTTATTGGTTTTTTATTTATTTACCCCGATATTCGACTTTAAAGAATGTACTGGCTGGTTTTGGCTGGAATGTACGGAATGTTTTGGCTGGTTTATAAGACTATAAAAATTGAAAATATTGACATTCGATTTTAACATACAGTTTCTTGTTGTTGATCACGAACATTTGTCATCCAAAAAGAATTGGATTCCGTGACGGTTACAACGGCCGTTATTTTTCGATTATTTTACGAAATAACGAATATAATGAATTAGGAAATACCTCGACAAACAAGTAATTGGTCCTAGGTTTTCACCCAAAGTAATCGAAAGTAGAACTGGAAGTCGATATTGGAACTCTTCGTGTAAGTTTGCTTCGATTGATCTACGATTTTACTAATTTTGTCATCTTGTTTTACATTCATATCATATTTTGAGTGACTTTAAAGCAGTACCTACGGTTGTAACTCTAAAACCGAAGTCCGATGTCAAATTTCTCATCTTTAATACCATCCATGGGTTATAAGCTTTCATTCGCCACCTCATTTGTCATTCTATCTGTATTAGTAACTGAGGAGTTGTATTCGCGGTCGGACGGACAGACAGTCATGAAACCAGAAGTATATATTTGTTCTCGTCTTGCGAATGCGCGTCGAATAATATATCACTTGTGCTATTGCGGTGACTTTAAAAGAGTACTTCCGGTCGCATTTCTAAAACCGGAAGTCCTAGGTCAACTTTCCCACCTTTAGTACCATCCATGTATTATGAGCTTTCATTCGACACCTCATTTGTGATTCTACCTGGTATAGTGACGGAGGAGTTACATCTCCGGTCGGACGGACAGACAGTCTAGGTCAAATGTGTCACCTTGAGTACCATCATAGCCACCTTTACTTTACGTACCATCCATGGATTATAAGCTTTCATTTGACACCTCATTTGTCATTCTACCTTGTATAGTGACTGAAGGAGTTATGTTCGCGGTCGGACGGACAGACAACCTATTAGGTCACACCAAGTCGTTCAAATTCTCACCAACTTGTTCACACTTTTTCAAAATTGGTGAAAACAACAAATTATATTTTGTATCGTTGTATCAATATAAGCCAAAAAGAATAATTAAGTGAATGTCACGCCACTATAATATATTTTATTATTGGTCTTTCAATGCTAAAATCAGGATAAAAAAGGTATTTTATCCATGGTTTTAATCAACATAATTCTCACCATTACTTTGTGTTGTATTTGCAACCTTTTGTAAATCAAAAATAATTCCACCATATTAAGAATGTCAACAAAAGCCGGCCCTGCATGCAACCTTTCTCCCAGTGCAACTAAAATTTTATTGATACACGCCAGAAATGTGCGAGACTTTTCTCAGTGTACTCGCGTGTACACTTGCCAACTCGATACTAAAATTAAGTACATGCTAACAACAAAAGAATCGCCGTCCGTGTCGGTTCTTGTGAGAGATATGTATTCTTTGGTTTTAAGTGTAACACTAGTTCTTGAAAAGTGTAAGAAAAGTGTTACACTTTCTTGTTTCTTTGTTTTTCTAGTGTTTACACTTTTTTTCACTCAACTTCTGTCGTAGAACGCGTACAACTCGTTTCTTTGAAATGCTGTAGGAAAAAAAGTGTAACACTTTTCTACACCTACCTCCGAGACGGTGGTGGATATTACATATTACACTCGTCCTGCGCAGTATCATCCAACCGGAGCCAGCTGTTTAGCCGTTAAATGTGTTTGTTTACAAAAAAGATATATTTCTTTTTAGTTTAATTTAAACTAGATTTATAAATTGAAAAAACTAAAGTAGCTACAAGTTTTAATTTAATTTTGCTTAACCTCCGAGTGGCACTTTCCTGTAATTTTAAAATTATCACTTTTCAGTCATTTTTTTAATATGCTTTTATGTACTTATGTTCAACAAAGCATTTCCTTTAATTACAATTAAGCCAAAACATCGCAAATCCTGGGCCCTGGACTACTAAAGGTATCCGGTATCCGCATATCAGCCATGAATATGCGTTCACTACTCTACATCAAGAAATTTACTTTCCAATAGCTCTGTCACTGAATATATCACCAAGTACAGGAAAACCTATTTAAAACT
This sequence comes from Diabrotica virgifera virgifera, assembly GCF_917563875.1. Taxonomy (NCBI): domain Eukaryota; kingdom Metazoa; phylum Arthropoda; class Insecta; order Coleoptera; family Chrysomelidae; genus Diabrotica; species Diabrotica virgifera. The sequence continues at coordinate 133,156,928 of NC_065449.1, read as the reverse complement.
TATAAAATCAGCTAAAAAATCGTACTATCAAAATCGTCTGAGAAGCTCCAAAAGTCTTGCAAAAGAAACTTAGTCCATAATAAACGATCTTCGAAATAAAATTCACCCAGCATAAACATTTTTCCTTTCAGACCCTGGAAATCTAAATGAATACTTTGTTAATGTGAGTAAAAATATAACATCAACTATTTTGTCACAAGATCCATTCTTTATAAGACCAGTTGATCTGCCATCTGAACTGATCCAAACAATCAATAGTATCAAAAGCAAATCTTCCTATAGTACTGATAAAAATTTTCTTAAATCTCCCAGGACATGTGTTGGGAGTCCTCATCTCGCCAATTAATGATTCTTTTGAGAAAGGTAAATTTCCAGAGTACCTAAAGACAGCTATCATTATTCCTCTTCATAAGGGTGGTGAAAAATCTAATTCCTGCAAGTATATACCTATTGCATTACTACCGGTACTCCAAAATTATTGAGACTCATAAAAGCATGACTTATGTCCTTTCTTGTTGAAAACAACATTTTGTTACAAAATCAGTTCGGCTTTTTAAATAATAAATGTACTGCTGATGCCATGTTTTCTGTACTACATGAGGTTTATCAAGCACTGAGCAATAATCTTCACACTGCCACTTTTTTTTGTGACGATGTCAAAGCTTTTGATTGTGTAAATCATGAAATTTTGATAAAAAAAAACTAAATTTCTATGGAATTCGAAGAATTTCTTTGAATTGGTTTCAATCTTACTTGGATAGTTGGAAACAACTGGTTAGAGCAAATAATACAGACTCTAGTCTCCAAAATATTGTATGTGGGGTCCTCTACAAACCACAAGGTTCAGTATCAGGTCCTCTACTTTTCCTTACGTTTATTAATGACATCCCTAGTTTAAAAATTGATGGAAAAAATTTTCTTTTTGCTGATGATACCAGTATTACTTGGAGCAACTCAAATATTGCTACTATACCTTCTGATCTACTCACGATAAAAACCTGGTCCGATTCTAATTTACCTTTTTTTAACATAAAACAGCATTATCCTATACAGGAGCTCGTCAATCTTTACCTCTTAACACATTCACAGACACAACTGCATATGAAGCCACTTACTTCATAAGATGTGTCTACATCTAAAGTGTGTCTGTGAATGTGTTAATAACAGCCAGATCAGTATCGTTGATTCTGTAAAGTTTCTTGGTATTTTTTTTAGATAGCAATCTTAAGGGTTAAAAGGGTCTAAAGGGATAAACGTTGACTGAAAGCGATATTATCATTAATACCCGTGGTGCCTTCAACATTTAATGTCTGACTAAATTATTCTTTATAGGCAAAAAAATTTAAGGAATTTTGAATTAATTAGTTTTCAAATAAGTACATTTACCAGCAACAGTCGTAACGTAATTGTGTCAACTCGACATTATTTAACTAGTTATTTGAATTTAATACCCTAGCTAGGGCAGTATTTTTCAAAATAAATATTGAAAAATAACGCCCTAGGGCATTATAATATAACTGACTTCGAAATCATGTACATAATAATATTAATGTCCGACTGGTATATTATTTGACAAATAATGACATGATTTTGAAGTCAGTTTGATAAATAATGACATGATTTCGAAGTCAGTTAAGTATGATATAATGCCCTAGGCTCTAGGGCATTATTTTGAAAAATTACGCCCTAGGGTATTAAATTTAAATAACTAGTTAAATACTGTCAAGTTGACAAATAACAACCCAAGTAAAACTATGGTTACCACAATTACGTTACGACTATTGCTGGTAAATGTACTTATTTGAAAACTAATTAATTCAAAATTCCTTCAATTTTTTGCCTATAAAGAATAATTTAGTCAGACATTAAATGTTGAAGGCACCACGGGTATTAACGATAATATCGCTTTCAGTCAACTTATATCCCTCAGGCCAAAGGCCCTCGGTATATACACCATTGACCTCAAGTGTTATTATCCTTATAATACCCTTGGTACCTTAACTATAATCTCACAATCAGCACATAGAAGGTGTCAAACAAATAAAATATTTGGGAATCATACTTGATAATTTATTAACAATTAAACGATTACTTTATTGATTACAGTTAATTTATTAAATGGAAATTAAGGTAATAATAATAATAATGTTTATTCAAAAATAATCAAATATAAAATCTTCCTAAGACTAAAAACATATTTAAGTGTATAATTAATAAGAATTAACATAGGAAGCCACAAGGAAATAAATCTGCACGTAGCTATAGCCCAAAGTAACTCCTGTTATTTATCCAAATCTTTACTAGTCAAACACATTTGTTTTGAAGTTCCAGCAGTTTCTTCTTTTTATACCTTTTAAATATCTGGTGGTTGTTCTTAAAACAAAGACATAAATAAAAATTCTACATTGTGTACCATAAAAAAATCATAAAAATGTGGAAAGTATCACAAGAATAAAGAAAAATCCCAGATATAAAATTCACTATTAAAATAAAAATAGTAAATAATTATTTAAATCTGACACTTTTCTTATTATCAAGTACATTTAAATGGGAAATAAGCCACAATTTTACCTAAAAATGATTTTATTAACGTTTCGACGCCCAAGTCGGGTGTCGTTGTCAAAATACAAAATAATACTAAATAAACAAAAATGTTGTTGCTTAGTAAAAAATTCTTCTAATAATTTATTTAATCTGACTCATTTATATCGGCAATTCAGACACGTATTATACATTTTAAAGTAGACGACTTTAAAATGATATTGCCAATATTGATGAGTTGCGTTCCTGGGACGACTTTACTAAAAGATAGTTCATTCGATTACATGAAATCAATCCCAACTCAAGAATATCCGCCACAAAAAATCATAGCATGTGATCTGTCTTTAAAAAGACAACCAAATGCAACGGTGGCACTGAAATTCTCGCGTTAGAGATTCCATAGTAAATCACGAGGGAAAACCAGGAAAAACCTCGTGATACTATCCCGACATCGTAAGTATTTGGGTTTACATTTAGTTTACTCTCAAAACTAATACCAAATTCTGACTTGATATTTTAAATTTTAAATAATACTAAAATACTAAATATGTACTAACTCGATATGTTACTGATTTACTGTGGTATTTTCTTTCTATTGACTTCCTCCTTTAATATGGGTAACCACATCCTACTGCATTCTACCGAGGAATTTGCGACACAATTGGTTTCATTTAGCATAATTAGAGCCGCTTCTTTGATTTTTCTCTTTTTACTATCTGCTTCTTTTAGGACTATACTTGAATCTCTCCACTGAACTCTATGTTCATTATCCCAGGCGTGTTGACATATTTGAGATCTATCAAATTCTCTATTTTTTATATAAGAAGGACATGTATATGTTGTATAATATTATAAATTCAATTCACGACTGCCCTGAGCTCCTTGAGGAAGTAGGTTTACATATTCCCTCCAGAATCACACGTTCAAGATCTACGTTTCATACTCCCATCTAGAGTTGCACAAGTTTGACTTGAATGTTTGAACTTGACTTGAGTTTGACTTAATTTCAAGTCAAACTCAAGTCAATCCTTCTGACAAATATTTCAAGTCAAGTCAAACTGGTCAATCGTACAGGTTTGAAAATTCAAACTGTTTGTCAAACTAATTTGAAAGACTTTGAAAAATAATTTATTTAGTAGATATACTTTTTTGTCGAGATTGACATGTTAGTTGCCAATTAAGATAAGAAAATTAATAATACAATGAGTGCCACATAAAAGTAACTTAATACGGGAAGCGATTATAATCAAAATAGGGTCGTAAATTTAAATTTCTTGAAATAGTGTAGGAAACAAAGGTTGAACCTTGCAAAATGGACACAAGTCCGGTTTTATTTTTTTTCTGGTATATCAAGGGGTGCTTATTATAAGACTAACTTTTTCTGAAAAAATTTCGCCCCGGAACCTCCCTTTTCACCCCTTTAAAGGGGGTAATTTGTGGTTTTTGCGGAACGTAGCCCTTCCTGTAACTTTTACAAAAAATTTCTTTTATAGAAATATGAAGAGGACTATATTTTATACGATTTATTTCCAACAACATCTCTCTATCATCGACCGTTTAGCGGGGGTGGCGCCCTAAAGTTGACAAGTTTTTAAAAAAGATGTTTTTAAAAAATATATATTTTTCCCTAACTGTAACGGAAATTAAGAAGAAATCATGAGGCAATTATTCACAAATAATTGACTGATTTTTTGGTATAGGTTTCACTTAAGGGTAATTGCCCTTTTTTTAATTACAGGGTGTTACATTTTAAAAAACCTCTTTTTATACCATCTGAACCGTTTATGCTAGAGTAAAAAGACTTTCAGCGATTACCCATGTACTGGAGCTATTTACAAATTTATATAATGCACCCCCATTTTTTCCCCGGAACCACCCCAAAAAAAAAGAAGAATTAATAAATACATTGATTTTCTTGGAATCCTTCACACACAATGCCCTTTATTAATATGCTTCATATATCATTTTGTGGACGTTATTATTACCCATACATGGACACCAAAAGCAATTTCCTAGTGCAACCCCTGTAGCAAAAAAAATAAATAAAATGGGGGGTTGAAAATTTTTTTTGTTTTTTGCTTTTTGATCCATATGAGCATATGCTTCATCAATAGTGCTTTTCAAAAATATATATGGTTATTGCAACATCTCTGCGAAAACCACCCCTATCCTTGAAAATATACTGCAGAAACTACCCCTATCCCTTGGCGAGCATGTTTTTACGATTTTCTCATTACCTATGTATTCTTTTTAAACAAAACTTATACAAGGTTAAAGACCACTATTTACTCTAAAAATTATGTCCTATTCATTTTTTCGTATAAGCAACCGTTACGGCACAGTGGCGCCGTAAACCTCATATATGCTTTGGCGGGCTCCAGTTTTTGTTTTTTTTTTCGTCATCTGTTCGTTTTATTGATAAAGTACTTATGCAAAATAAAACAACACAGTGTAACCTACAAATTATGACTTATGCACATTTTACATTCTTTGCTCCCCAAAGCCACAGTGGTGGCCCAAACCACAGTGGTGGCCCAAAATAAATTTTTGCATATTTTCGCCACCTACATGCATTTTATTGCATTAATGCTACCTTAACAGCACAATATTTACCCTTAGGTGGTCGCTACGCAGTGGCGGATCCAGGGAGGGGTAATGGGAGTGATCACCTCCCCCCCTCTCAAACCAAGTGATATTATATTCAAATATTATAAAAATATTCATTTATTTTTATAGAAATTTAACCAATTGGCACCCCCCTCTTAATGATGCTGGATCCGCCACTGTCGCTAAAGCATAAAAAGTCATTCTTATAAAAATAATATTAATATAATATAAGTATTTCTATAAAAATAAATGAATATTTTTATAATCTTCAAATATAATATCACTTGGTTTGAGAGGGGTGGGGGTGATCGCCCCCATCGCCCCTCCCTGGATCCGCCACTGCTTAGCGACCACTTAGGGGTGAATATTGTGCTATTAAGGTAGCATTAACGCAATAAAATGCGTGTAGGTGGCGAAAATATGAAAAAATTTATTTTGGGCCACCACTGTAGCTTTGGGGAGCAAAGAATGTAAAATATGCATAGGTCATGATTTGTAGGTTACACTGTGTTGTTTTTTTTACATAAGTACTTTATCAATAAAACAAACAGATGACGAAAAAATAAACGAAAACTGGAGCCCGTCAAAGCATATATGAGGTTTACGGCGCCACTGTGCCGTAACGGTTGCTTAAACGAAAAAAATGAATAGGACATAATTTTTAGAGTAAATAGTGGTCTTTAACCTTGTATAAGTTTTGTTTAAAAAAAATGAATAGGTAATGAGAAAATCGTAAAAACATGCTGGATAAGGTATAGGGGTAGTTTCTGCAGTATATTTTCAAGGATAGGGGTGGTTTGCGCAGGGATGTTGCAATAACCATATATATTTTTGAAAAGCACTATTGATGAAGCATATGCCCATATAGATCAAAAAGCAAAAAACAAAAAAAAATTTTCAACCCCCATTTTATTTATTGTTTTTGGCTACAGGGGTTGCACTAGGAAATCGCTTTTAGTGTCCATGCATGGGTAATAATAACTTGCACAAAATGATATATGAAGCATATTAATGAAGGGCATTGTGTGTGAAGGATTCCAAGAAAATCAATTTATTTATTAATTCTTCTTTTTTTTGGATGGTTCCGGGGAAAAAATGGGGGTGCATTATACAAATTTGTAAATAACACCAGTACATGGGTAATCGCTGAAAGTCTTTTTACTCTAGCATAAACGGTTCAGATGGTATAAAAAGGGGTTTTTTAAAATGTAACACCCTGTAATTGAAAAAAGGGCAATTACCCTTAAGTTAAACCTATACCAAAAAATCAACCATCTATTTGTGAATAATCTCCGCAGCATTTCTTTTTAATTTCCGTTAAAGTTAGGGAAAAATATATATTTTTTAAAAACATCTTTTTTAAAAACTTGTCAACTTTGGGGCGCCACCCTTGCTAAACGGTGGATGATAGAGAGATGCTGTCGGAAATAAATCGTAGAAAATATAGTCCTCTTCATATTTCTATAAAAGAAATTTTTTGTAAAAGGTACAGGAAGGGCTACGTTCTGCAAAAACCATAAATTACCCCCTTTAAAGGGGTGAAAAGGGGGGTTCCGGGGCGAAATTTTTTCAGAAAAAGTTAGTCCTATAATATGCACCCCTTGATATGCCAGAAAAAAAAATAAAACCGGACTTGTGTCCATTTTGCAAGGTTCAACCTCTGTTTCCTACACTAAAAATGATTCCTGAATGCTTAAACTGCTTGCTGGCAAGTTTCGTTTTATCCATATAACTTTTTTATATCTGAGTGTTACTAGATTAAAACAAAGAATTCGTTGGATAGTTTTTTTTATCATACAAAGTGTAATTTAATCTACTTTGGGAGCGTTCAGGTTCAAGTATTACGTAACGCAAGTTGGGGGGGGGGGGTCATGTAAAACGTTACGGCGCGTTACACGGGGAGGGGTAGGATGGTTCGAACAGCGCATTACGTAATAGTGATGTAACAAATGTCATTTTTTGAACATTCGCGAATACGAATGCGAATGCGAATATCTAATAACGACATTCGCGAATGCGAATGCTCAGTTTTTTTAATTTGTTTTTATTTTTGAAATGTTTTCTAAATTTGTAATGAGAAGTTAATTGATATTTAGTGTAAATCAATCTGAACCTTAAGCTTTATTACATTATGCCAAATAATAAAACAACGTGAAGGCTGATAATCTGATTATACGAGATTAAGTTACCTTTTTTTAATAAAAAAGATGAGAAAGAGAATAGATTTTAATTTTATTAATCTAACTTTATTTTCAAATTATTATTTCTCTTCTCTGATATTCATATTCGCAAAACATTGGCACAAATTTTGCGAATGCGAACGCGAATGCGAATATGCAAAAAGATGCGGATATTCCCGAATGCGAATACGAATACGAATATTCGTTACATCACTATTACGTAACATTGTTTTTTTAACTTAAATAAAAAAAACTACCGGATCACAATCTTCCACCTTTTCAACTTTCGTTTATATTTTACATAGAACCCCTGGATTGTATTATATTGCCCCCTGACCTCCGCTCATGTTACAATAGGATAAAATAGTATTCAAGTGAAAAAATCTTAAAATTTGTATTTAGCAGTCAAGCGCAGTAACATGTGTCTCAATGGACAGCTCAAAATAAAATGATTTGGAATTTTTATGACTTTCTTTTATTAAAAAAGGCATTTAAGGGCCAGTTAGAAAAACATCTGGTACATACCAATCTGCTAGTTCACTCGAAAATACAATACAAACGTATTGCTGTATATTTGTTGGTATTTCTTTAAAATTCAAAACTAACCATTGGGTTATTAGACCTGGATCCTGCGTACCAAAAAAAGTTGATTAATAGCAAGCCGAAAATTTGTTAATAGCTTAACGGTGCCTAGTTGGACAAACTTAGATGTACGGGAACACTGGAACGGTGGAAATTTTAATTGTGGAACAATTTAATAATTTGGAACATCAGATTACGAAAACGTCCCATATATTTTGTCGGACATAACATCCAATTGATTTGTTACCCTTTCATTAAACTCTCATGCAAAAATCAGACTGCTATTACTAACCAACATGATTCCTGTCATTTGACATGTTCTTCATGTTCCACTCATTAAAATGCCTAGTTGATGATAAACACCAGTCTGATTTTTGCATGAGAGTTTAATGAAAGGGTAACAAATCAATTGGATGTTAATCAATCGGAAGTTCTATCCGACAAAATACATGGAACGTTTACGTAGTCTGTCGTTCCAAATTTTTAACCTGTTCCACAATTAAAACTTTCCCTGTTCCAGTGTTCCCATACATGAAAGTTTGTCTGACTAGACACCGTTAATCTGTTAACAAATTTTCAGCTTGCTATTAATCAACTTTTTTTTGGTACGCGGGATCCAGGTCTATATGGTTTTACCTACATTTATCTACAATTTAAATTTCTTTCGGAGACAGGCTACAAATGTTGGGTTTAAATTTTAAAAAAATTAATGTATAAATATGCATTAATAGTATGGTATAACTTATAACTAGTCCCAAACCCAGACATCCAAAATGAAAGGTATCCTCCAACACCAAATTGTTCTATATGGTCCACATAATGTTAAGAAAAAAGTCACACACACCATTTTCAGCGTTGGGTTTGGGGGGAGAGGGGAAAGAAATCGGTAAATTTGGAGATTTTTACGTTTGTCGTCAATATTTCTAAAACTATGCGGTTTCTAAAGGATTCTACATAAAATTTAAAACAAAAAGGTCCTATACATATTTGTTATAAAATCAGAGGTTCCAGAGTTACGGAGGGTGAAAAGTGGAAGTTTTCGATACTTTTTATATTTTTTGGGAAATTTATAATATTATTACTGATGAAAGAAATTTTCTTTAACAGGATTGTGTTTTGTAAATAAAATTTGCTATTTCAGTGGCATGTTAGTGATAAGCCCTCGAAGAAACGTCAACCTCACCACCCAAAATCATCATCAATTGCCCAAATTGGAAGTGTTGATTATATAACAATTATATATATAGGACCTTTTTTGTTTTAAATTTTATGTAGAACAATTTTGTATAGAACATTGTTTACGCTAAAGTATAGTTTTAGAAATATTGACGAAAAACGTAAAAAAAATACTAATTTACCGATTTCTCCCCAATCTCCCCTCCAACCCGGACGCTCAAAATGGTGTAACTTTTTACTGCACAATATGTGGACCATATAGAACAATTTGGTGTTGGAGGAAGACTCTTTCTTTGGATGTTTGGGTTAGGCCTTTTTTTGACCAGTTATACTATACTACCTCCGTAACTTTGGAACCGTTCATTTTAGAAGGATTATGCAATGGGCCTTTTTTATTTCAAATTGAATGTAGAACATTTTTGTATAAAAGGTTGCTCATGCTAAATCGCATAGTTTTAAAAATATTGACGAAAAACGTAAAAAACTACGAATTTACCGATTTCTTCCCCCTCTTCCCTTCAAACCCTACGCTCAAAATGGTGTGACTTTTTTCTGAACATTATGTGGACCATATAGAACATTTGGTGTTGGATGATAACTTTCACTTTGGATGTCTGGTTTATGCCATTATTTGGATCAATTGTATCATACTATAAAACGCTATAAGCTTTCTTAATAATTATTATCCTAACTGGCGCGCTTATTGGGTTTTATTTGTCTGTCTGCGGTTTAAATATCATATCAGCCAATACATTTCTGTTTATTGAAATTTGTCAAAATTTTTTGGACCTTGTTGGGATTGGGGGGATTTCCCCTACCCCTCCCCCACCCCATTACTCCCCCCCCCCGTTGATCCGCCACTGAACAAATAAACACGTTGCGTAATATTCAAACTTTTCAAACTGTTTGAAGATGTTTGAATTCAAGTCAAACCTAAAGATATCGAAATCAAGTCAAGTCAAACTTTTTTATATAAAAAGTTTGATTTTCAAGTCAAGTCAAGTTTGTTGAGTAAAATCAAACTAGTTTGACTTGATGCATCTCTACTCCCATCAGCAGAACTAACTTCACTGCAAATTCTTTCATCTCGAGGGTTTCTAGACAGGCAAATGCTTGCTCCAATTGTGTGGATTTCTTTGCGGATAGTTCGCGATTTTTAAAAACGCTAAAGGATTGCACCCTCTAGTTTTATGTTCTTGAATATTTTAAACTTGTGATTATATATCTTTACCTGTTATTTTTACTTTTTTACTTGCTTTATTGTCGTTGTGTTTATTGTATCTTATTGTATTTTACGTATATTTGTAATATTTTGTTAGTTCTTCATATCTTCTGTAATGTTTTATTGTAATGAGCTTTGCTCGTAAATATATATAAATAAATAAATAAATAAATAAGACTGATGTTCATTTACTCTAACGTCTAATGGTCTTGACGTTTCACCTATATAAAATTGTTCGCATTCACAAGGTATTTTATAAATACAATTCTTTGTTCTTTCTTGTTCACTGTTAGGTTTAGTTTTAGATAGGATATAAAAAGTAAAAGGACTATCCGAGAAACTTAAAACAATAGGAAATAAATTCAACATATCAACAACATTCAAAACAACAAACACATTGAGATCTATTCTATCTAAAACTAAACCTAACAGTGAACAAGAAAGAACAAAGAATTGTATTTATAAAATACCTTGTGAATGCGAACAATTTTATATAGGTGAAACGTCAAGACCATTAGACGTTAGAGTAAATGAACATCAGTCTTATATAAAAAATAGAGAATTTGATAGATCTCAAATATGTCAACACGCATGGGATAATGAACATAGAGTTCAGTGGAGAGATTCAAGTATAGTCTTAAAAGAAGCAGATAGTAAAAAGAGAAAAATCCAAGAAGCGGCTCTAATTATGCTAAATGATTGGCATCGTAAGATGTCAAATAGAAAAGAGACTCAAGGTAATGAGGTGTAGCAAGTGTTGGGGATACACCCACAACACAAATGTTTATAAAGGACCAGACCGAAGCGGCACGTGCTACCGGTGTGGAAAAACCGGCCACAATATAAAGGAGTGCAATGATGTCGAATGGTGACTCAATATGTGACTCACAGCACAGGACGGGCAGCATGGATTGCCCAGAATTCAAAACCGCCCTAAAAAGGGCAAGAAAGAGCGAACAACAAGGACATAGTTCCCTAATCCGCTTTACTTCTCCTTCAGTTGAACCTGAGAAAAAAGATATAGCCCTCGCCGAGGAATCGCATCCTCTAAAACCCCCGCAAAATACAGAAACTGCGCAGGACTCACTTCTAAACGAGTTTGACCAGGCCGGCGACGTATCTACAGTGCGACAGGTCGAAGTACCTACTGAAAAAGCCGAAGTTCTCGAAGACCCTCTTATGATGGAGTTTTCGAAAGCCTGCGACGAAATACAGATGACACTCAGCGAGGCTCGAACACCTGAAGCTGTAAGTCAGAAGGTGGATGAACTGTCGCCGGATAGTGTCCAGAAAATTATCATTGGATAATCATAATAGCAGACACCACCACCCATCTAAGTGACATAATAAGTTACTGGTAGATATTAAAAATGGATTCGATAGGGACAAAGAGACTAAAAATATTACAAGTCAACGCCGGAAGAGCAAAGGTAACACACGACTTAATTCACGCGAAAGCCTTGGAGATAGAGGCAGATCTCTTGATCGTCCCAGAACCTAATAAGAGAATAGCTACGAATAAAGGTTGGATATATGATAATAACATCGACGTAGCGATAAAAATACTAAATAGAAACGTGTGCATCAATAAAATAGTAAGAAAAGAGGGGCATGTAACAATAAAAATCGACAAAATAACCATAATAGCATGCTATATTTCCCCGAATATTACTAGAGAGCGTTACAGACAACACGCGGAGAATATAATAGACACGACACAGAGGGAGAAACATTTTTTAGTAGCGGGAGACATAAATGCAAAGTCCATTCTATGGGGATCCCCCCGAAACGACGAGAGGGGTGAAATTTGGAATGAGTGGATCTCCGCGGCGGACCTCATAGTGCTAAACAATGGAAAACCAACCTTTGTGAGAGGTACATCGAAAAGCCACATAGATGTCACCATAGCTAGCGGTGGTGTTGCCAAAAAGATCAGGGATTGGGACGTACTGGACGAGAACCTTTTCACCTTTCACAGGTACATTACTTACGAAATTGGCACCAAGGTCACGAAATACGGCAGGAAGAGAGCAGTATTCGACAAGGAAAATTTTAAAAGAGAAATAAATAACCTACAAGAAGAAACTACCAACTTTAACGAGCTCCGAGAAAATATCATAAATGCACACAGAAGAAGTACCATAAATAGGCACACTACATATACAATACCCTACTGGTGGAATGACCAAATCCAAAATAAGCGAGAGAAATGCTTAAGACGCAGGCGAATAGCACAAAGGCATAGAAACCAAGAAGAACATAAGGAGGCATATAAGAGAGCCAAAAAAGAATTAAGTAGTGAAATTAAAAGGGCTAAACGCACATGTTGGCAGGATTTGTGTGCCGCGCTGGAAGAAGACATATGGGGCGAAGCATATAAGATCGCCATGAAAAGTCTAAGGTTCGAGTCCCCATATAACCTTTGTGCAAAACGAAATATGGAAATAGCGAACACTCTATTTCCAAGGAAGCCCGACAGCACATTCCTACGGATAGACAATAATATTAGACCTGCAGAGTTCACTACTGAAGAGATCATACAAGCAGCAGAAAGTACAAAGCCAGGAAAAGCACCAGCTCCAGATAAAGTAACGCCAGAAGCAATAAAACTGGTAGTAAAAGAGAAACCTGAAGTGATGCGCAAAGTATTCAATGAATTGTTGAACACACAAGAATTCCCAGATAAACTGAAGTTGGCGAGACTCGTATTATTACCAAAACCAGGAAAGAACCCAGACGAAGCCAGCTCATATAGACCTCTATGCTTACTAGATTGCATAGGAAAATTATATGAAGGTCTTATAAAGAAACGTCTTGAAGACGAACTTGAAATTCTGGGAAAAATTTCAGATAGACAGTACGGTTTTAGAAAATCCAGATCGGCTATAGATGCGGTGAAGAAGATCTCTGATACTGTAAAAAGATCAGAAAAAAGATGGGCCATTCTTGTGATGTTCGACGTGAAGAACGCCTTCAACTCTGCAAATTGGCATCACATACTAACGAAGCTCGAAGTGGCAGGAGTGTCAGACTACATCATAAATATTATAAATAAATACCTGACAAATAGATATTTAAATGTGGCATATAATACAGACATGAAACTCTCATCAGGAGTACCGCAAGGGTCCGTTTTGGGACCTACTCTATGGAATGTACTGTACAACGGGGTATTGGAAATAGACTATGGGCAAGACACCTACGCCATAGCATATGCAGATGACCTTGCAATCCTAATAGAGTCTAACATAAACGAGGATATTGAAGAAAAGGTGATAAGTTGTTACAGAAAAGTCAACAGGTGGATGACAGAGAATGACCTAGAGTTGGCAAGTAGTAAAACAGACATAGTAATATTAAAGGGACCAAGACAGAGACCAACTTTGAGCTTTGATTTAAATGGTAGTATTATAGAACCAAGTAACTGTGCTAAATATCTGGGCATACACCTTGATTCAGGTTTGAGATACACTAAACACCTTATAAATACAATTCAGAAAGCTGAACAGAGAATTGCTGCTATGACAAAGATTATGCCAAATATAGGCGGACCTAGCAACTATAAGAGAAAATTGTATCTCCAGGTAGTACAATCCACCCTCCTATATGGGGCACCTGTATGGCTTGAAGCGTTGAGATACAAAAAATATGAGGAAATATTAACGAGAAGTCAAAGAAAACCCCTCCTGAAGGTAGTAAGTGCATACCGAACTACATCGACGATAGCTCTACAGGTGATCGCGGGTACGCTCCCCATTCACCTCCTAGCAAAAGAGCGTAAGATTATATACGAAAATGATAACGGTCACCTAATAGGAGTGAAAGCCGAGGTAAGAGAGCAAATGCTAAACGAATGGCAACAAGAATGGCAACAGATAGAAAAAGCACAATGGACGAAAACACTAATTCCAGATGTGAAAGAGTGGTACCAATGTAGGTTTAAAAGAATAAATTACTTTTTTACACAATTCCTGACCGGGCACGGCTCATTCAGGTCTTACACATATCGTATAAGGAGAACTGAAGATGACTTATGTATAGAATGTGGAGTGCGTGACGACGCAGAGCATTGTGTATTCCATTGCAACGTTTTCCACGATAAACAACAAAACATGAGAAGAAAACTAGGTGAGATAACACCAGAGACTATAATGAATGTAGCCATGCAAAGCAAAGAAAATTTCAACGTGATAGTAGACCTAATAACAGAGATAATAAAAAAAAAAGGAAACGAGAGAGAGAGAGCGAGACAAGATGGGAGATGAGAGAGTGACAGAAGACATCGTCAAGGACATTTTATCATTTATTTTACTTATACACCTTTATCTATACACTTTTATCTTTACAATGTTTTATGAATACTTATTTTATCTTACTTTATTTTATTTCAGTTGTGTAAACTTCGTTTTATTTTAACTTTTTTCATATACTCTTCTTTTTGTACACAGTACTCAATGTTTTATTTCTAGAACAAATAAAAGAATAACTACTCCTCACAGTCGGCTCCACCGACATGGAGTAGAGATAGGGTCAGCAGCGGGGCATCTGAAGTAACGTTTGTTAAAAATACGTACCGGGTGTCCACGGCTGGAATGAGGGGGTTTTAGTGGGTAGGCAGTTGCGTTTTCACGATTGATTCGCTCGGCTTCACGGGTGTCTGAATCGGGCAAGCGGACTGAATCCCACACACCAGGGTAGAGGGCAGAACACTAATTTCTTGGGGTGCTGCGGTCTACCCTGACGGTCTTATGAAGATTTCCTCCTTCCCAAAAAAAAAAAAATTATGCTAAATGAAACCAATTGTGTCGCAAATTCCTCGGTAGAATGCAGTAGGATGTGGTTGCCCATATTAAAGGAGGAAGTCAATAGAAAGAAAATACCACAATTAGTAAATCAGTAACATATCGAGTTAGTACATATTTAGTATTTTAGTATTATTTAAAATTTAAAATATCAAGTAAGAATTTGGTATTAGTTTTGAGAGTAAACTAAATGTAAACCCAAATACTTACGATGTCGGGATATTATCACGAGGTGTTTTCCTGGTTTTCCCTCGTGATTTACTATGGAATCTCTAACTCGAGAATTTCAGTGCCACCGTTGCATTTGGTTGTCTTTTTAAAGACAGATCACATGCTATGATTTTTTGTGGCGGATATTCTTGAGTTGGGATTGATTTCATGTAATCGAATGAACTATCTTTTAGTAAAGTCGTCCCAGGAACGCAACTCATCAATATTGGCAATATCATTTTAAAGTCGTCTACTTTAAAATGTATAATACGTGTCTGAATTGCCGATATAAATGAGTCAGATTAAATAAATTATTAGAAGAATTTTTTACTAAGCAACAACATTTTTGTTTATTTAGTATTATTTTGTATTTTGACAACGACACCCGACTTGGGCGTCGAAACGTTAATAAAATCATTTTTAGGTAAAATTGTGGCTTATTTCCCATTTGAATATACTTGATTATAAAAATGCCACAAGAAAATAGCTTCAGAACAACTTTTCTTATTGGAACTTCTTTCTGGTAACATCCTTAATCTCTGACTTTTACAATTTATAAGACAATAGATGATGAATAAAGAAAGGGAAAAGGACTCTGCAGTATACAGTTACATTCTGCTTTCATTAATCTAGAAAAAAGATCAGAAAGATAATTCAAAGTGCGAAATTGTAAAAGTCAAAAAGAGATTAAGGATGTTACCAGAAAGGGGTTCCAATAAGAAAAGTTGCAGATTTAAATAATTATTTACTATTTTAATAGTGAATTTTGTATCTGGGACTTTTCTCTTTTCTTTAAGAGATATCGCTGAAGCATCCTAATAGTAGATAACTATTTTTGAAATTCCACTTAAATAGACAATTTGATTTCGTTTTGATTCAGAGGTGTGCAGGCAGCTCCACTGGGGATGCCGTAAGGCAGAAACAGCTGTCTGGAGATTTTGTATCGCCTCTGGATCGAAAGGAAACATAAACTGTCTCTTCACTATCACAAGAGTATTTTAATATCTTTATTGAATAAAAGTAGTCAAAAAAAAGGACTAGTTGGTGGAGCGAAGAGATAAAAATAGCTGTGAAAGAAAAGAAAGTACCATGGAGAGCTTATCTAGAAAATAACAGTTAATAAGCAAGGAAGCTTGTGAAAGAAAAAGTTAAAAAAGCTAAATTGGAACAGTGGGAGAGATTTGGAGAAAAGATGGAGCAAGACAGTAGTAGGACAAACCAAAAATTGTTCTATAAAGGTCTGAAAAAAAGAGAGGTAAATCAGGTAGTACTGTCGTGCAAATAAAAAAAATAAAAATGGAGAAACACTTACCCAACCACAAGATATAGTTAATAGATGGAGTAAATATTTCAAAGAGTTGAGTAATGAAATAACAATGGAAGAATTAACGGAAGCCATTGCAAAAATGAAAAATGGTAAAGTGGCAGGAATAGATAATATCAAAACACGATTGTTGAAATATATGGGGGAATCTGCATTACACTACTTACACAAATTACTGATAACAATTTGGAAACAGAAACGCATCCCAGAAGATTGGGCAACAGCAGTAATGGCTCTTCTGGTAAAGAAGGGAGGTAAAAAAGTAATGTTCAAATTATCGAGGTATTTTCATGCTAAGTGTACTGGCTAAGATTTATGAATGAACACTGGAGATGAGACTGAGAAAGAAAGTGGAACATCAACTAGACGATGCACAAAAAGGTTTCTGACTGGGCACAGTATGGAAAAAGCCTTTGACAAGGTAACCGGACATCACATTTGGAAAGGGCTTGAACTGTTCGATGTTGGAGGAGAACTAATTGATGCAAGTAAAATTTATGTACTGGAACATTGTGCGAGCATTAAACTGTGAATCGAACAAATTTGCTAATACACAAGGAGTAAGGCAAGGTGGAGTTTTAAGCTCACTGCTATTCATTATATTATATATATGAATGAACCAATAAAAAAATGCAGAAGAGTCCCGAAAATTAGATTTAGGTTACCATTGATTAAAAAGTATAACTCTGAGTAAATGTGTATTTGCAGATGACATTGCATTGATACCAAGTTCAGAGAAATCTTTACAAAGCAACCTAAATTTATAGACGATAGAACTTGCAGACAAAGGAATGAAAATAAAATTAGCAAAGACCAAAACTTTACTTATTTCCAAGACACCGAAAGAAATCCATATAAACCTAGACGGAAATTTAGTAGAACATATGAACGATTTTGAATATTTATAAACTATAATAGACAAAAAATGCAAAAAAAATGAACAACAGAATTGCTAAAACATCATGATTATATCACTCCCTCACTACAGGTTTCATTAGCAAAAGAGAAATTAGTGAGAAGACAAAGGCGACAGTATATTATATACCTCCCTTCTCTGCTTCATGGAAGTGAAACATGGCTGGCTTTCCTAATAATTAAGCTTGATTATCACATCTTTATTATTATTGTAGACATTTAAAATCCTTATTAATTGAATTACATTAAACTTACCACTTATAAAATGTTTACTTTTCATATTTTAATTTTAGTTCCCTTATATCTGTTCTTCTTGTGGCTTTTATCCATTGTCCCCGGCTTTGTTTGGATAATTAATTTAAATGTATTGCATGGGGAGCCTTGGGAACAGTACAAAATAAGACTTTTCCCTGTCTGCCCTACTCCCACAATTTACAACAATACAAGTTACATGTATAAGCGTCTCAAGAAAGCCCTTGCTACTTGCAAACTGATAACTGCTATGGACTAATTCAGTTCTGTAGGCGATAAACTACTTTATATTTGATTTGCTATCACAATTTCGCTGCACAATCGACAATAAAAAATAAAAACAAACAGGATATTCTTTACAAATTAGGCAATCCAAACCACGTGACCTCTGGTTGGCACACAAACTAAAGAAGAGGTTATGTTTGTATCTATTTTTCAATGATTTTTCATTGTTTATCGTCGTATTTTGGATTCATTTGGATTTCGTTTCCTGTTTTTGTGAACTTTATAAACTTTACCACAATGCGAACTGATTATTTAAGGAAATTATTATTGGAAACTCCAGATGTTGCGAGAAAGGTAGGCGAAACAATGTATATTTACTGTTCATTTTGCCCCGATATTTATCAATAATGATGAATTTTGCAAGCAATAACATTATTTCTTTTATTGTTTTAGATATTTATTGAAGCTGAAAATAATTGGGGATTTAGATCCATACGGAATTCAGTCAGAATTGGATTTTACAGTAAAGTGCAGTCCATCAAGTTACTATTATAGATATGTATTTATACAGATCTGGTGGAGTCTCACAGTTGCTACTCTAAGCAGCAGATGAAAGCATACAAAAGCCTTCAGGCACATAAATATTTTACAGCTGGATTTGTTTTGAATGGAGTAAAAATTGTTAATGATTTCCTGATTTCCATATTATTGTTGGAAAGGTATGCCTTTATTTTATTTATTCACCATTAAGAAATATATGGATAACAGTATTAGTGTCTTTTGGATAAATTGGTTCTAAATATTAGATTTATTTACGTTTATATATCTGTATGAAACCAGACATATTGTCGTCCTAATCTGTAAACTGCGAACTCCATAATTCTCTGAAAATGATTTATTACTGCCATCTATTTGAATTACTGTCATGATTGTTCTAAAATTATATTATATGAATGTCTGATTTTAAATAAAGTATTCTCAATCATTGTAAAGAACGCAAATACTCTAATAAAAATAAATTTTTGTAGTTGAAGAATTTCCAAAAAAAATAAAATATTTTTTTTAGGTGAAGCATTTCCAAAAAGCTAATGCTAAACGACTAAATGCTTGGGTGGGGTGATAGCCAGTTCTGATGACATAGCAAATGCACATTGTATGCGTATGGCCGGTAATAGTGAAGTCTGCAGCCATATTGCAGCAATCCTATTTTTAGCTGAGTATGCCCAGAGCAAGACAGACGAAGAAGAACCCAATGCATGTACATATGTTACAGCTACATGGTTTGGAGATAGCAACATATGCATTCTCTGATGAAAAACTAATGAGTTTTGAAACTGTTCGGTCAGAGTGCTTGTTGCGCTCACTAAACGAACTGAAATATAAGAAGTCTTTGGCATTGTGTTGCAGCGATATGAAAATGGTTATTCATTTTTAATTATAATGTACTTCTTCATCATGAGTAATTATGTATTGGTCTTTTAGATGTGTATTTATTTTTGTAATTAGTATCAACTTGTAATGATAATATACATTTATCGTTTAAGGTACGACTATGTTTTGACTCTAAAATAAATGTTTTAAAAATCGAATCCTGCCTCTTTCTGTTAGTAACTACCCATGGATATCACAAATTGTGCTTACTGATAGGTTTGTTCGTAGAACGATCAGCAACTCTTGCCAACCATCAGACACATGCGCATTCGTAGTCTATGAATGCTAACTATTAACTGCACAACCCTAACTGTTAACTGCTCATGCATCTGATGGTTGGCAGCAGTTGCTAATCGTTTGTGTCGTACTACGAACAAACCTATTAGGTCTGGATCCTGTGTACCAAAAAAATTGATTAATAGCAAGCTGAAAATTTGTTAATAGTTTAACGGTGTCCAGTTGGACAAACTTTGATGTATTGTGACACAGGAACAGGGGTAGTTTTAATTGTGAAACAGTTTGGAAACTCAGATTTGGAACATCAGATTACGAAAACATCCCATAAATTTTGTCGGACAGAACATCCAATTGATCTGTTACCCTTTCATTAAATTCTCATGCAAAAATCAGACTGCTATTACTAACCAACATGATTCCTGTAGTTTGACATGGTCTTCGTGTTCTACTCATTAAAATGCCCAGTTGGTGATTTTTTCACCAGTCTGGTTTTTGCATGAGAGTTTAATGAATTGGTAGCAAATCAATTGGAAGTTTTATCTGACAAATTACATAAACATTTTCGTAGTTTGACGTTCCAAATTTTTAACCTGTTCTACAGTTAAAACTTCTAGTGTTCCCATACATCAAAGTTTGTCGGACTAGACACTGTTAAGCTATTAATAAATTTTCAGCTTGCTATTAATCAACTTTTTTTTGGTACGCGGGATCCAGGTCTATATGGAATAAATAAATAACAAAACAAATTCCCTGTCAAAACTGCATTTATTTTGAATAGAATGAAAAACAAAATAATATTGTTTTAACAAAATAGGGGATAAATGTTAAAATTTAGTATTAATAAAGTTTGTCACATTGGCCTAAAATTAATGTCACTAGTTACGTTAGTGTCACATATAAATAATTGTAATATTATTAATAAAATAAAAACCATAATTCCTAGCATGAGTGCGTCCTGTTTTTTGATAATTTAGTTAGGCGAGGAAACATAAATGAGTTTCTAATAGGGCTTTTCATTGATTGTCATTTGTTTCGAGCTTCCGTTAGATGTTGTATAATTCGTGTATAATATTACTATACACGGATTATAGGACATATGACAGAAGCTCAAAACAAATGACTGTGAATGAAAAGCCCTATAGAGGGAACACGAAAAAAATTAACATTATCCGATCAGCTCGACTTTCACAGTTCACTACTATACAAGTTACAGGCATGTTTTCAGCACTTTTTTTTTTATTAATGGCTTTGACATAGCCAATTAGCCATTTTCAGCACTTAAAATCACCAAAAACGAAAAGTTTATAAAATAATCAATCTAATGAATGTCTTTAAATACTATATTAAGCTCAAAATCACGATAAAAAACAAATTAAAATTAACATTATTCTGATCAGTTGGACTTCCACAGTTCACTACTATACAAGTCACAGGCATGTTGTCAGCACTCAAAATCACCAAAAACGTAAAGTTTATAAAATAATTAATCCAATGAATGTCTTTAAATACTATATTAAGCTCAAAATCACGACAAAAAACAAATTAAAATTAACATTATTCTGATCAGTTGGACTTCCACAGTTCACTACTATACAAGTCACAGGCATGTTGTCAGCACTCAAGATCACCAAAAACGTAAAGTTTATAAACTAATTAATCTAATGAATGTCTTTTAATACTAAATTAGCTAAAAAATCACGACGAAAAACAAATACGAAAAATCAAAAATTACATTGAGTTTAGGTTAAGAACGGTTTTGTGTGCCAACCATAGATATATAATACTCTAGATTGCGCCTTACGATCTTAAAATGGGTGACGGTTGCGACAGAGATAAATGAGCCTATTTGGTCGGTAGTCTCTTTCTAATTCAAGGGGAGTATCGACGACGTCACTATCCTACTCTGTCGTCGAGTATTTTAGATGGTTTGACAGTTCGAGCGGATGGCGACGAGAACTGGTCGTTTGTCTTCGGACGTGGATAATCCTGGTTCGAATCCCGTACCAATCTTTACTTTTTTTATTTTTTATTTAATCAATATTGCGTTTATTAGATATTATTACATCTCTAAAGTAAATCTATCCAAAGAAATATATAACAAATAAGAAAAACTGTGTAGGTACCTATAGATTTTTAAAAATATAAAAGCCAATGTTATTTTTTTAATAAGTTAATTGTAGAATAGTATAAAGTAATTGTTAAAAATATTCGTAAAAAATTACCAATAATTAATATCAACATAATGTACCATCGATTTATTAATTGAATCGGTCATTTAAAAACCAACATGAGTCACATATTCCTAATTTTACAGAAGAGCAAAGAAAACTAACTATTAATAGTCGAAAGATGGATGAAATGGATGACATCAAAATTCAGAGTTATATTGTAGTTTTGTTGCTAATGTTTTTACTGGACTGGTGTCGTTTTTGCACACAACGTTTATCTTAAAGGAGTCTATTCCTCTCAAAAAGTTAGTTTCTGAAAATTGTGGACTTTGCTGTTTTTGAAATGACCGATTCAATTATAAGTAATTAGACATTATTTTTATTTATGAAACTATTGTTACAATTTTTTAAAAAAGTAGAAGCAAAACAAACATTCACATCATTCGAATAAGGACGAATTTATATTAATAACGAATGACTTTTATTTTACTATGCAGTTCACAAATTATGTATTCCAATATTAACTTACTATACATACATTTATTATCTGCTAGATTTACTTAGGTCCATTTTTCAGATGTAAAAATATCTAATAAACGCAATATTGATTAAATAAAAATAAAAAAAGTAAAGTTGGTATGGGATTCGAACCACGATTACCCACGTCCGAAGACCAAAGACCATTTCCCGTCACCACCCGCTCCAACTGTCAACACATATTACTCGATAAAGTGGGATATTCACGTCGTTGATATTCCCCTTAAATTAAAAAGAGACTACCGACCAAATAGGCTCATTTATCTCTGTCGCAACCGTTACCCATTTTAAGATCGCAGGGCGCAATCTAGAGTATTATATATCTATGGTGCCAACCAAAGATCACGTGATTTAACTTTGACAGGTCGATGGATTCCCTAATGTAAATGTAAATAAGGATTAGGTTATGTTATGTGCCCCCAGTTAGGCCATATTCGGAAGTTCCTTGTCCCTTTGTTTGATTGGCAGATTGGCACACCCACACCGATAATTTTCGTTTGTCATGAGCTGTTACTGTCCGCTGTCATGAGCCGCTGTCACATCCGCTGTAATTAGGGATTCCAATGAACTGTCAGTGGTGGCCGGTGGGGTGGATGGGGTGGATGGCTAAACCAAAGAATACATATCTCTCACAAGAACCGACACGGACGGCGATTCTTTTGTTGTTAGCATGTCCTTAATTTTAGTATCGAGTTGGCAAGTGTACACGCGAGTACACTGAGAAAAGTCTCGCACATTTCTGGCGTGTATCAATAAAATTTTAGTTGCACTGAGAGAAAGGTTGCATGCAGGGCCGGCTTTTGTTGACATTCTTAATATGGTGGAATTATTTTTGATTTACAAAAGGTTGCAAATACAACACAAAGTAATGGTGAGAATTATATTGATTAAAACCATGGATAAAATACCTTTTTTATCCTGATTTTAGCATTGAAAGACCAATAATAAAATATATTATAGTGGCGTGACATTCACTAATTATTCTTTTTGGCTTATATTGATACAACGATACAAAATATAATTTGTTGTTTTCACCAATTTTGAAAAAGTGTGAACAAGTTGGTGAGAATTTGAACGACTTGGTGTGACCTAATAGGCTGTCTGTCCGTCCGACCGCGAATATAACTCCTTCAGTCACTATACCAGGTAGAATGACAATTGAGGTGTCAAATGAAAGCTTATAATCCATGGATGGTACTCAAAGTGAGACATTTGACCTAGAGAGTCTGTCCTTCCGACCGGAAATGTAACTCCTCCGTCACTATACCAGGTAGAATCACAAATGAGGTGTCGAATGAAAGCTCATAATACATGGATGGTACTAAAGGTGGGAAATTTGACCTAGGACTTCCGGTTTTAGAAATGCGACCGGAAGTACTCTTTTAAAGTCACCGCAATAGCACAAGTAATATATTATTCGACGCGCATTCGCAAGACGAAAACAATTATATACTTCTGGTTTCATGACTGTCTGTCCGTCCGACCGCGAATACAACTCCTCAGTTACTAATACAGATAGAATGACAAATGAGGTGTCGAATGAAAGCTTATAACCCATGGATGGTATTAAAGATGAGAAATTTGACATCGGACTTCGGTTTTAGAGTTACAACCGTAGGTACTGCCTTAAAGTCACTCAAAATATGATATGAATGTAAAACAAGATAACAAAATTAGTAAAATCGTAGATCAATCGACGCAAAGTTACACGAAGAGTTCCAATATCGACTTCCAGTTCTACTTTCGATTACTTTGGGTGAAAACCTAGGACCAATTACTTGTTTGTCGAGGTATTTCCTAATTCATTATACTCGTTACTTCGTAAAATAATCGAAAAATAACAGAGGTTGTAACCGTCACGGAATCCAATTCTTTTTGGATGACAAATGTTCGTGATCAACAACAAGAAACTGTATGTTAAAATCGAATGTCAATATTTTCAATTTTTATTGTCTTGGAAACCAGCCAAAACATTCCGTACATTCCAGCCAAAACCAGCCAGTACATTCTTTAAAGTCGAATATCGGGGAAAATAAATAAAAAACCAATAAGTATTGTACTATTTTATTTCTATAAATATAAAGATGTAATAACTGAAAAAATATATATAGTATACAATAAAAACTAATAAACAATCGAGAAAAGAGAAAAAGTAATTTTTTTAATTAATATATTAATTAATATATATATATATGGAAACGTTTTGATCATTATGGTCAGAAGCTTATATTCCATATGAAAGCAGCCTTTAGCTTTTTTTGTTGGAACGCAAGTATAATCAAGAGAATGTAAACCTATTATGAAGAGTGTATTGTCAATTATCAAGCATTAACTTGAATGTTGAAACAATTTCAAGTGATATTGGATCAAACTTTTTGAATTAGCTAAATTATATAATGTTACTCCTGAAAATCCTGAATTTCAAGTAGTCAGTCATAAATTGTTTTATATATTTGGCCTAAGTTATTGTTTTATGCAAACTACAGAAACAATTTAATGAAACATAGTTTATTAAATTTAATTTAGGTTTGCTGATAAAAGTACTTTACGGAAGTTTTTGTGAGTATTGGATTCTCAACTTTTTAAACACAGCACATGGCTTGTGGAATGAACACATATAAAATATGACTTTGTGCTCTTCCTGCAGATGCATTTGGTACAGTAGAGGTCAAAGAAAGGTTAGAGAATTTGTATGATATTTTAGATTCAAATTCTTTGTGAAATCCCAATAAATACAAAATTAATTTTTTATACGATAGTTTATAGTTCATGAAAAAGCTTAAAATAATTAATTCACATAATCAAGATATCTCAAAAAGAATTAAATTGTATAAATGTTGGAAAATAACAATTAATAGTTGTAGGCTATATAAGAAAATATATATAGAAAATAAGTCTATACAAAATATTATGAGCTACAAACTGATACAAAAACAAAATACTAACGCCAAGCCAAACAAACAACTGTGACAACAAACGCCGATCCTGTACAAGACAAATGTCACCAAAATTATTTGCTATTCATACATATTGAGAAATGGCCGATCTGGCATATGCGCATAAAAATTTAGTTCATAGATAATCCGTTTGTGTCGGTTCTTGGGAGATATGTATTCTTTGGCTAAACTGACATGGCCATAGACATAGATAAGGGGGGTGGTCATCGCGTATCTAATGTTTACATTAAAGTCGGATTTATAGTTTGACGTAGCGTAGACGTAGACGTAACGTAGACGCACTGGAAAAGATCAACACCGAATTTTGTGTACTCCTGTTTATAAATGAACGCAAGCGCCTGACGGAACATAAGAGAAACGTAACATAACGGAAGAGATGACCAACTTTCATCTTTTACAGTGCGTTTCTTACGTCTGGCCAATCAAAATTAAGAATTTTGTTCTGTCACCCAAAGTGGACACGCCCTCATCAATTTTGTAAAGATAAAGTTGTTTATCAACATATTTGAATTTTGTTAATTATTTGAATACAATGGATGTTAAGTTATTAATTTAATAAAAATATATCATAGAGTCATTTCAATATTTCAGATAAATATGAGTTGTTTATTAGCCTAATTCGGGGTTATATACACATATTATACGATAGGTAAATCCAATAAACATTTTAAAGATAAGAAATGAAACAAAATAGTTGGAAATCCCACGGCATGCGGCACCAAGGAGCATATCTTCGTTTATTTCCTAATCCATGTAACACACAAAACAGATAAATATTATAATAATAATAAATAGTAGTATAAGTATAAATAAATAAACACAAAGTTTGTTTATTACTGTTCGCATAATTTATAGGCTATGTTGTTGAATTAGAATTAAGTCATTGTTTACTCTTTCTACTCATGCGCAAAAATTCCGCTACGTCGAACTATAAAGTTGGATTTATAGTTTGACGTAGCGTAGACGTAGACGCAACGTAGACGTAAGAAACGGACTGGAGACGGAAGAAAATATTATGTCAATTTATAGATCGACGTAGCGGAATTTTTGAGCATGAGTAGAAAGAGTAAACAATGACTTAATTCTAATTCAACAACATAGCCTATAAATTATACGAACAGTAAACAAACTTTGTGTTTATTTATTTATACTTATACTATTATTTATTATAATATTTATCTGTTTTGTGTGTTACATGGATTAGGAAATAAACGAAAGTATGGTCTTTGGTGTCGCATGCCGTGGGATTTCCAACTATTTTGTTTCATTTCCTGGTCTTTAAATGTTTATTGGATTTACCTATCGTATAATATGTGTGGATAACCACGAATTAGGCTAATAAACAACTCATATTTATCTGAAATATTGAAATGACTCTATGATATATTTTTGGACTTCATTAAATTGGATGGTCCGAGAAGTTAGCCACATTAGATTTTCACAGAACGTTGAATTGAAGTTTGACAGTGTTGCCATGTGAATATAATGTATATAATGTATAATATGTTGCACGCTTCAAATATAGAGAGAAAGCTTTGAAAACTATCTTTTTTACATTATTTTGTGGATTTTGCTATTTTTTAATGTATGTAAAATACGAACGAATAAATATTTGTTGTTTGTTTTGATATTAATTGCAGTTAATTATTTGAAATTGTTTTGTGGCAATTGTCCTGATAGGTTACTGAGTAGATTTGGCAATAGAGTGAGAACGTTTAAATTTGCGTTTGCCAGATTGCACAGATGTTCCGCAGATATACATTTTATGACTTTCTTTTTATTATATTATATTTCTTTTTATTATTTGAAATGAATGTACCTGAAATGCTTTTAGTTACTGAAAAGTGTTTACTTCGTCAGTACGTTATTTTTGTGTTCATTTTGTATTTTTTAAAATATTAAAATGCCTACAACTATTGTAGCACGTGAAAGACTTTTGAACATAGCGCAAATGCGGGAAGAGCGATTCACTTTAGATTCACATATATTTCTTTTAATTAATTATTAATGTTCTGACAGTTTTATGTAAATTATTTATACTTATTACAAATAGCAATTTTTTTTAATTTCTGCGTTTGTCGGTTTGATAAATAAAACACATTATTATCGCGATATTTGTCATTTCAAATAAGTACTTTAATTAATAATAATAAACATTACATTATAATACAAAACACTAATTTACATTTGTTACCAGGTTGACGTTTTGTTATGGAATTATAATACATATTATATATTTATACAAAAAAATATATACCTACCCTTTACCCATATAAATAGTTACCACTTCCATTTTAGACAAATTATATATTTTTCCTATAATAGTACTGTGGACTTGTATGTTGTATATCTGTATTTTTAGTTGCATATATTCTGGAGCCTGTATCACAGCTTTATTATTTCGGTGGACTTGTATATCTGTATTTTCAGTTGCATATATTCTGGAATCTCTTAAGGCTGTATGACACTATGCATTTTCTTGTATCATTTCTAATATCGTTTCTTGTATACATTTTCTTGTATCATTTCTTGTACGTACATTTGTGCCGTGTATGACACTATGCAAGTTCTTGTATCGAAAATTGTATGAACTTCGGCAAGTGATTGGTCGAAATTTTGTTTGTCACCCTGTGTCACGTTATGGTAGTACTGCATCTACAGACACAGCTGATTTTAAATATTTTATAAAATTTATAAACTTTTATATAATTCAACATTTTAATGTTAACCAGAATTTTACGTTGACTGAGGTTGATTATTTGTGTTTTTATTTTGTTTTGATATTTGTGCTAAAATATTTGCATTAGAATTATCTTCAGTTTGATCCAAATTAGGAACTATTGTATTTTCGTCTATTAAAAAATTATGCACCATGAAACCTAAATTTATAGTTTGAACTTTACTAGGAGCTAAATATATGGTTATTAGTAGAACAGTAGTCCATACCAAACGGTATATTAAGTATCAATAAAAGATTTATAAATAATACCTACAAAAACACAAATAAATTCATCAATACATTATCCCATTTTCATTTCAGCCGCCATTATATTATGAGTAAGTAATTTTGACATATTAGATGTTTTACCAGCTGGTTTTACGTTTTTGCTCTTTGCGCAGAAATTGGCGCAGTTCTTGTACAATAATCTGTGCCTGACACAAATTCTTGTATCGTTTCTGATATCGTTTCTTGTATCTGTGTATGACACTATGCATTTTTTTGACATATCAGAAACGATATTAGAAATGATACAAGAAAATGTATAGTGTCATACAGCCTTTACTATCACAGCTTTTTATTTGTCTTTAATCAATAGGGCTTTTCATCGATTGCCATTTGTTTCGAGCTTCTGTCATGTGTCACATAATATTAATATATATCTGCGTCATACGTCTTTGGTTTGTATCATTGGCAATACCAATAACGTATGACGTAGATATATTAATATTATGTGACACATGACAGAAGCTCGAAACAAATGACTGTGAATGAAAAGCCCTATGTTAGAGTTTTTTCGATTGCTATAAGTTCAACTGAAAAGATGCTATGTAATAATATTACTAGATAATCTGTAATTATTGTATTGGCGACTTTATTATTTACACAAATCTTATTTTTATATAGATAATAAATAAAGTATATAGTAAAATCCTAAAACAGCAGAATTTTACTTACTTTGCACTTTATTTTACAAATTTCATTTTCATATAGATTATAATAAACAAAAAATATATTGTAAAATCTTCAAGCAGCAGAATTTTACTTATTTTACACTTTTTAACTTTATTATTGATACTAAAATCTTGGTATTTCGAGATAATTAGAGAACATTAAAAATTTAAAAAATTTTGTCGTTATTTTATCTACATAGTTAATGTTTTACATTTATTGTCAATAAATAAATTAATAAAAACATATCACATGCTCTTTCCCGATTTATTCTAAGAACACATGGCAACACTGTTAGGCCTTCATTTCCTTGTATCTGTAGCTAACTTCTCGGACCCCGCAATTTAATGAAGTCCATATTTTTATTAAATTAATAACTTAACATCCATTGTATTAACAAATAATTAACAAAATTCGAATATGTTGACAATCAACTGTTTACAGAACACAAGGAATGAGGGGACGGGGCGGTTGGGGCGGGTCCACTTTCAAATTCTGCCTTATGATTGGCCAGACGGAAGAAACGCACTGTAAAAGATGAAAGTTGGTCATCTCTTATGTTACGTTACGTTTCTCTTACGTTCCGTCAGGCGCTTGTGTTCATCTATAAACACGAGTACACAAAATTCGGTGTTGATCTTTTCCAGTGCGTCTCCGTTGCGTCTACGTCTACGCTACGTCAAACTATAAATCCAACTTAAATATTGACAAATTTGTAAAGAATATCCTGTTTGGTTTTGTTTTTTTGTTAACTGTGTAGCGAAATCTGTGAAATTGTGATAGCAATTTAAATATGAAGTGGTTTAATAATTGGATACGCCTATGGATGACAGTTTTGCCATCCAGCAGCCATATTATATCACGTGATTTGGAATGCCTAATTTACACTCAAATGTCCATAGAATTTCTTAAGGCCCCGTCTCACCATCAAATAATTGACAGTTATTTGATCAAACTTGACAGTTAGTGACACAAAGTGACAGTTAGTATGTATAGTTTGTGTCACTAGTCAAGTTTGACTGTCAAGTTTGATCAAATAACTGTCAATTATTTGATGGTGAGACGGGGCCTTTACACTTACACTCAAAAGTGTAAAGTTGGATTTATAGTTTGACGTAGCGTAGACGTAGACGCAACGGAGACGCACTGGAAAAGATCAACACCGAATTTTGTGTACTCGTGTTTATAGATGAACGCAAGCGCCTGACGGAACGTAAGAGAAACGTAACGTAACATAAGAGATGACCAACTTTCATCTTTTACAGTGCGTTTCTTCCGTCTGGCCAATCATAAGGCAGAATTTTGTTCTGTCACTCAAAGTGGACCCGCCCCGCCCCCTCATTCCTTGTGTTGTGTAAAAAGTTGATTGTCAACATATTCGAATTTTGTTAATTATTTGTTAATACAATGGATGTTAAGTTATTAATTTAATAAAAATATATCATAGTCATTTCAATATTTCAGATAAATATTAGTTGTTTATTAGCCTAATTCGTGGTTATCCACACATATTATACGATAGGTAAATCCAATAAACATTTAAAGACCAGGAAATGAAACAAAATAGTTGGAAATCCCACGGCATGCGGCACCAAAGAGCATACTTTCGTTTATTTCCTAATCCATGTAACACACAAAACAGATAAATATTATAATAAATAATAGTATAAGTATAAATAAATAAACACAAAGTTTGTTTACTGTTCGTATAATTTATAGGCTATGTTGTTGAATTAGAATTAAGTCATTGTTTACTCTTTCTACTCATGCGCAAAAATTCCGCTACGTCGATCTATAAATTGACATAATATTTTCTTCCGTCTCCAGTCCGTTTCTTACGTCTACGTTGCGTCTACGTCTACGCTACGTCAAACTATAAATCCAACTTAACACTAAAAAACAAAGGAACAGACCTATGTTATTCTATCTGTTCTTAGGGTCGATTCCCACTATACCTCCCGTTTACTTTCCATAACCATTCCATACACCTCCCATTAAAATTCTATTCTCACTATACGTTCCGTTTACTTCCCATACACGTTCCATACACCTTCCATTAATTTAACCACCATTCTCACTAGACGTCGCGTTTACTTTCCCTATTTAATATTCCACACATTTTGTACCGGTTTGGTAACATTTTACCCTAAATTTTTGATTCGAGTACACGTGTTTTTTCCGGCTTGATGAAATATGTGGTCTGAAGAAAATTTAATAATAGAAATGTAAAATATACATGCGGACCAATGTAAAAAAAAAGGTTATTTCACATTTGTTTTCTTACCGGCGCGCCGCGGCGTGAGAAATACAAAATAAGATTTACTATTTTATTTGGGCATAAGCCACAATTCAAGTTTGAAATAAAGTTTACTTGACGTTTCGACTTTCACTTCGGAAATCGTTATCAATATAAAAAACATTCATAAATTAAAAATTTAACTTTGTTTCTGGTGAAGCAACGCAGTTGGAACGAGCAGATAATATATTATAATTGTGTCACCGGAAAGCGAAAAAGGTAACGCACAACTTGGAAGAACCTATAGATTTCTATCTTTCTTTTCTGGTGAAGCAACGCAGTTGTAACAAGCAGATATATTATAATTGAGTCACCAGAAAGCGAAAAAGTAACGCACAACTTGGAGGAGCCTATAGTTTTCTAACTTCGCTTGTGGTGAAGCAACGGTGTTGGAACAAGCAGATATATTAGAATTGGGCCACAAGAAAGCGAAAAAGGTAACGCACAACTTGGAGGAGCCTATAGTTTTCTAACTTCGCTTGTGGTGAAGCAACGGAGTTGGAACAAGCAGATATATTATAATTGGCTCACCAGAAAGCGAAAAAGGCAATGCACAACTTGGAGGAGCCTATAGTCTTCTAACTTCGCTTGTGGTGAAGCAACTGAGTTGGAACAAGCAGATATATTATAATTGGGTCACCAAAAAGCGAAAAAGGTAACGCACAACTTGGAAGAGCCTATAGTTTTCTAACTTCGCTTGTGGTGAAGCAACGGAGTTTGAACAAGCAAATATATTATAATTGTGTCACCGGAAAGAGAAAAAGGTAACGCACAACTTGGAAGAGCCTATAGTTTTCTAACTTCACTTGTGGTGAAGCAACGGAGTTGGAACAAGCAAATATATTATAACTGGGTCGCCGGAAAGCGAAAAAAGTAACGCACAACTTGGAAAAAGCTATAGTTTTCTAACTTCGTTTCTGGTGAAGCAACGCAGTTTAAACAAGCAGATATATTGTAATTGTGTCACCGGAAAGCAAGAAAGGTAACGCACAACTTGGAGGAGCATATAGTTTTCTAACTTCGCTTGTGGTGAAGCAACGGAGTAGGAACAAGCAGATATATTATAATTGGCTCACCAGAAAGCGAAAAAGGCAATGCACAACTTGGAGGAGCCTATAGTTTTCTAACTTCGCTTGTGGTGAAGCAACTGAGTTGGAACAAGCAGATATATTATAATTGGGTCACCAAAAAGCGAAAAAGGTAACGCACAACTTGGAAGAGCCTATAGTTTTCTAACTTCGCTTGTGGTGAAGCAACGGAGTTTGAACAAGCAAATATATTATAATTGTGTCACCGGAAAGAAAAAAAGGTAACGCACAACTTGGAAGAGCCTATAGTTTTCTAACTTCACTTGTGGTGAAGCAACGGAGTTGGAACAAGCAAATATATTATAACTGGGTCGCCGGAAAGCGAAAAAGGTAACGCACAACTTGGAAAAAGCTATAGTTTTCTAACTTCGTTTCTGGTGAAGCAACGCAGTTTAAACAAGCAGATATATTGTAATTGTGTCACCGGAAAGCAAGAAAGGTAACGCACAACTTGGAGGAGCATATAGTTTTCTAACTTCGCTTGTGGTGAAGCAACGGAGTTGGAACAAGCAGATATATTATAATTGGCTCACCAGAAAGCGAAAAAGGCAATGCACAACTTGGAGGAGCCTATAGTTTTCTAACTTCGCTTGTGGTGAAGCAACTGAGTTGGAACAAGCAGATATATTATAATTGGGTCACCAAAAAGCGAAAAAGGTAACGCACAACTTGGAAGAGCCTATAGTTTTCTAACTTCGCTTGTGGTGAAGCAACGGAGTTTGAACAAGCAAATATATTATAATTGTGTCACCGGAAAGAGAAAAAGGTAACGCACAACTTGGAAGAGCCTATAGTTTTCTAACTTCACTTGTGGTGAAGCAACGGGGTTGGAACAAGCAAATATATTATAACTGGGTCGCCGGAAAGCGAAAAAGGTAACGCACAACTTGGAAAAAGCTATAGTTTTCTAACTTCGTTTCTGGTGAAGCAACGCAGTTTAAACAAGCAGATATATTGTAATTGTGTCACCGGAAAGCAAGAAAGGTAACGCACAACTTGGAGGAGCATATAGTTTTCTAACTTCGCTTGTGGTGAAGCAACGGAGTTGGAACAAGCAGATATATTATAATTGGCTCACCAGAAAGCGAAAAAGGCAATGCACAACTTGGAGGAGCCTATAGTTTTCTAACTTCGCTTGTGGTGAAGCAACTGAGTTGGAACAAGCAGATATATTATAATTGGGTCACCAAAAAGCGAAAAAGGTAACGCACAACTTGGAAGAGCCTATAGTTTTCTAACTTCGCTTGTGGTGAAGCAACGGAGTTTGAACAAGCAAATATATTATAATTGTGTCACCGGAAAGAGAAAAAGGTAACGCACAACTTGGAAGAGCCTATAGTTTTCTAACTTCGCTTCTGGTGAAGCAACGGAGTTGCGACAAGCAGATATATCGTCGGCTTACTGCCAAAACCAACCAACTCCATTTTAAAAGTTTTGGGAAATCTACCTTTTAAACTTTAATTTGAAATTGAAAATCGACTGAATTTAAAAAAATTATTTAATAACTAAAAAATATTTTTGTCATACTTTTCAATTATTAAATCATTATTTAAATTCAGACGATTTTTCATTTCAAATTAAAGTTTAAAGGTGGGTATCTCAAAACTTTTAAAAATGGAGTTGGTTGGTTTTGGCAGTAAGCCGACGATATTATAATTGTGTCACCGGGAAGCAAAAAAGGTAACGCACAACTTGGAAGAACCTATAGTTTTCAAACTTCGTTTCTGGTAAAGCAATGGAGTTGGAACAAGCAGATATATTATAATTATTGTGTCACCAGAAAGCGAAAAAGGTAACGCACAACTTGGAAGAACCTATAGTTCTCTAACTTTGTTTCTAGTGAAGCGACGCAGTTGGAACAAGCAGACATATTATAATTGTGTCACCGGAAAGCGAAGAAGGTAGTCCCTGAAATGTTTAGGACTATATATCCCAGGATGTATAAACGAATGGACACTAAATAGAAGAAAAAAGAATGGAACAACCACATAGCAGAATAGAGAGACACGTGTGGTCAAAAAAGCAAGAAATAAATCACCAATCGATAGAAGTATCGGCCGAACAAGCAAAAAATGGAGTGACAATATTCCGTAGAGGTTATTAATCCGCCGATGAACCAGCGGAATTGCTTAAGAAGATATTGGATGAAGAAAATATTTTAATTCCTTGGCAACAGCCGCCCAAAATATTGCCGTCTTTAAATGTATTATCACTGTATTTTTTATTTTCAAAATTAAAAAGTCATGTCAGACAAGTTCTATAAATTTTTTATTGTCCAAATTTTTCTCACCATGTAATCCCCCTATCCATAACCGCTATGTATTCCCCCAATCCATACTCTACCTGACAAGTCACACCTTGTCGTAGAAAAAAATACGTGACTGAACCGCGAGGTAATAGCAATATTCACACTATCCATAGGGTATACGAGACGTCGCCGAAAAATACGTGGCCGGTATTGAACGCAAAGATTCGGGAATGGTAGGTAAACGTAACGGAAAGTGGGCATATACTATATGATTTGTATTTAATAATATTTTATGGAAACGGAATGCCATGCGTATTGAAAGTAAACGGGAGGTATAGTGAGAATCGACCCTAAATGTGTTTTAGATCATTTTAAGTGCACTTTACATCAACAATAAATTGAACAATAAATTGACCAAGTTATTCAAGGCCAAATTTGACGTGTTCTCAAAGCACAATTTGACATCCATATTTGTTCGTTATTAACTTGACGTCAATAAATTCGTGAATTTCTTGAAAGCAAAATTTTCTTGTCCTCAAAAAAATTGAAGGAACTTGGAATAAATGTTGTAAAAATGTCAATATTTTCAGTAGTACCAATGCAATGATTTTTTTATTAGAAGCTTTTGAATGTCGTTAGTTTCTTTGTTTGAGTAAAGTGTTTGATTTGAAACAGAATAGAATAGAACAGATTAATAAAATAGAGAGATAGATTAGAATAGATATATAGTATAGAATAAACTTGAAATAGAGTAGAGTAGAATAGAATAGATGTAATATATATGTAGATACTTACTAATAAAGTATTTGATTTAAAACAGAATAGAGTAGAATGTAACAGATTAAATGAAATATATAGATAGATTAGAATAGATATATCCGCTGAGAGGGTTGACATGGAGGGGATGACACATATCGACCGTCCTTCTCATGGTGGCGAAAATTGGAAGCTCGTCCCATAAGCGTTGCCAGTTTATTAATCAATGGTATTATCCTTTTTTCTACAATAAGAAAAGATTAAACAACACAATAATAATTATACAAATACATTCACATTATTTGTTAGGTTCAACAAACAGTTGTTAGGGGTTAGGTTGAGAAATAAGAAATAATACATGAAACATGGCGGATCGTACATGCGCAAAGAAATTTGGATCCTGAAATAGTCGATGTTTTCGCTTCTTGTTGGATGGAGTATTCTTTGGCTAAACAGACTAAGAACCGGCGTTTCACGTTGTGCTAGTAACCTGAAAAAATGGGGATACCAGGAGGAGGATACCTGCGATTGTGGCGCGGTTCAGACCAGCCGGCATCTACTATCATGCACAGAGATGAGAGAGACCTGCACAGAACAAGGCTTAATTATAGCAAATGACAGGGCCATCTATGTGGCCAACCATTGGAAATACAGAATTTAAAGTTGTTGGTGTTCCGGACACGGAAAGTAAGTAAGTACTTAACTAAAATAGACCGCGATAGCAAAAGTTTTCCAAACACGTTGTGTCTAGGTACACGCTAAAATGTACGCAAATAAAGAAGTTAAACTTCATCAAGCTAGTGACTATTTAGCGTGGGCAGTGACTGTATATTTTGATACACGCTATTTTGATATGTTTAGTGTTTGTTTGACAGAAAAATATTTGTTATGACCTTTAATTCTACCCATTCTACCTAACTTTTTTATTTGCGTACACGTTAGCGTATACCTTAGACACAGCGTGTTTGGAAAAATTTTGACGTTTTGACGTCACACTATCACGGTCCATTTCACGGCCGTTTCAAGACTTTGACGTTTATGACACTAATATGAAACCTGGGCCCTGATTCTAAATCAAATTTCGACCAAAAACAAGTCGCTTTCAATATGGCGACTGTCGAAATTATTTGACACGGAGATGAATGAATGGCCAAAAGCGAGGTTAGGTTTAGTTTAGATGTGTTTTGTTTATTTCTTGCAAGGAAAACTAAATCAAAAGGTATTATAATATAGCTGGGTTTAATTGAAATTTGCTTGTTTTGAGGAATTAGATAGAATAGTAAATTAGAAATATAATAATTGAGAATGTCCACAACATGAATCATCAACTCAATGAAAGATGTGAGGTAATAATCTGGGAAAATTAGTAAAAAACAAGGAAAATTAATTACCAGCTATTTTATTGCTGGACATGCTGAAATCAAATCTTAAGATTTCCTATATTAGTAATATAGCTGTGCAAAGTCCACAGAAAGTGTGCTATTTTGTTTATAAACAAATTAGCGCTCCGAAATCTTTTTTTTTTATTATTGGTCTATAACTCCGAAAATTTTAACTTTAAACCAAAACACTCACATAAAAATTGACAGTAATTTAATTCTGCACATTGATAATTTATTCCAATTTCCTTCGACGGAAATTTTCTTCGGAAAATTCGGGTTTTCCAAACAAAATCTTTAATTTTCAACTAAAATTTGAAGGAAGTAATTATTTATCAATAATTAAATAATTTGGTGACAGTGACATAAATCTTTTTTGTTATGAGTGTCTTGAAGATATGAAAATTTGTATGTACAAAGAGGACCGGAATTAAAAGGTATCTAATGGTTTAAAGATTAAAATCCTGTTGTTTATAACTCTGTCGCAAATGCCGGTCAAATTTGACCGGTTATACCTGGAATCACTCCTCGCAATTCAATTTGTTTTTCTTCGAAAAGGACACAGAAGCCGTGCTCTTTTGAACAGCGTTAACTTAATTTAATTTAATCTAATATTTTCTGAGGGGTTCTATTTGTTTATAAGCCAAAAAATTGTTTCTTTATAACATTCCTGAGACCGCTCAAATGGTCCAATTTCAATCCTGTAAGGTACGTTGAATAGGTATAGTGCTTTTTTATATGAAAATCATAGTTATTCTGGTGTGTCATAATCTTTCTGGTTATTATTTCGACCGAAATTTTTTAATTAACATTTTAATTATTGCTAAACTATTGGTTAGATTGTCGCCGGTCTCCTAATATACAGAGAGGGGCTAAATTATGGAATAAATTCATTTTCTCTAAAATGGACGATTTTAGAGAAAAATCCCGAAACAGGTCGATTTTTATTTTTAAATTAAATTTCTTGGCATATATTTCAAACTAGTGACGTCATCCATCCGAGCGTGATGACGTAATTATTTTTTTAAATAGGAATATGGGTTCGTGTTGTAGCTCATTTACAAAGGCGTTCAATGCTCTATTCAGTATTATAAACATTAATATCATTATTTATACAGGGAGGCCAAAAAAGAATTTGAATTAAATTAATTGACGCAAGAAGACGAATGCATGTAATTTATTTAACTCAAAATACATTCTATTGCTGTCAGAAAATAGAAAAAAATGTTTATTTTGCAAATAAACATTGCTTTTAGCTTAAATTAAAAGTTCAAACTGCCAATAGGTAGGAGGGAGGCTGTTTGTGATTTAATTTAAGCGAAAAGAAATGTTTATTTGTGAAATAAACCTTTTTTTCTATTTTCTGACAGCAGTACAATGTATTTTGAGTTAAATAAATTACATACATTCTTCTTGTTGCGCCAATTAATTTAATTCAAATTTTTTTTTGGCAACCCTGTATAAATACCTAATGATATTAATGTTTATATTACTGAATAGAGATTCCCATTAACAAAATTATCGATTACGTCATCACGCTCAGATGGATGACGTCACCCCAAGTAGCAATTTTTCGACGCATTGGTTGTCAGTACAAACAAATGCACTGTATATAACGTTGCCCGAGAGCATTTTAAGTTGTTTCGGCCAACGTCCCCTATCCCGACTGACATTGCGATGTTACAACTTTAAGTAATACCTTTAGTTACACGGGCAACTAATTTATTACCATTGTGACAACTACATATCACAGTTCAGTTTTTTCAACAATCGCAACGACTTAAAAACGTTATAATAGGTCTGTTCCTTTGTTTTAAGTGTAACACTAGTTCTTGAAAAGTGTAAGAAAAGTGTAAAAGTGTTACACTTTCTTGTTTCTTTGTTTTTCTAGTGTTTACACTTTTTTTCACGATACACTCAACTTCTGTCGTAGAACGCGTACAACTCGTTTCTTTGAAATGCTGTAGGAAAAAAAGTGTAACACTTTTCTACACCTACCTCCGAGACGGTGGTGGATATTACACTCGTCCTGCGCAGTATCATCCAACCGGAGCCAGCTGTTTAGCCGTTAAATGTGTTTGTTTACAAAAAAGATATATTTCTTTTTAGTTTAATTTAAACTAGATTTATAAATTGAAAAAACTAAAGTAGCTACAAGTTTTAATTTAATTTTGCTTAACCTCCGAGTGGCACTTTCCTGTAATTTTAAAATTATCACTTTTCAGTGATTTTTTTAATATGCTTTTATGTCCTTAAGTTCAACAAAGCATTTCCTTTAATTACAATTAAGCCAAAACATCGCAAATCCTGGGCCCTGGACTACTAAAGGTATCCGGTATCCGCATATCAGCCATGAATATGCGTTCACTACTCTACATCAAGAAATTTACTTTCCAATGGCTCTGTCACTGAATATATCAGCAAGTATAGGAAAACCTATTTAAAACTTATAAAATAAATAAGGCTAAAAAATCGTACTATCAAAATTGTCTGAGAAGCTCTAAAAGTGTTGCAAAAGAAACTTAGTCCATAATAAACGATCTTCCAAATAAAATTCACCCAGCTTAAACATTTTTCCTTTCAGACCCTGGAAATCTAAATGAATACTTTGTTAATGTGAGTAAAAATATAACATCAACAGCTTCGTGCAATTGTACTTGAGACACTGTGTCAGGTGAGGTGTTTGAAAATTTGAGTAACTTGATTCTGGGGTGTGAATTTCTAAAACTTTTAAGTGTGGTTTTTAACCGTTGAGAATAATTATTTATTTAGTGTTGTGTTTATAATTTAATATATGTTTTAAAATGAGTTTTGTTTTATTTTTTGAGAAAAAATTAAAAATACAGCATACTTACAGTACTTTTTTTGAAATGCTATTTTCCAAAGTTTATAAAATTTCTTACGCTGGATTTTATATTAATAAAGTTAAAGTGGACTTTAAATTTAAAGTTTTCTTTAACTGTAACAATTGCTTTTTTTAAGGTAACACACACTTTAACTTTATTATGAAATCGAGCGTTAGTCAAAATTCTAAATGCTCAGTAAATAATAACAACAATTAGGTACTTGTATTGAAAACAACATATTTTGTAATTTGAAAAAAAAAACAACATATTTGCAACATAGATAACAAAACAACATGCTTTGTTACGTATTTTAAAAAACTCTCCATCATGCATGCTCCATGAGAAAAGAAAATATAAAACTAATTTCATCCTTATTGTGTCTCAGATGGCGTAGCTACTTTTGCTATAACTACTCAATGCTTTGCTACTCTACCTACCTACATACAATTTGTATTGTTTTATCAAAAACAAGCATTTACATACTCTGCAAATTGTATATTTTTTCTTTGCATTTTCATATGAAAAAACCGCGGTATTTATCTTGAACTTTTTTTGAACAAGGTGCAATACTTAGGTAATATTATTATTAATAAAACAAAGTATATTAAAATACAATGTTAAAAACTTTAATAATATTAGCAATATTTAAAAACTTCAATATATTATAGTATACATATTATGAATCAGTAGAAACGATTATATTTAAATTTGGTAAATTATAACTCCAATCGACCAGAGCACGACCACACAACCCAAAACACAAGTACGCAAATATGGTTGTGTGAAGCGTGGCTCGAAGCCGTGCAATTTACGAGACTCGCTCGATCTGTAGATCCTTGTGTCCTCATCTCGCCAATTAATGATTCTTTTGAGAAAGGTAAATTTCCAGAGTACCTAAAGACAGCTATCATTATTCCTCTTCATAAGGGTGGTGAAAAATCTAATTCCTGCAAGTATATACCTATTGCATTACTACCGGTACTCCAAAATTATTGAGAGACTCATAAAAGCATGACTTATGTCCTTTCTTGTTAAAAACAACATTTTATTACAAAAGTTCGGCTTTTTAAATAACAAATGTACTGCTGATGCCATGTTTTCTGTACTACATGAGGTTTATCAAGCACTGAGCAATAATCTTCACACTGCCACTGTTTTTTGTGACTATGCCAAAGCTTTTGATTGTGTAAATCATGAAATTTTGATAAAAATAACTAAATTTCTATGGAATTCGAAGAATTTCTTTGAATTGGTTTCAATCTTACTTGGATAGTTGGAAACAACTGGTTAGAGCAAATAATACAGACTCTAGTCTCCAAAATATTGTATGTGGGGTCCTCTACAAACTACAAGGTTCAGTATCAGGTCCTCTACTTTTCCTTACGTTTATTAATGACATCCCTAGTTTAAAAATTAATGGAAAAAATTTTCTTTTTGCTGATGATACCAGTATTACTTGGAGCAACTCAAATATTGCTACTATACCTTCTGATCTACTCACGATAAAAACCTGGTCCAATTCTAATTTACCTTTTTTTAACATAAAACAGTAGCATTATCCTATACAGGAGCTCGTCAATCTTTACCTCTTAACACATTCTCAGACACAACTGCATATGAAGCCACTTACTCCATAAGATGTGTCTACATCTAAAGTGTGTCTGTGAATGTGTTAATAACAGCCAGATCAGTATCGTTGATTCTGTAAAGTTTCTTGGTATTTTTTTTAGATAGCAATCTTAAGGGTTAAAAGGGTCTAAAGGGATAAACATTCACTGAAAGCGATATTATCTTTAATACCCGTGGTGCCTTCAACATTTAATGTCTGACTAAATTATTCTTTATAGGCAAAAAAATTTAAGGAATTTTGAATTAATTAGTTTTTAAATAAGTACATTTACCAGCAACAGTTGTAACGTAATTGTGTCAACTCGACAGTATTTAACTAGTTATTTGAATTTAATACCCTAGCTAGGGTATTATTTTTCAAAATAAATATTGAAAAATAACGCCCTAGGGCATTATAATATAACTTACTTCGAAATCATGTACAGTGGAACCTCGATTATCCGTCTCTCCATTAACCATCACCTCTGTTAACCGTCAGGGTACATACAGAAGTTGTATTGAGTTATACATTAGCAATCATTTAAATGCAAAAAAATAAAAAAAAAAGGTAATTTGATTTGTGATGAGGACACAAACGGCTATCCATTGCTGACAGATAAAGAACTCATTGAAATGGCAACAAAGGCGGACCAAACCTATTCGGAAGCTGACACAGTAGCTATATTGATGCTTGGACACAAGGAAGCTTGACTGTAGCTATATTGATGAACCTATTGTAACTGACAAAGATTTGCGTAAATAATCTAGAGAAGCTGCATCGCATATGCAATAATTCATCGAGTGGTATTCTCAACAAGAAGAAGCCAATAAAGTAGATTGCATGATCTTATGCCTTATGCCGATTAAGAAATTCAGCCGTCGCAAAATATGAAGCAGCAGTAAAACAAACACAAATTTCGGAATATTTTAAATTGATTCGATTGTATGAACACAAATCCCTCTTATATTGTCAAACAAACCATACAAATGAAATTTGAGAGTTGTACTATGAATTTTTATTTTTTTTTAATGTTCTGTTAACCGTCTTTTCGATTATCCATCATACCCTTGGTCCGGTGCCCTGACAGATAATCGAGGTTCTACTGTAATAATATTAATGTCTGACTGGTATATTATTTGACAAATAATGACATGATTTTGAAGTCAGTTTGATAAATAATGACATGATTTCGAAGTCAGTTAAGTATGATATAATGCCCTAGGCTCTAGGGCATTATTTTGAAAAATTACGCCCTAGGGTATTAAATTTAAATAACTAGTTAAATACTGTCAAGTTGACAAATAACAACCCAAGTAAAACTATGGTTACCACAATTACGTTACGACTATTGCTGGTAAATGTACTTATTTGAAAACTAATTAATTCAAAATTCCTTCAATTTTTTGCCTATAAAAAATAATTTAGTCGGACATTAAATGTTGAAGGCACCACGGGTATTAACGATAATATCGCTTTCAGTCAACTTATATCCCTCAGGCCAAAGGCCCTCGGTATATACACCATTGACCTCAAGTGTTATTATCCTTATAATACCCTTGGTACCTTAACTATAATCTCACAATCAGCCCATAGAAGGTGTCAAACAAATAAAATATTTGGGAATCATACTTGATAATTTATTAACAATTAAACGATTACTTTATTGATTACAGTTAATTTATTTAATGAAAATTAAGGTAATAATAATAATGTTTATTCAAAAATAATCAAATATAAAATCTTCCTGAGACTAAAAACATATTTAAGTGTATAATTAATAAGAATTAACATAGGAAGCCACAAGGAAATAAATCTGCACTTAGCTATAGCCCAAAGTAACTCCTGTTATTTATCCAAATCTTTACTAGTCAAACACATTTGTTTTGAAATTCCAGCAGTTTCTTCTTTTTATACCTTTTAAATATCTGGTGGTTGTTCCTAAAACAAAGACATAAATAAAAATTCTACATTGTGTACCATAAAAAAATCATAAAAATGTGGAAAGTATCACAAGAATAAAGAAAAGTCCCAGATATAAAATTCACTATTAAAATAAAAATAGTAAATAATTATTTATATCTGACACTTTTCTTATTGGAACTTCTTTCTGGTAACATCCTTAATCTCTGACTTTTACAATTTATAAGACAAGAGATGATGAATAAAGAAAGGGAAAAGGACTCTGCAGTATACAGTTACATTCTGCTTTCATTAATCTAGAAAAAAGATCAGAAAGATAATTCAAAGTCCGAAATTGTAAAAGTC
The DNA here is from genome assembly GCF_917563875.1 of Diabrotica virgifera virgifera. Lineage (NCBI taxonomy): Eukaryota > Metazoa > Arthropoda > Insecta > Coleoptera > Chrysomelidae > Diabrotica > Diabrotica virgifera. The sequence continues at coordinate 133,113,405 of NC_065449.1, read as the reverse complement.
AAAAAGAGATTAAGGATGTACCAGAAAGGGGTTCCAATAAGAAAAGTTTCAGATTTAAATAATTATTTACTATTTTAATAGTGAATTTTGTATCTGGGACTTTTCTCTTTTCTTTAAGAGATATCGCTGAAGCATCCTAATAGTAGATAACTATTTTTGAAATTCCACTTAAATAGACAATTTGATTTCGTTTTGATTCAGAGGTGTGCAGGCAGCTCCACTGGGGACGCCGTAAGGCAGAAACAACTGTCTGGAGATTGTGTATCGCCTCTGGATCGAAAGGAAACATAAACTGTCTCTTCACTATCACAAGAGTATTTTAATATTTTTATTGAATAAAAGTAGTCAAAAAAAAAGGACTAGTTGGTGGAGCGAAGAGATAAAAATAGCTGTGAAAGAAAAGAAAGTACCATGGAGAGCTTATCTAGAAAATAACAGTTAATAAGCAAGGAAGCTTGTGAAAGAAAAAGTTAAAAAAGCTAAATTGGAACAGTGGGAGAGATTTGGAGAAAAGATGGAGCAAGACAGTAGTAGGACAAACCAAAAATTGTTCTATTAAGGTCTGAAAAAATGAGAGGTAAATCAGGTAGTACTGTCGTGCAAATAAAAAAAAATAAAATGGAGAAACACTTACCCAACCACAAGATATAGTTAATAGATGGAGTAAATATTCCAAAGAGTTGAGTAATGAAATAACAATGGAAGAATTAACGGAAGCCATTGCAAAAATGAAAAATGGTAAAGTGGCAGGAATAGATAATATCAAAACACGATTGTTGAAATATATGGGGGAATCTGCATTACACTACTTACACAAATTACTGATAACAATTTGGAAACAGAAACGCATCCCAGAAGATTGGGCAACAGCAGTAATGGCTCTTCTGGTAAAGAAGGGAGGTAAAAAAGTAATGTTCAAATTATCGAGGTATTTTCATGCTAAGTGTACGGGCTAAGATTTATGAATGAACACTGGAGATGAGACTGAGAAAGAAAGTGGAACATCAACTAGACGATGCACAAAAAGGTTTCTGACCGGGCACAGTGTCCAAGATCATATCTTTACTATAAGACAATGGAAAAAGCCTTTGACAAGGTACCCGGACATCACATTTGGAAAGGGCTTGAACTGTTCGATGTTGGAGGAGAACTAATTGATGCAAGTAAAATTTATGTACTGGAACATTGTGCGATCATTAAACTGTGAATCAAACAAATTTGCTAATACACAAGGAGTAAGGCAAGGTGGAGTTTTAAGCTCACTGCTATTCATTATATTATATATATGAATGAACCAATAAAAAAAATGCAGTAGAGTCCCGAAAATTAGATTTAGGTTAAAATTGATTAAAAAGTATAACTCTGAGTAAATGTGTATCTGCAGATGACATTGCATTGATACCAAGTTCAGAGAAATCTTTACAAAGCAACCTAAATTTATAGACGAGAGAACTTGCAGACAAAGGAATGAAAATAAAATTAGCAAAGACTAAAACTTTACTTATTTCCAAGACACTGAGAGAAATCCATATAAACCTCGACGGAAATTTAGTAGAACATATGAATGATTTTGAATATTTATAAACTATAATAGACAAAAAATGCAAAAAAAATGAACAACAGAATTGCTAAAACATCACGATTATATCATTCCCTCACTACAGGTTTCATTAGCAAAAGAGAAATTAGTGAGAAGACAAAAGGGACAGTATATTATATACCTCCCTTCTCTGCTTCATGGAAGTGAAACATGGCTGGCTTTCCTAATAATTAAGCTTGAATTATCACATCTTTATTATTATTGTAGACATTTAAAATCCTTATTAATTGAATTACATTAAACTTACCACTTATAAAATGTTTACTTTTCATATTTTAATTTTAGTTCCCTTATATCTCTTCTTCTTGTGGCTTTTATCCATTGTCCCCAGCTTTGTTTGGATAATTCATTTAAATGTATTGCATGGGGAGCCTTGGGAACAGTACAAAATAAGACTTTTCCCTGTCTGCCCTACTCCCACAATTTACAACAATACAAGTTACATGTATAAGCTTCCCAAGAAAGAAAAACTGATAACTGCTATGGACTAATTCAGTTCTGTAGGCGATAAACTACTTTATATTTGATTGGCTGCACACAATTTCGCTGCACAATCGACAATAAAAACAAACAGGATATTCTTTACAAATGTAAATATTAGGATTAGGTTATGTTATGTTATGTGCCCCCAGTTAGGCCATATTCGGAAGTTCCTTCAGTTCCTTGTCCCTTTGCTTGATTGGCACACCGATAATTTTCGTTTAATACTGTCCGCTGTCATGAGCCGCTGTCACATCCGCTGTCATTTTACACTCAAATGTCCATAGAATTTCTTACACTTACACTCAAAAGTGTAACACTAAAAAACAAAGGAACAGACCTAAAGTACCGGCCCTTAGTCTGTTCCTTTGTTTTTTAGTGTTACACTTTTGAGTGTAAGTGTAAGAAATTCTATGGACATTTGAGTGTAAAATGACAGCGGATGTGACAGCGGCTCATGACAGCGGACAGTATTAAACGAAAATTATCACCCGTGTGATGTTGGCCGACAAAAGTGAGATATTACGCTCAAAATTAATTAAACCATTAGGTTTTCATTTGGGGGTGATTGGTAGTCTATTTTCAACATTTGGTGATCGTTAGTTAATTAGGAAAAAAATAATTAAAAACTGTCATGATGCCAGCCGACACAACCTTGTATAAATGATTAAAAAAAAAAACTTTATTATAGATCGATGCGAAATCGTATGGTGATCACAAATCTATCAATGGTATAATTTTGTCTTCAATATTTAACGTACAATTAGCAAAAAAGCTAATTGCTATTATTGCGCCTATTTGAATTAACGCGTGCTTGTGCGCATGCGCCGGTTATTATGGTGGGTAACGTGTGGAAATCGGGGAGAGAAACTGACTGTTGCCAGATTCCTTTTAGCGGGAATTTTAAAATTTGGTTTTAAATTTGACAGTGCTATTTTCTCAACTCAAAAATCTTAACCTTACTTTTACAAGTGGTTAGGATTATTATGTATTTTATTTACATGTAAATATTGAAACAAATAATATTGTACTGTTTCATAGTTTAAAACTCATTATGTTACAGTCTTTTCCAGTTGATAAAATTGCAAATCAAAAACTTTTAGGTAGGTACCTGTAACTTCCACATTATTATTTATTTTTTAAGTATTAAGGTTGATGTTGAGTATTTGCTAATACTAGATAACAGAGTAGATACAAAGTAAGCTATTATAAGTAGTATAACTGCCCATGTAATCACCTGTTATGTTGTCTTTGTAGATTTTACTGTGTGGATGGCACAGGAAGAAAACAAGAGTACTTACAAGAACATGAAACATCTTATTATGAATGTATGCCATCCTCAAAAAATTATTCTACAAAACAAGATCGAGAAAGAGCTTTAAAATCCCAAGGATTCTGTAAAATGTTTATTTCCTGTACTAGTCGAAGAATAATAGTATCTAAAAACATTGAAACTGATTGTTGTGGAGTAACATATTTTAAAACACATTATGACATGAGGATGATATAGAGTACTTACATATACCAAAATCAGATAAATATCTCTTGAAAGTTTATTTTGAGAGTTTTTTCAAAAATGTAAGTAAAATATTAAATATTTACATATATACAATATGTTGTTCTGAAGCTATTTCCTTGTGGCATTTTTACAATTAATTAATATATTTTGTATTTTGACAACAGTACCCGATTTGGGCATCGAAACGTTAATAAATTTTTTTTTTCAATTTAATTGTGGCTTATTTCCGATCTAAATAGTTAATATACTTTTAAATAATAATCATGAATATTTACTGTTTACAATTTTAAACTATCATAGTGTTTTTGATTCTCCTAATATACCTATATTTTACTTTTTTAGTGCACTTCAGACTGTTCAGGATAGCATAGGAGGTGAATTAAAAATAATTGATTTACTTACAAGAAAAGATATCACAAACATTAAACACCCTTGTGGCATTGATTTGAAAGATGGATATAGGTACAAACATGACGCAACCAGTGTTCATTTTTGGGTCGAATGCTTACAGACTACGTCATGTCCAATATTATTTTACACACAACAGGGCATACTAATGGATATTCATCCTGAATTTAACATTTATGATTTTTGTCTTATTTTCATGAATGCTGTGCCAAAATGAAATGTTAATTAAGTTTGGTAAATATTTTATCGCAATAGATGGAACTCATGAACTCATTTCTTATGACTTTGAACTTACAACAGTATTAGTAAAAAATGAATTTAGGAATGAATTTCGTAATGCTTTCTTATTTTCAAACAGAAAAGATACCTACTTTTATTTACCAAGTTTTTTTTTTAAATACATGTGTGTGATGGTGTTATATGTACAGTTGAGTGTTTTCATATCAGACATAACTGACACCTTTTACAATGCCTGCTCAAATGTAACGGGTTCTGTTCCTAATAGACTGTTTTAAGTGCCTGGCACATAGATAGGGCATGTCAAGTAAATCTTAATCAAATATCTGATTCTGAAAAAAATCTTATGTATCGTCACCTCAAAGAAACATTGTAAGGTACTTAGTACCTTTTTTATATTTGAATGGATTTACATGGAATTTTGTTTCAGTATATAATTTTACAGGCCTTACATAAATATTTACATTATTTCATAAAAAAGTGAAAAATAATTGGAAAAAAAGTTACTTGTCCTACTGTTGCTCTAAAAGGTAATCTGTTTTTTAACGATATCCGTAAATATGTGTGGACGTTTGAGTTGGAATAAATTCATTATCTCAAGAATGGGAGCATTTGGAGAGAAATACTGGGACAGGTCGATTTTTATTTTTAAATTATGACTTTTAACCATATATATCATACTAATGACATCATCCATCTGGTCGTGATGACGTAATCGATGATTTTTTTAAATTAGAGTAGGGGTGGTGCGATAGCTCATTTGAAAGGTTATTTAATTCTCTATTCATTAATATAAACGTTAACATAATTATTTATACAGGGTACCCAAAAAAAAATTTTGTTTATTAAATTAATTGAGACAAAAAGAAGAGTGTATGTAATTCATTTACTTAAATAGTTATTTATGATATAAGTGTTAAAAGTACACGTTTAACGCATACATATGAAAGTTTCTCGCTTTCGCTCATTCTGCAATTCACATGAGTGCCTTAAAAATGTACTTTTTAACATTCATATCATACAATATTTTTTCTACAAATGTAAATCTATTGTTATAGGAAAGGTTGTGGAATTAATACCAATATCATAAAATGTTCATAAAATTTTGGACAAAAGAGTATCCATCAGTTGTTATCAGTTACGCTTAAAACTTGGCACACATGGAGAGCTATACTATAATATATTATAATATCTCATATCGTTATATATATATATATATATATATATATATATATATATATATATATATATATATATATATATATATATATATATATATATATATATATATATATATATATATATATATATATATATATATATATATATATATATATATATATATATATATATATATATATATATATATATAAGGAAGGCTCCATGTATGTAGGCTCACTCATTACTACAGTGAGTGATATGAGATATAAAAATAATATATTATAGTATAGCTCTCTGTGCATGCCACATTCAGTGACCATCTTGAACAGCCACTTGGCTGGTGTGGTACCACATACTTAAATCATTTATTTAGTTACACAGTACTACTGACACAACTTATGCGTCATCAGTAACTTTGGTAAAACCTTCGTGATGCTACCCATACGTCATGGTCACCGAAAATTTTAAAGCTTGTTACTGAAGGGGGGCTATACTAAAATATATATTATATTTCATATATGTATTACCTTATGTATCCATAATAATTATATTTATATTATGGAGCCTGAAGACCAAAACAAACATTTTCAATTGGGTGGTTAATGTGTTACATATGTAATGTCATGATTTATGTATTTTTAGCACTAACACATTTGTAGGTAGCAAATCATATTTGTTAATATTATCTAATTTTAATTGTTTATTTGGAAATAAATCTTTTAATGAAAAAAGTGTTGTTTAGTTGTGTACACCTAGCAAATATCCTGATGTAATGCAGACGCCAATTGAATATGATGCCATAAAGATGTCTTTCTATGGTTAAAATTTCACAGCCTAAAGACGTCATTTATATAACTTCCTAGGACGTCACAAAATGCCCGCAATAAGAAAATAGAATTAATAACTCGCCTCGCCCCCAGGTAAAGTAAAGGTGCTGCGCCACTAAGAATGTTTTTTTTTCAATTTTTTTTTATTTTGTGGCTTTAGCGCCCAATTGAGATCTCTGTTTTGCAATTAATCAGTGGCTATCACATCTTCTAACACAAGATGTCGAGAAGATCGGAGTCAGCAACTGGAAAGTGCAGGCAAGGGACAGAACAGAATGGTGTAGAACGCTTGAGAAGGTCGAGGCCCTCTAAGGGCTGTAGCACCATGATGATGATGATCAAATCTTTGCAATCAACCGATACAATCCTCAGTTCAGTACAGTTGAACAAATGAATTAAATATGAAACATCGCGACATTGTCTTGAAATTTACACTGGTTAAATGCCACTTACGAATCTAACTCCAGACCTCGGAGGTAAACTACACTATATCGACATGGTGTTGTTTTGAATAAGTTTCTTTAATCCACTTATGTTATTAGTTGGTTTATACAAATTTGTTATATATTATCATTAAAATATGGTCATATTGTCTTTCAACCAATTATTATGGGATATATAAGATAAGTTCTTTAAACGTTGTTACAAACACACGCTAAACACATCTCGAAATGACATAGTGTAGTTTACCTCCTAGGTCCAGAACTTATTTCATTGAAAGTGCCTATAGATAAACCTCAAAAAGATTTTTTTTGTTTCCAGGTGAATACAATTTTCATGGTGTAAAAGTTATTCAGTGGGAGAGAACCCATCGAAAAGATAACATAAAGCACATAAGCCAAAATTATAGTCTTAATGTTCCACCAACTGGAGTATGGCTCTCAAATTCAGGACTCCTTGGTGCTAATCCTGATGGAATTATTGAAGAAGAAATATATTTCATTAGCGATTATGATGAGTTTTGTAGGTTGAGATCTTTATGAAAGCAAAAAAGTAGACAGCTACATGTCATTTTTAGAAAATACCGAGGAATCACTGAATTACAATATATAATCTTTTTAAAACTTGGTTAACTGTAAGAGAAATAATTTTAACATTCTGTGTTGCATGAAGTTGAATGATTGTGTTTTTAGTGAGCCACGATCAATTGTTGATGCTTTTTGCCAAGTTCTTTAGAAGTGTCCACAATCCTTTTTTTTCCTGCCTAGACGAGTGGAGTCATTGACCTAATATCAGTCACAGCCGTAGCATTCTGTAACTATTAAAATTTTTGACATTCTAGCATGCTTACATTGTCTTAATTTCAATAAAGGTACTGGTCCAAACAGAATAATATCTAACTTGTTCGAATCTCTGACAGAAGATCACCTTCCATCACAATTTAAGAGATCCTTTGTTAAGCCCATACACAAATCTGGTGATAAATCATTGATTTCTAATTATTGTTCCATCAATTATTAATATTTCTGCTATTCCTTAAATTTTCAAGGGTTTAGTAACTGATTTTTTGACAGTTAATCTTGAAGAACCAGCTTCATACTGTATGGTTTCTTTCCTGTTTGATTGTTTAGCTTCTACTGATGAGACTGTTCTGATTGTATTGAGTTTCTGATGGTATTACAATCGTGAAAAATTTCAGATGATCCTTTTTGATCATCTCTTGAGCTTATGGTATATGTGTATAATCAGTTACTCGGTTTACCCTAAGGTGTACGAGAATTACTCCCAGGGTTACCCCTAAGAGTTTACAATGGAATCTTATGTACAAATTTTCCCCACTTTTTTGTCTCTTGCTAGTATTTTTGCTTCCGTTCATGTTTTTCCTCTCTTCTTAAGTGTGTCTCCAATCACGTCATCCCATGTTTTTCTTGGTCTGCCTCTTCCACGTTTGTGTTGAATTCTTGCTTCCCACACTCGTTTGACTGGTTGCTTGTCATTCTTTCTCTGGAAATGTCCCCCACCAACTTAATTGTTTATTTTCATTTTCTACAAACTTCAACACAGATGGAATTTCTAATTCTGCTCTGGCATCTACATTTCTTATTGTATCTCTCCTAGTTATCTCTGACTTCTTCTCTGTACCGTTTTAAGTCTTCTCTAATACCCTTCATTCCTTCTCTGTACTCCTGGAAATCAGGTCTCATACTTTTGAATTCGTCAAGTATTTCTTTACAAAACTATTTCCATTTTTCTATTGTATTACATACAATTTAAAAAGGACCATCTTAATGCCTACTGTAATGTTGGTTGCCTAATCTTTAGGAAGTACTCTGAGAATTTGTACTACTATGAGCCTATTTGTACTACATTTATAGCCTATGGTATTTAATTATAATTTGGATATTTTGATTGAGAGGGCCAATAATGTCACAGAAGTTGTTTTTCAGTGAAATTTGTTCTTTAATTTGCATATAGATCTTATATGCAACAGTTTTGCACGCAGCAATAGGCAGGTTTTATTAAGAGGCATTCCTTAGATTTTAGTAGGTGCATGTCTAAAAACTATACTTTTCTCTTGTCCATCTCCAACTTGATAATTCATCTGTGATCTGGTTTCCCTTTACTTTAGCACTTTCTAAATGTTCTAAATGTATGTTCTTTTAAATTGTGTATGCCATATTCTTATTCTGGTATGATCAATTTCTTGACTTGATCTTTAAATTTAAGTTTGTAAATGGAATAATCCAATCCAATCCCAATTGTTTCAGCTAATTCGTTATATTTCTTCTCATTCTCTGCGTCACAACTTTCTTTTCCTTGTTTCTTATAGCAAAACTAATTTTTGTTCAACTGTAAGTATGGTATGACTTGTATGCAAATCAGTTACCTCATGAGATATATTTTGTTTAGCTTATGTATATATAGCTTTACAGTTGGAAAAATGAAAGAATACCCATGAACGATCACATCAATCACTTATTTTGTATTTGCTGTCTATTTCTATAAATAACAAACGTTTGTTATAGAAAGACAGCAAATACAAAATAAGTGATTGATGTGGTCGTTCATGGGTAGGTATTCTTTAATTTTTCCGACTGTAGGTAGGTACTATTTGAAGCACAATTTGAAAAATGATACATTGTATAAATACCTAAATGTGTACTTCTTAATTGTATTCATTTATAAATTCGACAGTGGGCTTGTCCTGTTTTTTATTAATAAATATCAATAAATTAACATAATTATGTAATATCTAATGTAATTTAATGTACCTAATATCTAATAAAAGTTCCTTTAAAAATATATTTTTTATTTCCCAAAATACATTCTTAATAGAAGAATAATGTATTGTCTAATGATTTATTTTATAGCTTGTATCACACCTAAATACTCCATAACGACACCACATAGTTGGGCACATTTTGAAGACAAAGTGATGAAAATGAAACATCAAATAATCAAATCACTCCAGTTTCAGTTCAGTCGCTAAAATTTCCCCTGGACTATGTGTGTGTGTTTGTATTTTGGCTTGAATGCAAGTCCATTTGCCACCTATGTTTTTTTAAGTCATAATTATTAAAATAATTATACACGATAATTCAGTTATAAACATTTTTAATAAATATATATCGCACCTCCGCTCAAAGAGTGTCATAAGTCAAAAAAGCAAAATATCGAGAAAACGACATTTGAAATTTGTGCTAGAACTTTTCCGTGTTTTATTCAAAAACTATTAAAATTAGAAAAATAACTATTTAAGTTAGTTACAAAGATTTTTGAAGCTCTACAAAATAGCGTATTAATTCTGCTAAAAATATGTAAAAAAAAATTTTTTAGTTGTGACTCTATACAGATAAAAGTAACAAAACATTTACGAAATATTATTTAATAAAAGTGGTTCTTATAACTAGTTTTGATGGGAAATAAGCCACAATTTTACAAAAAAATGATTTTATTAACGTTTCGACGCACAAATCGGGTGTCGTTGTCAAAATACAAAAAATAGTAATGAATTAAACAAAAATTTTGTTGCTTAGTAAAGAAATTCTTCTAATTTATTTAATCTGACTCATTTATATCGCAATTCAGACATATATTATACATTTCAAAATAGAATTTGGGTTATTTTAAATCGACACCCGATTTGGGCGTCGAAACGTTAGTAAAATCATTGTTTTAGTAAAATTGTGGCTTATTTCCCATCAAAACTAGTTAATTGCAAAAATGCCACAAGAAAATAGCTTTAGAACAACAAAAAGTCGTTCTTGTCGTACAGTTTTCTACTTCCGACATCAAAAAGTTATCTCTCAGAACAAGTTCAGGTAAATTTCTGGTAGAAATCAACAATGTAGGTACTATGATCTTAATAATTAATGACTAATTACTTAGTTTAAGCAACTAATGCCAGATATAATTTAGGTAATTAATAAATATCAGCGGTCTCAGAATACTCCCCTGTGGAACGCCCCTAGACATCGCCAGAAGCTCTGCATTGTTTTGTACTTAATTTTTAAAACATGTGCATGTCCAGTACCTAATGTACCTACCTCTTTAACCAATTTAATTCCACACCTTTAACCGTCTAATCACATAGTGTTCAAGTCTCACAAATAAAACATTAAAATCAAAGCAGTCAAAGGCCCTGCCTAAATTCAGAAAAATCCCACATGAGACCTTTCCAGCATCCAAACAATTATCTCTTTAGTTAATTCAAATAGAACAGTCTCGGTGCACCGATCCTTAAACAAACCGTGCTGGCTATGACTGAATAATTCTTCATCAAGGAAACATTCTAACAGATAAGTACTCATATGGACAAGCAATTCAAAAAATTTTAAAAATGAGCACGTGGAGTAATTGGGCTATAATTATCAAAACAATAGATATATCAAAGGTCTCTTGTGATTTTTCTCTAAATTTGAAAAACGCGAAAATGGCTATTTTCAAGACTTAATAACTCAGTTAAATTGAAAGTCAGAAAGTGACTAAACCAAAGGTTAAAGCTTACATGATCCTAAAGAAATTTCTGTCATTAATTTATTACTAAGATGAAGATGTTAGTTTTAAGTAATAACAATGAGCGCTAACAGCGTGTTGAGGCGGTTGTAAATATGAGTCTGACAGAGATGCACCATTTCGGCAGTTCAATGGTGCTCTTACTCGCACTCGCATTGACGGTCGCCTCAATACGCTGTTAGCGCTCATTGTTAATTAAAAAGTAACAGCTTAGTAAGAAATTAATGACACAAATTTCTTCAGGGTCATCGGGGGGGGGGGGCTTTAAACTTTGATTTAGCCACTTTTTGACTTTCATAATAATAATAATTTTTAACCGAGTTATTAAGTCTTGATTAAAAATAGTAATTTTCGCGTTTTTCAAATTTTAAATCGCGTACAACTCAACAAAAATCAATTTTAGAGAAAAATCACAAAGAGACCTTTTTAGCTAATAATGACCCAAAGAATCTAAAAACAATGTATAAAGTGAAAAAATTGATTTTTTGAATTTGTTTAAAAAATTGTTTAATTAATTTTTTAAACAATTTTCCGACCGCGGTACCTCCCGGCATCCTGTGGATTTGTTATAAGGATCTCTTTTTGAGTAAGTTTGTGCAAAAAAACGAATCGGAATAATTTACCTAACGGGAGCGGCGATAGAGCCTGGTCTATATTTACAAATATAAAGTAAACATTTTTTAACAAGTACGCATGGACACTTCATCATGAACTTTTTTCGTTTTAATTTTTTGCATTATTTCAGACACTAATTCACAAGTTATTTGCTTAAAGAGAAAGTTGTTTTTATCGTGAGGGATGTCGCATTCATACACATTCCTTGTTGTAGAAGCTCATTAGGCATTAATGTATTCGCTTTTTCGTTAAAATAACGATCAAATGAATTTGCATCTAAAAAGTATCCTCAAAACATGGCTGATCGTTCTTTGTCTTTTATGTTGTTTAAGTTCATTTTATGATTTGCAAAGAAGTTTTACTTTTATTTTTTGAATTAGCTAATCGATGCTCATAGTATTTTTTATTTTTCCCTTTTTGTAATACTTTATTATAGGTAGGTAGGTATATTTGCTGAGAATTTTGAAACAGTTGTTTGAATTCTAACGAATGTCCGAATTCTGAAACGAATTCTGAAAATTTGAGAAGAAGTAGTGGATATAGTGCGCAAGGATTAAAATCTATATGATGCCAAAATGCGCTTTTATCATGGGGGTGGTTGCCACCCCATCTCGGGGGTGGACATTTTTTATTATATTTTGACCGCAATAGCTGGTAAAAACATTCACTATAAGCAAACAACGTTATATACATTTTTTTGATAAAATTAACAGTTTTCGATTTATTCGCTATCGAAAGTGTTAGTTTTATATCGAAAAAAATCAATGTTTTTAATCAGTTTTCTGCTAATAACTCAAAAAGTTTTCGTTTTATCAAAACAACTTTACTTAACAAAAATGTACCTACCTTTTGAAACAATAAACCAAACAGTTTTTTAATTTTCTTTAAGACCAATAGTAATCGAGCTAAAGTTTATTATGTGTTAGCTGTTCTTCGTCAAATGCTAAATATTATAGTTTCAAAGTCAAAAGACGGGAAAGCTATGCATTTTTCGAGGATAACTTGTTCAAACTAATTTAAAGTATTTGAAAATATCTATAAGTCTCGAGCTCAAAATTTATAAATGACTTATAATGAAAATAATGTCAGTCCCTATTTTTTTCAGCAAAAAGTAATCGAAAACAACCCTCTTATCACCACCCTAATTAAAATTAGTCATTGGCCTGATTTGTTCCTCTTTATTTATATATTATTAATAGGTTCTAGAAGTTTGACCGGCTTAGAATGATTAGTTTAAAAAAAATGGAGTTTAAAGCAAATAACGAATTTTTGCAGTTTGGAAAAAATGACTTTTTCTTCAGAATAGAAAGATTAGCATCAGAGATACGAAAAAATGTTTAAATATAAAATTATAGCTTATTTAATTCCCAAGAACATGGTTTGTAAAAATTTTTTCTACGGCAAAAATTGAGTGAGCTATAGACAATTAAAACTTGTAATAACATACAAAAACCACCCGTACCAACCCTTTCAATGTCACCTCTTTTTGTGGCCGAGGCTAAAAGGATTCGATATTAATAGCCTTATATATCTTGTAAAAACCTATAACATTCTTTTTTAACAAACTTTCTAAGAGGAAAAGTAAAAAGTTACTGTTAAAAAATCATTAAGTATATTTTTTTGTAAAAAAAGGAGAAATTCAAATGGAAGCATAATAATGTAAGTTAGCGGTGATTTTAGTTATTGGCCTTATTCATTTTTCTTTATTTATGTTTAATACATTCTAGAAGTTTGACTGTCTTAGAATGATTAGTTTTAAAAAAACGAGTTTAAAGCGGATAACGATTTTTTGTAATTTGGTAAAATATGCCATTCTCTTCAGAATAGAAAGATTAGCATCCGATATACGTAAAAATATTTAAATATGAAATTGTAGGTTATTTAATTCCCAAGAACTTGGTGTAAAAAATTTTTTCTACGGCAAAAACTGAGTGAATCTTAAATGATAATACCATCGAAAAACATCGATTTTTTAGATATAAAACTAACACTTTCGATAGCGAATAAATCAAAAACTATTAATTTTATCAAAAAAATGTATAGAACGTTTTTTGATTATGATGAATGTTTTTATCAACTTTTGCGGTCAAATTGTAATAAAAAATTTCCACCCCCGAGTTGGGGAGGCAACCACCCCCATGGTAACTATCCTTGGATTAACTTGGACTATCCACTACTTATTCTCGAGTCTAAATCTATCTAAATAGCATTAAACAATAGCACAATAACACTAAATCGATCTATTCTGTAAAAATTGCGAGGCCAAAAGCTTCGGTTCCTGCACTACGATTGAGCGCAGTAAGCTATTTCGAAAAATTCTTTACAAAAATGTCACAACACAACTCTTCAATAGCTTCGTTCAACATAAATCAAATTTTATGTTTTGTTTTACTTTTTAGATTGTGCAGATCTAAGAACAGTAGGTAGGTACCTATTTAGCAATAATACTAAATCGCCACCCTTACTTTCGCGGGTGATTTCCTTAAAAATAAATTGAAAATCAAACGACTCTAATAGGTTGGAGAAATATCGAGAATATTTTGAAGTAACTAACAGGATCTATGTTGAAGTCACATGATATACCTATATAAATCTTTGTTTTTTGAAAAAATATAGTAAGTTAGTGCATTCAGTTGTGTTAAGATTATATCACTACCTGATGCATTGTTTATGTAATACCTACATACGATAATAAAATTTAACTTACTGCTAGTAATTTTTACAGCACAACAATCAAAAATATTACAAATAATTACGTCATCAAACCAATGTAAGTATATGACTTACCTATAGTTATTATATTTTCATCACAATAAAATGTTGATTCGGTATATTTATAATTTGGGTTTAAAGTAGATAGATATTATTTCTATTTCTGCATTACTGTTTTTTATAGGTATAGGTTTTTTTAGAGTTTTTAATAGGTCTAATAAGTCTATACATTTTACCTAAAAAGAACAAATAATATCTATGTTTTTATCTTGCAGTTGCGGATCTACGGGGAGGGAATAAGAGAAAATCTCCACCCCTCCCCCCCCCCAAATAAGGTCGAAAAATGAAAAAAAAACATTATTGAAACATACAAATATATTAGCTGACATGAAACTTAAACCACAGACAGACAAATTCAACCCAATAAACACGATACTTAGGAGAATCAAGGGAATTTAATGCAAATAAGTTATTATTTATGTCTTTTATTTAGTTTGGGTATCTCTTTTATGTATTTTGGTTGGTGTTTAATTGGAAGTTCCCCTCTCCCCCTAAGACAAATTTCCCCTCCCAAGGTAAATGTCTAGATCCGCCACTGTTACCTTGTACTTTAAAAAATTTATTAAATTACGCGTTAAATCTTTAAATTTTTTCTCTGTATTTCATCTTTCTCTGTAACATGAATTACCAATTATGTATTATAAATGTGTATAGGTATACCGGTGCAATCGAACTAAGTCATGACTCAGTGGGGTGCTATTCTTCAAGGTGTGAAATTCTATTAACAAGGGATCTATATGTTTTATGAAATGATCCTTTATTGTTTATTTCAGTACACATTTCCAATAATAGTACCCCGTTGAGTTGAATATTAATGACTCTCTTAGTTTGATTGCAGAACTATACTTTGTATGCAAGACTTTTATGTATCTAATAAATGTATGTTCATTCAACTAATTATACTAAAAGTATTCATTCAACTTAAAATAGGCTACTAATAACTAATATAACATTCGTTTACTGTTTTTACTAAAATGATTCTTTTAGAAATATTCAACCAACTACCAATTTATTCGTTCAGTGAATGCTTTTTTCGACCATCAAATAACACATTTTAAACAAAGAACACAGGTTCAAACTAAAACAGTTTAATATCTCATTTTGGTCATTTTCATGCAGTAGTATCTTTTCCCTTTTTTGACAGATTTAAACCATCTGGGCATCCGGTCTTCCTAAAGTGACAAGTGCATGGTCTTTTCTTTTGTGTTACCGATTCCTGCTGCGCGCCAACTTTCTTAAATTCTTTGTTTTTAATTGTATGTATGTACTTGAATTTTTTTCTGATTCTTTTCTTTTAAACACATTTTTAAGAACCCAGATATTTTGCGATCATGCGTTTCAAAACTGATTTGTATTTAGAACGCTAAAATAGTTCATTTTACATTCAGCCGGTGTCGCAGAAGGGTTGAAGTACTTACCTAATTCTGTATCTGTATTCTGTTTGAATTTTTTTACTGTTTTAGTCTCAGTTATTATTTAGATTTTCTGGTAAGTAAAATTGCTATTTTTGTATTATTATTTTGTATTATTATTATTGCTTATATAATATATTAAACGATTCTATAACTAATATAAGTTATATAATATATAATATATTATTCTCTATATTTGGCCAGTGGTTCTCGGGTCCTTCAGAAGTGCATTTACATTTTTATTAAAAACAATTAATAATTAAAAATACTTAAAAACAAATGAAAACTTTTTAGGTTGTTTGTAGTATTTAATTATTATCAAATTGTTTTTAATAAAAATTTTAGTGCACTCCTGAAGAATCCGATATCCATTGACGAAGTATAGCGTTTGACGAGATAATAGAATTGTTTAATTTTTACCGAAAAATTTAATACAGTCGGAAAAATGAAAGAATGCCCATGAACGAACATATAAAACACGCTGTATTTTCCTGTCACCGTGTCACAAAGAAAATTGTCCAGTGCAAGTACATGTAACAATAATTATTACATGTACTTGCGCTGGCCAATTTTTTGTGTGACACGGTGACATGAAAATACAGCGTGTTTTATATGTTCGTTCATGGGTATTCTTTCATTTTTCCGACTGTTTGTATATCATAACCTAGTTTATAATATGTATAAACATATATATATATATATATATATATATATATATATATATATATATATATATATATATATATATATATATATATATATATGTATATATATATATATATATATATATATATATATATATATATATATATATATATATATATATATATATATAGGTATATTGTTTGTTATTTCCTGACCATAAATTATTAAATAGAAACTTTTAATTATTCCTGGGTTTGTCGGTCTCTTATAAATAAAATACTTTATTATTGCTTAAGGGGATGGGTACGAACTTTCGGCTTCAATTCTATTTAAATGGGATTCATTTTTTTCGAGTCCTGAGAAAACTAATACGTATTTTTGAAAAATTTAAACGCAGAATGAAAGATTACGTTATTAGCGAGGGCCGAAAGTCCCTGAAGACTTCTATAATGTTAATAAGTTAGAGGGGTGAAAAACTAAGAGAAAATTTAGTGTGATTTCTAAATTCAAATATCTCATTCAAAAGAAACTTTTTATTCATTCTTTAAGGGCCTTTCGGCCCTTAAAGAGTCCCTTAAGAATAAAAGTCCCTTAGAATAAATAAAAACATCTTTTGAATGAGACATATTTGAAATTAAAAATCACACTAAATTTTCTCTTAGTTTTTCACCCCTGTAACTTAGTGTAATAAACAATATAGAAATTTTCAGGGACTTTCGGCCCTCGGTAATAACGTAATCTTTCATAATATTATGTTCGTTTGATAGATTTTCATTTTTATCTTCTTATCTCTAAATATTTGTTTATTCCTGTAGAACGCTTTATTTCCCGCTTATTATTTCTGTTCATTCTCTTTCGATGGCTATTGTTGCTTGGGAATCTCGCATTGTCATTTATATCATTCCTATGACTTTATTTGGTACCTACCTAATTTACTCTCTTATACCTAAGTCTACGATCATTTTTCTTCTGTTTAGTTTGTCAAACTCCTGTTTAAAGTCTAGGAAAAGTATGCGTGTTTCTCCGTCGTACTCGTATATTTTCTTTATCATTTGTTTGTGTATTGATAGCATCCATTGTGGTGGATGTTTCCTTGCTGAAACCGATGAAACCGTACCTATTGATAATATCCTATGCTTTGTTCTGTATATATGGTTACTCTGTCTCTAATAATAATTATACCAGTCAATGTGAAGTCATTACTTTATAATATGTTACATTCAGAAAAATTATTCTTTCATGTTCATTCTTTGGGCATTATTTTCTAGCTCCTTGTATTGTTTAAGTTCATAAATCTTTCAGTATAGTACCTCCCTACTTATATTATAAGTTCTTCACATATCCCGTCGTCTCCAGCTATTGTGCCGTTTTTTAGTTTGCATATTTTAACTTTCACGTCTGTATAGGTCAATTCTTCTTCTCCATCATCTTGTTCCGTATTATTTTTTCTACTTCTATAGCTACATTAGCTGTCCGTTTTCGGTTACCTAGTTTTAAGTATTGGTGTAAAGGTTTTGAATTGTGTATTTTATTTACTGTTTTTATCTCGTTAATAATTTCTTGTACCTTTTTTATTGTTCTTCGATTTAACCCATTTATCTGTCTTTTTCTTTTGATACTTGTATTATTCTCGATCCTCTTCTTTGCATGTGCTTAACCATTTCAATCTTGTTTTATTCTTTTCGTCCATTGCTAGTTTCCACTCTTCGTTATTTTATCTTTCTCTTTGCATTTTGGCAACCACTTTCTCTGCTGCTTTGTTTATTCCTTGTTTGATATTTTCTACAGTCAGGCCCGCTCCGTCCATAAGGGCGAAGGGGGGCGGAGCCCCCCGGCGCCGTATTCAAAAGGCGCCAGTAGGAGCCGAAAAAAATTTTTGGCAATACCGAAATTACCAGAAATATTACTTACTAATATTTTATTATCTTGAAAAATTTAAAACTTACCAATCTTAGGTAGGTATAAAAATGGCAGTAAATTTTACTTTGATCACAAAATTGTACGAACCCTTATTTCTCTTATTAAACTGAACCATATTTGTTCTCTGATGGTGTAATCGTTGTTTTTTGTAAATATTTATATTATTCAAAAAATTTATCAATAGGTATTTTACTTTCCTAAACAAATAACAAATAGTTTGTAGGTATTCGCTCCGTGCATGACTGACGCAACACCTAGCTTCACCAGGACCTCAATTTTTTACCCTTCGCTTCGTTATCGATAGTTCGCTATCTGTACACTAAACAGATACGAAGCGAATACGTTAGATAACGAAGCGAAGGGTCAAAAATCGAGGTACTGACCTTTTTAGATCTCACAAATTGACGTTAAGCATATGATAAATAGATAAAACATTTGTTTACCATTTTTTATAAAATTTGTTATACCAACAATGCCAATGATATTACAAAGATAGCTCCAATAATGTCATACTTTTGTCATAAAAGTCAATACTTTTCGAGTTATTTGGAAGTGCATATGTCCATTTTTCAACAAACAAAAACACGTTTAGAAACCCACGTAAAGCACGGGGAAAACTCATCATAACTTTTTTATTTTTGTTTTTAAAAAAAGTTTCTACCATCAAAAGTAAGCAAGTTACACTCAAAATAAAGTTGGTCCCTTTTTTTGGTAAAAAAATCGTGAAAATCACGTCCTAATTATTTTACATTATAGTTTTACATTTTTTTCCGCTGATGACTGCTCTATTAACCAATTTTTGTCTTACAGAAAAACAAAAAATCCAAAATATTCAAAAAAACAAAACGTACATTTTTTTACTCTTGAGATTTGTGGTATCACTAATAAAGTTGTATCACTAATAAAGGTGATCTGGTAAAACTAAGTTTTTTTGAAAAAAATGTCATTTTTTCAAAATTAAAAAAAATTACTTCAAAACCCATGTTTTTTAGAAAAGCACTTTGAACCGATGAAACTTATAAATATATAAAAAATACACAAGTAAAGTCACTTGTGAAGCGGTAACGATTAATTTCATTTAATATGCTAATTAAGGGGGGATCTTTACGATTTTTGTTTACCAAAAAAAAAGGCACCATCATTATTTTAGCGTAACTTGTTTACTTTTGTTGCTAGAAACTTTTTTAAACAACAAAAAAAGAGTGTGTACTTTGTACGCACGTAAGAAGTTGTACTCCTATTATTATGATTTCAGCGAAATAAATATATTTTAAACAGTTTAATTGTATTGTTATTTAAATATTAAACTAATTTTGATACTTAAAATAATACCAAAAATTAAAAGCAACGTTAATATGACATTCTTTATGAACTGTAGCCTCCCCGCAATTACTTTTCTCTTGATGAATCGTAGAAAATCTAAAAACCGTCAGATTTTGTATACAATTTTTTAATTTTCTTTTCATCATATTTTAATACTAATTATCCTAACGAAGACAAATCCAAAGATACAAAAGTCATAATAAATATATTTACTAAAAACCATTATATTTTTTGTTCAAACTTTATTTGCATTGATACATACATAACTTGGAAGATTTAGCAACTAACTTGAAACTGTCGGTACGCCGTACGCGCCTGCTTGATATTGTCGCTTTTATAAAAAATTCACTCAACATTATTCCCAATCAACTTCCTAAAGAAGTATAACTTCAAAAATTAAGTTTTTTTTAAACACTTTAAAAAAGTTGTAATGAGTTTGCCCCGAAAAGTGCTTCATTGTTTGTTTATTTCTCGTGGAAATGGGTATTTGATTTGGAATTTGATGAATAAGTACCTAGTTTTCATTAGCTACAATTCTGCTTCATCTGGGTCTACTGACTTCATGCATACACCATTTTTTTCACTTTTTTATAAGCTATATTTTTGCTAAGAATGTTTTTTCGATAAAATACTTTTTGATTTATTTGTGAAAAATCTTTTTTTTTTTGTTGAAAAATGGATATATTCACTCACAAATAACCGAAAAGTATTGATTTAGTGAAAAAACTCTATAGAACAAAAGTGGCTTTGAATTAGTCAGTTTATTCATTTACGTACTTATTTTAAACGTATAGTGTTTACCCCTTACAAGGGGTAAAACTCACCCTCAGAGCAAAATCACACATCGGCACAATATCACTTTTTTTCTTTGACATGTACCTAAGCTACGCTTATGCCAAATTTCATTTCAATCCAAGCGGTGCTTTAAAATCCGGAGCAAAAACCGTGAGTAAATGGACTTATTCAATAAGTTGCAAAAAACTACTTACAAGGGGAGGAGGAAAGGGGCGCCTAAAATTACTTGCCCCGGGGCGCTTGAAAGCCTTGGCGCGGGCCTGTCTACAGTTCCTCCATTTCTTGTTCCTTTTTGAACTGAATGTCTGCATTTATTTTTTTTTACAAATCTTCTTTTTACTTCTTTCTCTTTAAATTTACCTACGTCCCATCTTATTGTTCTTTTCATCTTTCATTATTCATTGTTTTTATTTTACATTTTGTAATCACTATATAGGCATATAGTCCGAATCGATATTGGCCCCTCTGTGAGATCTAACATCATTTATCGATTGTTTGTGTATCTTTTTAATCAATAGGTACATGGTCTATTTCATTCCTCTCCTGAGTTCCTGGTCTCATCCTTGTTATTTTGTGTAAGTCTTTGTGTTTATATCTCGTGCTACCGATGTTCATATTTAATACCGTTGCTAAATTACAGTCTTACTTCATTATTGTTTGTTGTGTTAAGTTTTGAGTTTTTACCTGCAACCTCTCTGAAGCAATTTTCTTTGCATATTTGGGCGTTGAGATGCCCTCTAATGATTAGTATATCTTCTCCCGATATTTTCTCGGCATTTTCTTCTAGTGTTTCATAGTTCACTGTTGTTTTGCCAAGTCATCACTGTTTTCTGTGAGTGCATCGACATTGATTGTGGATAATTTGTTCGGTTTGCAGTTTACTCTATATATGATATTCTCTTACTTAGGGTTTAAATTACCCTATCACCATAAAAGCCGTTTTCCGTGTCCCTCTTTCTCTGCGCCTGCATACCATACTGTATAATTTTCGTTTTCGATCTTCTCAGGCCCTTTCTCCTTTCTGGTTTCCTGAATTCCTGCAATATCTATCTTGTCTTATTTTAATTATGTCACTACCGTCACTAGGTAGCTCTTCCATTTTTCCTGCTTCCAACAGCGTCCTCATAGTTCTTAGGCCTCCATATAAAATTATTATTTATGACCACACCGTTGAATCTTTTTGTACTTGTTATTTGGGTGGAGTCGGACAAATTTCGAGCTTAGCGCATCATGGCAGTGGGGCGTTTGTCTGTCAAGCGGTCACGATGTTGTCAATTTTATGCAAGAAAAAAATTTATAACCACATTGGTCATTTTATTTTAATCAATGGTTTTTATCATATAAACAGCGAAAACAATTTTGTCGGACAAAAATATTGGGGCATATGACGCGTCGGACACGCTAAAGATGTCAAATTTATGAAAAAAATAAATTTATTACCACATAGATAATTTTAACGGTATCTACCATAAAACCTTTTTACAATAATGTGGTAACCTTGTCGGACAATTTTCACAGGGCATATGCGCAGTCGGACGCGCCGAAGATGTCAATTTCCTGAAATTTTTTTATTTACAACCATTTTTCCGACATTAGTAGGTTATAAGTAATTATATTCTTAATCAAAAAATCAAAGTGTCGGACAAAAATATTGGGGCAAATCGACAGTCGGACAAAAAATTTATTTTTTATTAGTAAACTATACTTTCAAACAATGCTGCGTTCGTGCATCCCTTATCTTTACAACCATTTTTCCGACAAAAGTAGTAGGTTACAAGTAATTATATTATTAAACAAAAAATGTAATTGTCTCACAAAAATGTTGGGGCAAACGAACAGAAAACTTAATTCTTTTAGGCTACCGACGAGGAGGTATTATCAAAAAAAAATTTTAAAACAGTTTTTCTCGGTTATTTTTAAATCGATGTCGCTGAAAATTAATACACATACTAAGTAAAACATTTAAAAGAGTATGACGTAGAGCTGTACCCAAAATTTTCCCAAAAAATTTTCCGACAAGAGGGAAAATTTTAGACAAATTTTAATCTGATAAATTGTGTACATACTCCTTGAACAACGACAAACATCGTTCTGTAGTTTTTTTCTCGAATTAAAAAAAATCCGGCACATGTATCAGGTTATAAGTAGTTCCAAATCAAAAAATCTAAGTGTCCGACAAAAATATTGCGGCAAATCCAAAGTCGGACAAAAAATTTAATTTTTATTAATAAATTATACTTTTAAACTATGCTGGTTTCGTGTATCCCCTATCTTTACATCCATTTTTCCGACAAAGGTAGTAAGTTACAAATAATTATATTCTTAAACAAAAAATCTAATTGTCTGACAATAATGTTGGGGCAAACGAACAGAAAGCTTAAGTCTTTTAGGCTATCGAGGAGGAGGTATTATCAAAAAAAATTAAAACAGTGTTTCTCGGTTTCTTTTGAATCGATTTAGCTATAAATTGGTACAAACGCTAAGTACAACACTTAAAAGGGCATGACGGTGAGTTGTACCCAAAATTTTCCAAAAGATTTTCCGACAAGAGGGAAAATTTCGGAAAATTTTTCTAAAATTCTGGAATGTTCTCTACGTTACGTCCTTATAAACATTATAAGGAGTATTTCTACAAATTTTCAGTTTGATCTATGTAGATCTAACCGAGAGAAATTGTTTATAGTTCGCTTTGGTCTCCTTGATGCTTATTATTTTTTTATATCCCAGAGAACGGCTGTTCCCGTACATGCGACACTATATTATACAAGAAATTTTCGATTTTCTAAATGTGACTGAATTGAAAAAATTGGGCCAAATCCAATCTTAAAATATAGGAAAAGAGATATATGTCAACCATCCATTGTGGTACAAGGGTGTGGATTTTACGGCCATTCCCATTTAGGGTCTGTTTTTCGTTCTCGTCCCCAAAACTCCCAAAAATTTCGAAAATTTAAGTCCGACTTTACGGCTTCTTATAGTACTGAACATTACCTTTCCAACGCATGTTTAATTTTGAAAATTATTCTCTTCTTCTTCTTCTTTTTATGTAATTCTCTTCTACTTTTAGTAATGTCTATACATTACTCTATCTGTTTTTCAATGTGCCTCCAGTAAGTTGTCATTCCATCTTTTTCGTGGTCTTCCCACTGATCGTCTTACTATTGGGGAACCGTCTCTGTCCGTTCTTACTACTCTATTTGTTGTCATTCGGCTTATGTGGTCGTTCCATTCTACTCTTCTGCTTTTCATCCAGTTATTAATGTTGTTCACCTTGCATCCCCTTCATATATCTACACTTCTAGCTCTATCCCACAGCGTCTTACCATTGATTTTTCGCAATGTTTTCATCTCTGCCGTTTCTATATCTCTGTCCTTTCTGTATCAGGTTGTGTTTCTGCCGCGTATGTCAATATTGGTCTGATGACTCTATTGTAAATTCTGCCTTTCACTTCTTTTCTGATGTTTTTATTTCTCCATATTGTTTCATTCAGGCAACCTGCGGCTCTGTTTGCTTTATTCGTCTGATCTTCCACTTTTGTTTCGAGCTTTCCGTAGTTGCATAGTGTGATAAATATATGATAGTGTGAAAAATAGACCGATTTAAGCTAGCTGATCTTAGTACAAATTTATAATAACCGAGATACAGGATGTCAAAGTTAAACTTTTTTTTATTTATTATTGAATATTTCCTGACAGGTATGAGATAACAACATGAAATTTGGTATGTGGGAGTTTTTTGGGTCGAGAAAACTAAATTCCCTACCAAAAATTATGTATTGCCCAGAGGGCGCCACATATGCCTTTCAGCACTCATTTATGACGTTCAATTTTTTTTATACCTCACTCTGTATAATTTTGACATTAAAATTTTTATTTTCCTATTAGTTTTACTTAAAAAAGGTATATTTCTTTCATCTCCCTAAACTCAACCGTTTTCGAGATAAACGCATTTTAAATCTGCGATACACCATCATTTTTAGCATAATATCATTGTAGTTACACCCGAAAAATAATTTAATACCATAATAATTGTGCCACTTCTCAAATTTATGTCATTGCATCGCAAATTCCATTTGAAGAAAGTTACGATACATTTTTGGATAATTTTATGGTTTTAAGTTATTTTTTGGGTGTAACTACAATGATATTATGCTAAAAATGATGGTGTATCACAGATTTAAAATGTGTTTATCTCGAAAACGGTCGAGTTTAGGGAGATGAAAGAAGTATACATTTTTTAAGTAAAACTAATAGGAAAATAAAAATTTTAATGTCAAAATTATACAGAGTGAGGGATAAAAAAAATTGAACGTAATAAATGAGTGCTGAAAGGCGTATGTGGCGCCCTCTGTGCAATGCATAATTTTTGGTAGGGAATTTAGTTTTCTCGACCCAAAAAACCCCCACATACCAAATTTCATGTTGTTATCTCATACCTGTCAGGAAATATTCAATAATAAATAAAAAAAAAGTTTAACTTTGACACCCTGTATCTCCAAAACGCCCCATTATTTTTGTCCGACAAGTGATCCAATATGCATTACACATGTAAAAGAACAGTACAAAATAAAAATGACATATGTGGTAATAAATAAAAAATTTTCAGGAAATTGACATCTTCGGCGCGTCCGACTGCGCATATGCCCCGTGAAAATTGTCCGACAAGGTTACCACATTATTGTAAAAATGTTTTATGGTATATTCTGATAAAATTAGCAATGTGGTAATAAATTTATTATTTTCATAAATTTGACATATTTAGCGTGTCCGACGCGTCGTATGCCCCAATATTTTTGTCCGACAAAATTATTTTCGCTGTTTATATGATAAAAACCATTGATTAAAATAAAATGACCAATGTGGTTATAAATTTTTTTCTTGTATAAAATTGACAACTTCGTGACCGCTTGACAGACAAACCCCCACTGCCATGATGCGCTAAGCTCGAAATTTGTCCGACTCCACCCAAATAACAAGTACAAAAAGTGTCAACGGTGTGGTCATAAATAATAATTTTATATGGGGGCCTAAGAACTATCACGTTCTACGTTCCAATTTTTTTCGTAATTTTCTTAATTCTCTTCAAAATCTTCATTTTCTAATAAAATTTTATGAATATTGAGGTACCTATGAATAATATATGTCACAAAATATGAATTTCGCTTAAGAGTAAAGTGCTTTATTTTTTACAATACCTACCTATTGAAAATTGTTATTATGAAAAGTTATTTGGAATTAAGAACTATATTCTAATATGCAATTACCTAAACCAACTTTTGCAACTTTTACAAGAAGAAGACTGAAAGTCTACAACAATTTTCATAGTTTTCACAATGGTAAGAGATATTATGTGCTGTAATAATTTCAGAAAAAAAAATATTAAAATGGAACAGAATTGTAGCGAGTTAATTAGTGAGTTCATTTTTTTTTTTCATTTTTAGGTTAAAATTCCGATTTTGACAAATTTGATTTTTTAATAAAAAATTAAGTAATCGTGTAGGGAAAAAAATAAATATGCCATTTTAATTGCCTATTTGTCTAATTTGTAAAATTCATATTAGAGTTTTCAAAAAGGGGTATACAGGGTAAAATTTTTTCTTAGACCAAAACGAACTAATTTTTTAAATCCGGACCTGATTTTTCTCTAGTTTGAATAAATCAGTTGATTGGATGGTAACATAAATTACTTATTTGTGCAAAAAAAATTAATTTTTGCAATAAAAGTTAATTTTTTTAAATCTATGGTTCACTTTACCAAACGTTTAATTCATAGTAAAATTTGATTTTTTTATAAAAAATTAAGTAATCGTGTTCGGAAAAAAATAAATATGCCATTTTAATTGCCTATTTGTCTAATTTGTAAAATTCATATTACAGTTTTCAAAAAGCGTATACAGGGTGAAATTTTTTCTAAGACCCAAACGAACTAATTTTTTAAAGCCGAACCTGATTTGTTTCTAGTTTGAATAAATCAGTTGAGTAAGTGGCAATAGTGTAACGATTGACCAAAATAAGAGACACATCGATCTGACCGTTCAAAAATTATGACGAATACAAATTTCTGTCAAAATACGAAACTCGCCCGGTATATTATTAAATAATGGGAGCAGACACTTTTTAATGGTCATTTGTTATTCCCCATAGGAGCCTCTATACGAGGTAGGAGTATGTACAGTTCCTCATGACTCACCCAGTATACATTGAGTCGCATTACGCATGCGACTTTTTTACATTGCATTACACGTGCAATTTTGTTTAAATAAGTGTTTTTTTATAAATGTCAATGATTTTTTTCCTTACACAGGTTTCTTACAACGTGAAATGTTTTCAGGTACGGGTAAATTATACCACAATGCCACGAAAACCTTCGGTGACCATTGAAGAAAGGCTCAGGATTTTGGAACATTTTTTCGAACACTTCAAAAGTGTCGACAAAAATGATTGGCCTGCATTCACCTCTGATATCTACAAGCAAATGAGCGACGCAGTGGACAAAAAATGGTCCGCACAAAACTGGTACACAAACATAAGAGAAGACCGGCAAGGAATCTGGACAACAACAAGGAAAAAATTTGGATTGGCTGAAGAAGTCTTACAAAATATATCACTCGACGTACCTTCAGACGATGATTTGAAAAGTTTTAATTCATCCAGTTGCTCATTTATCAACGACGACGCCAGTCAAGAGTGCAGCGATTTTCTGCTGATCCTGACTAATGAAGACTGGAACAAAATCAAACCTAAACACTCGGAGGGCAAACGAACCGACCATACTTTAAGACCTGGAGTGTGGACTCATGTTATATCGACAGCTTTTTGGAAGCAGCATAGACTTCCTTGTGCATTCACCTTTAAACGCTCGGAAGTTTGTTGGTCTACAGACAGGACGCACTTTCTGAAGATACAAGGGACATGTGTCAGTACAGCTTGTGGCAATACTTTTTTTGGTTTTGCCGATGACGAACCGGTCGAAAATGGTCCCCTTTATATCAGTGTCAAGACACGTTCTACCATCTTTGACCAACACGAAGAGGTATCACGTCCTTTGAATGGCATCTTCCGTAAGGAAATAGGGCGACAAGCGACTGCAGAAGGATGCGTGAACTTAAGAAGAAAGCAGGCACGTGAGAATTTAGGTCCAGGAGACACAAAGCCACCCTTTATTCCATCCCTTGACGTTCTGCGGCATGCTAAAATGGAACATGTCAATCATGAATTAGGAATCAAGGCGATACAATCTGATGCAAGATGTCTTATCTACAAAACTGAGCAAATTTCATGGGAAAATCGATACTTGGGAGCCATCAAAGAAGTCTCTTCTTCTCCATTCAAATGCATTTATTGGACGACCATGCAGCTAGAAGTGTACAAAAAGTACTGCAAAATCATGAGAAATTCTTCACAAATATCCATTGATTCTTCAGGATCATTCGTTCAAAAATTACAAAGACCGCATGACTTGAAATCGAGTCACATTTTTCTTTACTGTGTAGTCATTAATTTCAGTGGAAAAACATTACCAGTCACACAATTCCTTTCCGAGTCACAAACAGCCGAGTCTATTTCATATTGGCTACAGCTGTGGGTACGAAACACGGCTCCGAAACCTAAAATCGTCGTCTGCGATTATTCACGCGCTCTGCTGCTGGCTTGTTGTAGGGCATTCAACGACATAAATTTGAAGCGGTACATCGAAGAAAGTTTTTGGCGTGCAACTGGAATCATGACAGGAATGATAGGACATCCAGACACTTTTTTGCGCATAGATGTTGCCCACCTGGTGCACCTAGTTTGTCGCTGGAGCTGCTTTAAAGGCATTCAATATAAGGAAGTTCGAGATTTTTTTGTTAGGTGCGTTACACTAATGGTGGATTGCCAGACATTGAACCAGTTCAAGTTGATTTTTTCGTTGACTTGCTTCGTAGCGTTACAGTCACGTACAGATGCCACCATGATGACCGAATCAGGTACTATAACATTGACTGAAGCAAGGAAAACACTCGAAAAAATGATCTCTCAAAGACCAGGTGGAGAGTGGGATGTCGACGGGTACTTTGATAAGGTCAACGAATCAACCGATGAAAAAATTACACGAGTAGACAAGTACGACGACGAAGTAAATGAAGATACGACTCCTGGTAATACCTGCAAAATTGGATTCTTTATTGAAGAAATTGTCGAGAACACTGGAATGGACCAAGGTAGCTCGACCTCAGGGGACTTCAACGTTTTCAAACTCCCAAATTTCATTCACAAACACCTCAAAACACTTGCTAAAGAATTTCCGTTATGGACTGGTATATCATTAGATTTCAAAACAGGTCACGCAACATCGGCATATATTGAACAAGTTTTCGACGATCTCAAGACCAGGGTATTTTCTAACTTTCCAAAATCAGTAAATATCCCAAAATTCATAAGAATTCATTTGAATGACTTGTTAGGTAACGCTTCACTAATGAATTCTGATATTCTGAATTTTTTGACGGCTGGAAAACCTGTATTGTCACCACCGAGGAAAAAAAGCAGGTCACCAAATGCATCAGATGTAGACGGAACAGAGTGGAAGAACGGATCTCAGAATTCTCCTCTGGAAACTATCATTAGTAGTCACAACACTTTCTCAATCAAAGAAGACATTTTAACTGATGACCCAACTGAATTGGACTTTTATAAAACAGACCATCTAGCAACTGAAAATTGGAGAAATAAGGCTGAAGATTTCCAGCTGCATGAAACAAGCAGCACATTCGACGGTGATCATTCTTATGCTTCAACAACAAAAAAAGAAAAAATTTCCGAAGAGCCACCAGTGTCGAGTTCAAAATTTTTCGCAAGTTTTCCTGAAGTTTCAAATATTAATGAAAAATATATTCAGCATAAGAACTCGGATGTTCCAAAGCCCAAGAGTTGTAAGGAACCTTTTAACTTCTTGCGGAACGGTTCTTTGTTGGGTCCTGCAATTGTTAACCAAAATTCCATCATTGTCCAGTCTACTTGTGGCTTCGATTCCATTGCCCAAATCCTTCGCGTCGCAGTCCTTGAAATCCCCACTTTTGCAGCATTTGTTGAAGAACAGAGAGAGAAAAATAGAATGTTGAAATTCGTTCATGACTTCTCGACCCCTACTGCAAATAAAATACATATTTATCAACAAAGGGCGGAGATTCTTATGAAACATTATACTCTACAAACAAAAATGCAAATAAACGGCCAGGTAATAGGAACTCTGGATGCGACAGATTTTTTAGCCAACATTTGGACGAAACTGTTTCCAACGTTCCCTAGTGAACAAAGAATTTCAAAATGCCAAGTTTGTCAGTGGAGTTATGTGCATCACTCGAGTATCACTTGCGTCAACTTCAACATTTTGACAGCGGAAGATAATGGAATCAAACATCTGCGGCAAGCGATGGACATAAAAAAGGCCTGCGTTCCATGTCAAACATGCTCTGGCAAATGTGAGGTGGAGAGGAAGTTGGGGAAACTCGTCTTTATCGAGCTGGATGTCCGGAAGCCTTCGAAGACTACTGGAATGGTGTACGCTATCAACGATTTCCCAACATTCATCGAATTTGACGCAACATACAGGTTAGTTAAGCAAAACTTCCTAATTAGGCAATGTTTGAAGAATATATCGACTATGTTCGCAGTAATGTGTCAAAAAAGTAAATGTCTCATTCTTGTTACATAAAACCAATGACTGAAGAAATTTTTTAAAAATTGAATGGTAAAATATGCTATTTTAGTTAAGTTTTCAGCATTTAAGCAGTAGTCTCGATAGATTTTTTCAAAACTAATTGCTACCGATTGATTTGTCACTTGTTTCAACGTTTTAAAGGTCTTAAAATAAGATAGAATGCCCATTATGGTCATTCTATCCTTCTTTGATCGCTCGATATTGGCTATTATGCTGGCTCTTGTTTGGATTGCTTGAATTGTCCGACAGTATGTCTGTCTCTTTCCAGCTGCTTTGAGGCAGACTAGCGGTCTATAGACTAGTTCTGTTGATGCAGGATACAAAACTAGGGTATGTTTTAAAGGTGAACGAACTTGCATTCAGTTTTGCAGTTTTTTCCTGTTGGCTGCATTTGACGCAGCTGTTATTTGATTAGACGAAAAATAAACATGACTTCGACTGGGTAAGAAAAAGCTGCGCAAGAACATACCCTGCTTTTTATATCCTGTGTCGATGAGTAGGATCAAATAAATACGTGCTACTGTATACAAAATTATTTGAATATCTATTTATTCCAGGCTTGCTGGTATCGTTGGATATGAACCCGGACACTTCATTGGATATTGCAAGAGGCAAAATTTTTGGCAGAAGTGCAACGACCTAGCTCCGAAAGCAACGGCTTGTACAAAAAATGAGAGGTGTGTTCCACATGGTGCAATTTACATTCGAAGTACAGACTGATCATATATTTCAAAAACTGAAAACTTGAAAATTATTATTGATAGTTTTTATTTGAACAATTTTTTGACGTGCAATCGAAAGATCTTGTAAATTTGAGACAGCAAGCTCGTGTTTAAAATAGCATACTACAGAATGTTATCAAATTAAGTTATGAATTCTGTGGAGTATTTGAAGAGTGAAAAATGATCCTTCCTAATAGCACGTAGGAAATACTGCACTTTTTACAAATATAAGCAAGGACGGTGAAACGCTATTTCTTGGGGTGGGTAATAATTGTGACTCAAGTATTAAAGAGGAAAGGGGGGGGGGGGCGTAAGAGTAAAAATATTTTGTTGATGATAATTCTGTCCAACTTATTGATTATTACAAAAATTTTGATAAGTTGATAAAATTTTGAGAATTTGTTAACCTTCAGAATTTTTGTTATTATATTTAAAACCGTGTAAGTTATATAAAAAATTAAATATAATGACAGTTGCCAGCGATTTTTGTAATTTGGAAGCATTTTTGAAACATTAAAGAATTTCGATCCATTTTGTGGATTGTAAACAATATTAAGGGCTCCATAAAATTATGAGAACTGTAAAGAATGTGAAAATTGGAATATTCTGTTGATTACACAAACTGTGGACTTCTTAGAAATTTCGGGGATTTTCATAATTGAATCAAAAGTATATTATTCATATAAAGATTATCAAGACTTAAAAAAATTACTAAAAATTTCTAGAATTTTACAAAAAATAGACGAATACTAATTATATTTGTAAAAAGTTTTTTCAATTTTGTAGAATTTGAAACAGTTTGCATTATTTAGAAATTTTGTTGATGTTGCAAAAATGCAAAACAAAATGCATAACATCTTATCATATCCAGATTATGAGTATTTTCAACAATTACTAAAAATTTCTAGAACCTTGGTCGAATTTCGTTGATTGTAAAAAGATTTTTCGAATTTTTAGAATGAGAAAACATTTTCAAAAAATAAAAAATTTTTGATTATTTTTAAATAATCAAACATTCATTTTACAAATATTGCCAGTGGTTTTGAAAATTATAGAAAAATCATATGATTTCAGAAAAAATTAAAAAAATTCGTTACATAGTGACAAATTTTGGACCTTCTCGAAAATTACAAAGACTGTTGAATTAAAAAAATGTCGAGAATGGTGTGGAAATGAATAAAATGTATGCATCACATTATTATTATTAATGGTTTCAAAAATTACTTTCAATTTCTAGAATTCTGCGAAAACTAGATAAATTTTGTAAATTGTAAAAAGTTTTCTCGTTTCTGTGTAATCTGACAAAATTTTTAACATAATTGATGGATTCGACCGTTACTTGATGGAAGTTCATTTTATCTAACAATAAAACACTGAAAACGTTTGTTTTCTATACTTCCACAAAATTTATTATATCTAAGTGACTACAGCTGTTTCGGCGGAGTGCCTTTCTCAAGTAATATAGTTTACAATGTGTTTGCCTTTTTAATCTTCAACTGAAGAGGTTGAGGAGTGGGGAGCTGTTTGTCTCGAGTTGGTCATTCAGAATTATATCTGTATTTTTAAGTTTATTAATTTCCATAGATTCTAAAAAAGATAGCTTAAGGCCTTTATTTTGAATATGTAGAATTTGAAACTCTTCATTGAAAGAATGATTATGATCTAGAAGGTGAAGTGCGTATGTAGAAGTGTCTGTTTTTCTATTGTTGAATGCCCTTTTGTGTTCTGCTATCCGTTTGTCAAAAGTTCTGCCAGTTTGACCGATGTACGTTTTCGGACAGTCACCACAAGTTAGTTTGTACACACCACTCTTAGCACTCATTAAACAAATAGCAGTAAACAACGGCTATAACGAACAAACAGTTAACAAAATTTTAAACCAAAAACTCCATAAGAAAGCCCTGAAATTAGTGTATCCACCACCACAGAAAGAACCCAGTACCTTCTGCTCTCTCACATATACTGGCAAGATAACAACAACAATAGCCAGATACATAAAAAAGAAAGGAATAACACCAGCTTTCAGAACTAACAACAACTTAAGCAAATATATTAAGAACAATAAAAGCCGAAAGAGAAAGCAACTACAGAGTGGTGTGTACAAACTAACTTGTGGTGACTGTCCGAAAACGTACATCGGTCAAACTGGCAGAACTTTTGACAAACGGATAGCAGAACACAAAAGGGCATTCAACAATAGAAAAACAGACACTTCTACATACGCACTTCACCTTCTAGATCATAATCATTCTTTCAATGAAGAGTTTCAAATTCTACATATTCAAAATAAAGGCCTTAAGCTATCTTTTTTAGAATCTATGGAAATTAATAAACTTAAAAATACAGATATAATTCTGAATGACCAACTCGAGACAAACAGCTCCCCACTCCTCAACCTCTTCAGTTGAAGATTAAAAAGGCAAACACATTGTAAACTATATTACTTGAGAAAGGCACTCCGCCGAAACAGCTGTAGTCACTTAGATATAATAAATTTTGTGGAAGTATAGAAAACAAACGTTTTCAGTGTTTTATTGTTAGATAAAATTTTTAACGTTCGAAAAGTTTTCAGAATATATTTAAAAAATGAATTTTTTATGATCATTATATAAAGATTTCTACAATTTCAATAAAAATGGACGAACTTTCTTAATTAAAGAGCATTCTCGATTATGTAAGATTCAAAAAAATTGTGAAAATGTTAAAATATTGAAAAAATATACTGTCATCATGCAAACATTGCCAAAAATTTTACAAATTAAAAAAGTTGTGATTTTCAAAAAAAAAATAACTAAATTCATCTCTTGTAATAAATTTTATGAATTCTTGAAAATTTCAGAGACGATGTCCTATTCGAAAATCCTTGCAAAACGCAAAGAATCAATAAAATATATATGTACCTATCATGAAATGATTCAATAGCTTTAGAAATCACAACAAATGTCTCGAATTCTAGGAAAAATATACGTGTTAAGACAATTGTTGAAAGTCATGACAATACTGTAAATGACGAGAACTCGCCATATTCAAAAAATATCAAGATTTCTGGAATATGAATAATTATATGTACCTACCTCCATTGCATATAAAAACTATTTCGGAAAATTGCAAAGTATTTCTGGATATCAAAAAAAAATGGATTTATTTTGTAAATTTGAAAAAGTCTTAAGAATTCTATAAATTTGCAACTGTACTAGGTTGAAAAAAAGTTAAAAATGTTTTGAATGCGAATAAGTATATTTGATTTACACCATGATTTTCAACCAATTTGAAAATCGCAAAAAATTTACATAATTCCAATAAAAATATACATTTTTTTCTTCTATACATATTTTCAACAAGTCTTTATATTATTAATACTAAATCCATGCTTTTTCACATCGCATAGATATTTTACCGACCCAGAATTTCCCGAATTAGTGGAGCTAGCCACTACTTTCGCCGTCCCTGAATAGGCTGAATAAGTATTTCGCAGTGGCGGCTCGTCAGAGGAGGCAAGGGAGGCTCAGCCTCCCCATAAATTTTTTACACACTCTATACTGTTTTGTTTATCATGAATCGCGAAAACAATTACTCTCACTATTATACAACGTGTAAATTCCATATTATCACTAATTATCCATACGTACGGAGCATTAGCATTAGAACGCATGATCGCGTCTCAGTTTTATTACATATTATTGTAGGCAGGACCCTGGGTTATCCCGAGATGCATGAACGGAGCCGAGAAGCCCAGCATTCTCCGTTGGTAATGCTCCGTGCAGCGCAGCAGGCGTTTAAGGAGACCCGGTCTCCTAACAGTGGCATCTACGGCGGCATCACACGCTGCCCGGAGATATACCAAGGGAGGCAGAGTACTTTCTCAGCTCCGTTGGGTGGTTGGGTGCGTCTCGGGACAACGAATTTTAGGGTCCTGACTAAAAATAATGAAAAATCTAAAAGTGCGAATTTTGTTATGAAATTTGGTATGTGGGGTTATAATAATATTTGGAACAACTTGCTCAAATAACTTTTTCCGATATCTCTAACTCAAAGCAAAATATCGGTAATTTATGGTGTTTTTGAATTCGCAGTAGGCCGCGTTTAGAATTAAAAAAATTCAGTTGAGTATCTTAAAAAATTTGAAGCTTCATTATGTATGGACTGCAAAACTTCAAATCTGTATTTATTTTGATATGCATAGGTATCTATTTACAAATAGATGGAATTGTTAACAAATAAACTACACAAACTTTGGTATTAAACTTTTACTATTAGACTAACTATTTTTAAAATGATATGATATCATGAAATTATGAATTAGGATGATATTATGAAATGTAAATAAAAAATGGTCAAAAGATGGGGCCTTAAATTACATTTTTTGGCGCATTTTTTTGCTAGTGCAAATTTGTCTAGATATTTTACAGTTAGGTATAGCCTCCCCTATTGTAAAAATCACGAGCCGCCACTGGTATTTCGAAGTGTTGAATGTACATATCAAGGACAAACATTTTGAATATTCACATTTAGATTTCAAATGTGAACAATTTTAAACTCAAGACCGAAAAATGTTGTACCTGCAAGACTGCAAACTCGTTATTTTTGATAGCATATTACGAGAGCGTATCAATTAATAAGTAATGAGTTATGTGCAATCTTCGAAGACTGACAAATGTTCGTTCCAAATAGCACATAGGAAATACTGCAGTTTTTATGAATCTAAGTATTTTGAAGTGTTAACTGAACATTTCGAGTACAAAAATTTTGAATATTCATATTAACATTGAAGAAGTTGACAATTTTTTAATTAAGAATACTAGTTCCTATTAGCACGTAAGTTATAGCAGTTTTCATGAATATAAGTATTTCGAAGTGTTGAATGTACATTTAGATTTTAAATGTGAACAATTTTAAACTCAAGACCGAAACATTTTGTACCTGTAAGACTAAGACTGCAAACTCGTTATTTTTGATAGCATATTACGAGAGCGTATCAATTTGTAAGTAATGAGTTATGTGCAATCTTAGAAGACTGACAAATATGTTCGTTCCAAATAACACGTAGGAAATACTGCAGTTTTTATGAATCTAAGTATTTTGAAGTGTTAACTGAACATTTCGAGTACAAAAATTTTGAATATTCATATTAACATTGAAGAAGTTGACAATTTTTTAATTAGAATACTCGTTCCTATTAGCACGTAAGTTATTAGTCTGTTCGCTAAACTCAGACGCAACTTTCTAGATATTTTAGTCGGTAATTTTGCCAATTTTAGCAAAATTGGCAAAATATAATTTTTAAATATTTAATAATCACTAAATATTTAGTAATTTTGCCAATTTTTGCAAAATTGGCAAAAAACAAAAAAATATCGAATAAAATATCCAGCCAGTTGCGTCTGAGTTTAGCGAACCGACTATAGCAGTTTTCATGAATATAAGTATTTCGAAGTGTTGAATGTACATTTAGATTTTAAATGTGAACAATTTTAAACTCAAGACCGAAACATTTTGTACCTGTAAGACTGCAAACTCGTTATTTTTGATAGTATATTACGAAAATATATCAAATGAAAATCTCATTACTGCGTTTTAATTGTTTTTGCCCAAGCCTTATGAAAAGTGACACAGAAAAACTTTTATTTATGTATGGTTTCTTATATCTTCACCTTATGAAAAATACAGATACCTTATAAAACTGATACAGAAATAAAACTTAGTTTTCTTGTCATTGAACTGAATCTGATGAAAATTGATAGACAATCTGAACAATCTTATGGAAAATGATGAAAATTTATCAAAAACTCATCAGTTTTTTGCAACAGGTAAGTTCTTTATAATAATTGATCACATTTTATAAAATTCTTTACAAAAATTTGCTTAGCTTTATAAAGATTCACATTTTTTATTATTAGATAAATTAAATAAGGTATGTAAGTATCCTGTAATAAACATTAAACTGCATCAAACAATACCATGCAATAGTATTGTTTACATAACGTTAGCTGTGACTTGCCCGCATTTCAGGCGCATGCGTACAACATTTTTGCTATAATATTTCAATCTTTGCTGCTCTTTCACGGAAGAGATTAAATGTCCAGCAAACGACGGCACTGTTGCCAGATTTCCTTTTAGCGGGAATTTTAAAAATAGCCTAATGCCACTTTGGTTCTGTTGGAAGAGAGTTCTTTATTCTCAAATATTAATATAACCATAACCTTACTTTTACAAGTGATTAGGATTATTTTATTTTTTATTTACATGTAAATATTGAATCAAATATTATGTACTGTGTCATAATAATTTAAAACTCGTGGTGCAGTCTTTTGAAAAAAAGAATGAAGCTCAAGAAATATACTTATATTATGTACCTACTTGTTTACAGTACAAATTATTTTTTAATGGCAATAGAGATTTACGATTTCAAAAGTGATAGTATAGATAGGTAGGGATAGTATAGATGGACGCTTTTTTATTTTAGTTATTAATAAAATATGTACTAGTATTAATTTGTATTAGTTTTAATATTAATTCTCATCATGTATCTGGCTAAATAGCTAGGCGCTAAAGCCACAAAATAAAAAAAAAATTGAAAAAAAAACATTCTTAGTGGCGCAGCACCTTTACTTTACCTGGAGGCGAGGCGAGTTATTAATTCTATTTTCTTATTGCGGGCATTTTGTGACGTCCTAGGAAGTTATATAAATGACGTCTTTAGGCTGTGAAATTTTAACCATAGAAAGACATCTTTATGGCATCATATTCAATTGGCGTCTGCATTACATCAGGATATTTGCTAGGTGTACACAACTAAACAATACTTTTTTCATTAAAAGATTTATTTCCAAATCAACAATTAAAATTAGATAATATTAACAAATATGATTTGCTACCTACAAATGTGTTAGTGCTAAAAATACATAAATCATGACATTACATATGTAACACATTAACCACCCAATTGAAAATGTTTGTTTTGGTCTTCAGGCTCCATAATATAAATATAATTATTATGGATACATAAGGTAATACATATATGAAATATAATATATATTTTAGTATAGCCCCCCTTCAGTAACAAGCTTTAAAATTTTCGGTGACCATGACGTATGGGTAGCATCACGAAGGTTTTACCAAAGTTACTGATGACGCATAAGTTGTGTCAGTAGTACTGTGTAACTAAATAAATGATTTAAGTATGTGGTACCACACCAGCCAAGTGGCGTTTGTTCAAGATGGTCACTGAATGTGGCATGCACAGAGAGCTATACTATAATATATTATTTTTATATCTCATATCACTCACTGTAGTAATGAGTGAGCCTACATACATGGAACTATAATATATATATATATATATATATATATATATATATATATATATATATATATATATATATATATATATAACGATATGAGATATTATAATATATTATAGTATAGCTCTCCATGTGTGCCAAGTTTTAAGCGTAACTGATAACAACTGATGGATACTCTTTTGTCCAAAATTTTATGAACATTTTATGATATTGGTATTAATTCCACAACCTTTCCTATAACAATAGATTTACATTTGTAGAAAAAATATTGTATGATATGAATGTTAAAAAGTACATTTTTAAGGCACTCATGTGAATTGCAGAATGAGCGAAAGCGAGAAACTTTCATATGTATGCGTTAAACGTGTACTTTTAACACTTATATCATAAATAACTATTTAAGTAAATGAATTACATACACTCTTCTTTTTGTCTCAATTAATTTAATAAACAAAATTTTTTTTGGGTACCCTGTATAAATAATTATGTTAACGTTTATATTAATGAATAGAGAATTAAATAACCTTTCAAATGAGCTATCGCACCACCCCTACTCTAATTTAAAAAAATCATCGATTACGTCATCACGACCAGATGGATGATGTCATTAGTATGATATATATGGTTAAAAGTCATAATTTAAAAATAAAAATCGACCTGTCCCAGTATTTCTCTCCAAATGCTCCCATTCTTGAGATAATGAATTTATTCCAACTCAAACGTCCACACATATTTACGGATATCGTTAAAAAACAGATTAACTTTTAGAGCAACAGTAGGACAAGTAACTTTTTTTCCAATTATTTTTCACTTTTTTATGAAATAATATAAATATTTATGTAAGGCCTGTAAAATTATATACTGAAACAAAATTCCATGTAAATCCATTCAAATATAAAAAAGGTACTAAGTACCTTACAATGTTTCTTTGAGGTGACGATACATAAGATTTTTTTCAGAATCAGATATTTGATTAAGATTTACTTGACATGCCCTATCTATGTGCCAGGCACTTAAAACAGTCTATTAGGAACATAACCCGTTACATTTGAGCAGGCATTGTAAAAGGTGTCAGTTATGTCTGATATGAAAACACTCAACTGTACATGTAACACCATCACACACATGTATTTAAAAAAAACTTGGTAAATAAAAGTAGGTATCTTTTCTGTTTGAAAATAAGAAAGCATTACGAAATTCATTCCTAAATTCATTTTTTACTAATACTGTTGTAAGTTCAAAGTCATAAGAAATGAGTTCATGAGTTCCATCTATTGCGATAAAATATTTACCAAACTTAATTAACATTTCATTTTGGCACAGCATTCATGAAAATAAGACAAAAATCATAAATGTTAAATTCAGGATGAATATCCATTAGTATGCCCTGTTGTGTGTAAAATAATATTGGACATGACGTAGTCTGTAAGCATTCGACCCAAAAATGAACACTGGTTGCGTCATGTTTGTACCTATATCCATCTTTCAAATCAATGCCACAAGGGTGTTTAATGTTTGTGATATCTTTTCTTGTAAGTAAATCAATTATTTTTAATTCACCTCCTATGCTATCCTGAACAGTCTGAAGTGCACTAAAAAAGTAAAATATAGGTATATTAGGAGAATCAAAAACACTATGATAGTTTAAAATTGTAAACTGTAAATATTCATGATTAATATTTAAAAGTATATTAACTATTTAGATCGGAAATAAGCCACAATTAAATTGAAAAAAAAAATTTATTAACGTTTCGATGCCCAAATCGGGTACTGTTGTCAAAATACAAAATATATTAATTAATTGTAAAAATGCCACAAGGAAATAGCTTCAGAACAACATATTGTATATATGTAAATATTTAATATTTTACTTACATTTTTGAAAAAACTCTCAAAATAAACTTTCAAGAGATATTTATCTGATTTTGGTATATGTAAGTACTCTATATCATCCTCATGTCATAATGTGTTTTAAAATATGTTACTCCACAACAATCAGTTTCAATGTTTTTAGATACTATTATTCTTCGACTAGTACAGGAAATAAACATTTTACAGAATCCTTGGGATTTTAAAGCTCTTTCTCGATCTTGTTTTGTAGAATAATTTTTTGAGGATGGCATACATTCATAATAAGATGTTTCATGTTCTTGTAAGTACTCTTGTTTTCTTCCTGTGCCATCCACACAGTAAAATCTACAAAGACAACATAACAGGTGATTACATGGGCAGTTATACTCTTATAATAGCTTACTTTGTATCTACTCTATTATCTAGTATTAGCAAATACTCAACATCAACCTTAATACTTAAAAAATAAATAATAATGTGGAAGTTACAGGTACCTACCTAAAAGTTTTTGATTTGCAATTTTATCAACTGGAAAAGACTGTAACATAATGAGTTTTAAACTATGAAACAGTACAATATTATTTGTTTCAATATTTACATGTAAATAAAATACATAATAATCTTAACCACTTGTAAAAGTAAGGTTAAGATTTTTGAGTTGAGAAAATAGCACTGTCAAATTTAAAACCAAATTTTAAAATTCCCGCTAAAAGGAATCTGGCAACAGTCAGTTTCTCTCCCCGATTTCCACACGTTACCCGCCATAATAACCGGCGCATGCGCACAAGCACGCGTTAATTCAAATAGGCGCAATAATAGCAATTAGCTTTTTTGCTAATTGTACGTTAAATATTGAAGACAAAATTATACCATTGATAGATTTGTGATCACCATACGATTTCGCATCGATCTATAATAAAGTTTTTTTTTTAATCATTTATACAAGGTTGTGTCGGCTGGCATCATGACAGTTTTTAATTATTTTTTTCCTAATTAACTAACGATCACCAAATGTTGAAAATAGACTACCAATCACCCCCAAATGAAAACCTAATGGTTTAATTAATTTTGAGCGTAATATCTCACTTTTGTCGGCCAACATCACACGGGTAAAATTATCGGTGTGCCAATCAAGCAAAGGAACAAGGAACTTCCGAATATGGCCTAACTGGGGGCACATAACATAACCTAATCCTAATATTTACATTTGTAAAGAATATCCTGTTTGTTTTTATTGTCGATTGTGCAGCGAAATTGTGATAGCAAATCAAATATAAAGTAGTTTATCGCCTACAGAACTGAATTAGTCCATAGCAGTTATCAGTTTTTCTTTCTTGGGAAGCTTATACATGTAACTTTTATTGTTGTAAATTGTGGGAGTAGGGCAGACAGGGAAAAGTCTTATTTTGTACTGTTCCCAAGGCTCCCCATGCAATACATTTAAATGAATTATCCAAACAAAGCCGGGGACAATGGATAAAAGCCACAAGAAGAACAGATATAAGGGAACTAAAATTAAAATATGAAAAGTAAACATTTTATAAGTGGTAAGTTTAATGTAATTCAATTAATAAGGATTTTAAATGTCTACAATAATAATAAAAATGTGATAATTCAAGCTTAATTATTAGGAAAGCCAGCCATGTTTCACTTCCATGAAGCAGAGAAGGGAGGTATATAATATACTGTCCCTTTTGTCTTCTCATTAATTTCTCTTTTGCTAATGAAACCTGTAGTGAGGGAGTGATATAATCGTGATGTTTTAGCAATTCTGTTGTTCATTTTTTTTGCATTTTTTGTCTATTATAGTTTATAAATATTCAAAATCATTCATATGTTCTACTAAATTTCCGTCTAGGTTTATATGGATTTCTCTCGGTGTCTTGGAAATAAGTAAGGTTTTAGTCTTTGCTAATTTTATTTTCATTCCTTTTTCTGCAAGTTCT
This sequence comes from Diabrotica virgifera virgifera, assembly GCF_917563875.1. Taxonomy (NCBI): domain Eukaryota; kingdom Metazoa; phylum Arthropoda; class Insecta; order Coleoptera; family Chrysomelidae; genus Diabrotica; species Diabrotica virgifera. The sequence continues at coordinate 133,071,215 of NC_065449.1, read as the reverse complement.
CTCGTCTATAAATTTAGGTTGCTTTGTAAAGATTTCTCTGAACTTGGTATCAATGCAATGTCATCTGCAGATACACATTTACTCAGAGTTATACTTTTTAATCAATGGTAACCTAAATCTAATTTTCGGGACTCTACTGCATTTTTTTTATTGGTTCATTCATATATATAATATAATGAATAGCAGTGAGCTTAAAACTCCACCTTGCCTTACTCCTTGTGTATTAGCAAATTTGTTTGATTCACAGTTTAATGCTCGCACAATGTTCCAGTACATAAATTTTACTTGCATCAATTAGTTCTCCTCCAACATCGAACAGTTCAAGCCCTTTCCAAATGTGATGTCCGGGTACCTTGTCAAAGGCTTTTTCCATTGTCTTATAGTAAAGATATGATCTTGGACACTGTGCCCGGTCAGAAACCTTTTTGTGCATCGTCTAGTTGATGTTCCACTTTCTTTCTCAGTCTCATCTCCAGTGTTCATTCATAAATCTTAGCCAGTACACTTAGCATGAAAATACCTCGATAATTTGAACATTACTTTTTTACCTCCCTTCTTTACCAGAAGAGCCATTACTGCTGTTGCCCAATCTTCTGGGATGCGTTTCTGTTTCCAAATTGTTATCAGTAATTTGTGTAAGTAGTGTAATGCAGATTCCCCCATATATTTCAACAATCGTGTTTTGATATTATCTATTCCTGCCACTTTACCATTTTTCATTTTTGCAATGGCTTCCGTTAATTCTTCCATTGTTATTTCATTACTCAACTCTTTGGAATATTTACTCCATCTATTAACTATATCTTGTGGTTGGGTAAGTGTTTCTCCATTTTATTTTTTTTTTATTTGCACGACAGTACTACCTGATTTACTTCTCATTTTTTCAGACCTTAATAGAACAATTTTTGGTTTGTCCTACTACTGTCTTGCTCCATCTTTTCTCCAAATCTCTCCCACTGTTCCAATTTAGCTTTTTTAACTTTTTCTTTCACAAGCTTCCTTGCTTATTAACTGTTATTTTCTAGATAAGCTCTCCATGGTACTTTCTTTTCTTTCACAGCTATTTTTATCTCTTCGCTCCACCAACTAGTCCTTTTTTTTTGACTACTTTTATTCAATAAAAATATTAAAATACTCTTGTGATAGTGAAGAGACAGTTTATGTTTCCTTTCAATCCAGAGGCGATACAGCTCCGTGAAGTTAGCCCGAAAAAGTCGGGAAAAAAAATGCGATTGATGCCATTCGTTTGTCCATTGATTGTCCACGTTTGTCCACCATTTTATTTCGTTAGTCCACCCATCAATTCTTTTTTATAAACAAAAATTTTTTTTCGGGCTAACTTCACAAATCCACAAATTTTCGAAAATTTAAAAAAACTCTTGCTATATTGTTTGTCCATCGTTTGTCCATGTTTGTCCACCACATAATTTTTTTGTCCACCCTCTGAAACAACCCCCTGTTAATTGTAATTATTTTTTTATTTCTTAATTCGGGCTAACTTCACGTTCTCTTAAATGGGCATTTAAACGTTAATTCAGGTGCAGAATCACAACTAAGCGTTTGTCCACCCCTTTGCAGCATTTGTCCAACCCCTTAAAGTGCGAAACAACCCCCCTGTTAATTGTACTTATTTTTTTATTTCTTAATTCGGGCTAACTTCACGTCCGTTTAAACGTGTATTTTAAAGTTAAATCGGGTGAAGAATCACAACTACCCGTTTGTCCACCCCTTCGCAGCGTTTGTCCAACCCCTTAAAGTGCGAAACAACCCCCTCGTCAATTGTAATTATTTTTTTATTTCTTTATTCGGGCTAACTTCACGTTCTCTTAAATGGGCATTTAAACGTTAATTCGGGTGCAGAATCACAACTAAGCGTTTGTCGACCCCTTTGCAGCGTTTGTCCAACCCCTTAAAGTGCGAAACAACCCCCTGTTAATTGTAATTATTTTTTTATTTCTTAATTCAGGCTAACTTCACGTCCGTTTAAACGTGTATTTTAAAGTTAAATCGGGTGAAGAATCACAACTACCCGTTTGTCCAGCCCCTTAAAGTGCGAAACAACCCACTCGTTAATTGTAATTATTTTTTTAATTCTTAATTCGGGCTAACTTCAAGTTCTCTTAAATAGGTATTTAAACGTTAATTCGGGTGCAGAATACAACTACCCGTTTGTCCACTCCTTCGCAGCGTTTGTCCAACCCCTTAAAGTGCGAAACAACCCCCTCGTCAATTGTAATTATTTTTTTATTTCTTTATTCGGGCTAACTTCACGTTCTCTTAAATGGGCATTTAAACGTTAATTCGGGTGCAGAATCACAACTAAGCGTTTGTCGACCCCTTTACATCGTTTGTCCAACCCCTTAAAGTGCGAAACAACCCCCCTGTTAATTGTAATTATTTTTTTATTTCTTAATTCAGGCTAACTTCACGTCCGTTTAAACGTGTATTTTAAAGTTAATTCGGGTGAAGAATCACAACTACCCGTTTGTCCACCCCTTCGCAGCGTTTGTCCAGCCCCTTAAAGTGCGAAACAACCCCCCTGTTAATTGTAATTATTTTTTTATTTCTTAATTCGGGCTAGCTTCACGTTCCCTTAAATGGGCATTTAAACGTTAATTCGGGTGCAGAACCACAACTACCCGTTTGTCCACCCCTTCGCAGCGTTTGTCCAACCCCTTAAAGTGCGAAACAACCCCCCTGTTAGTTGTAATTATTTTTTTATTTCTTAATTCGGGCCAGCTTTTAAATGCCCATTTAAGGGAACGTGAAGTTAGCCCGAATTAAGAAATAAAAAAATAATTACAATTAACAGGGGGGTTGTTTCGCACTTTAAGGAGTTGGACAAACGCTGCGAAGGGGTGGACAAACGGGTAGTTGTGATTCTGCACCAGAATTAACGTTTAAATGCCCATTTAAGAGAACGCGAAGCTAGCCCGGAATAAGAAATAAAAAAATAATTACAATTAACAGGGGGGTTGTTTCGCACTTTAAGTGGTTGGACAAACGCTGCGAAAGGGTGGACAAACGGGCAGTTGTGATTCCGCACCCGAATTAACGTTTGAATGCCCATTTAAGAGAACGTGAAGTTAGCCCGAATAAAGAAATGAAAAAATAATTACAATTAACGAGGGGGTTGTTACGCACTTTAAGTGGTTGGACAAACGCTGCGAAAGGGTGGACAAACGGGCAGTTGTGATTCTGCACCCGAATTAACGTTTAAATGCCCATTTAAGAGAACGTGAAGTTAGCCCGAATAAAGAAATGAAAAAATAATTACAATTAACGAGGGGGTTGTTACGCACTTTAAGTGGTTGGACAAACGCTGCGAAAGGGTGGACAAACGGGCAGTTGTGATTCTGCACCCGAATTAACGTTTAAATGCCCATTTAAGAGAACGTGAAGTTAGCCCGAATAAAGAAATAAAAAAATAATTACAATTAACTAGGGGGTTGTTTCGCACTTTGAGGGGCTGGACAAACGCTGCGAAGGGGTGGACAAACGGGCAGTTGTGATTCTGCACCCGAATTAACGTTTAAATGCCCATTTAAGAGAACGTGAAGTTAGCCCGAATAAAGAAATAAAAAAATAATTACAATTAACTAGGGGGTTGTTTCGCACTTTGAGGGGCTGGACAAACGCTGCGAAGGGGTGGACAAACGGGCAGTTGTGATTCTGCACCCGAATTAACGTTTAAATGCCCATTTAAGAGAACGTGAAGTTAGCCCGAATAAAGAAATAAAAAAATAATTACAATTAACTAGGGGGTTGTTTCGCACTTTGAGGGGCTGGACAAACGCTGCGAAGGGGTGGACAAACGGGCAGTTGTGATTCCGCACCCGAATTAACGTTTAAATGCCCATTTAGGGGAACGTGAACCTAGCCCGAATTAAGAAATAAAAAAATAATTACAATTAACAGGGGGGTTGTTTCGCACTTTAAGTGGTTGGACAAACGCTGCGAAAGGGTGGACAAACGGGCAGTTGTGATTCTGCACCCGAATTAACGTTTAAATGCCCATTTAGGGGAACGTGAACCTAGCCCGAATTAAGAAATAAAAAAATAATTACAATTAACAGGGGGGTTGTTTCGCACTTTAAGGAGTTGGACAAACGCTGCGAAGGGGTGGACAAACGGGTAGTTGTGATTCTGCACCAGAATTAACGTTTAAATGCCCATTTAAGAGAACGCGAAGCTAGCCCGGAATAAGAAATAAAAAAATAATTACAATTAACAGGGGGGTTGTTTCGCACTTTAAGTGGTTGGACAAACGCTGCGAAAGGGTGGACAAACGGGCAGTTGTGATTCCGCACCCGAATTAACGTTTGAATGCCCATTTAAGAGAACGTGAAGTTAGCCCGAATAAAGAAATGAAAAAATAATTACAATTAACGAGGGGGTTGTTACGCACTTTAAGTGGTTGGACAAACGCTGCGAAAGGGTGGACAAACGGGCAGTTGTGATTCTGCACCCGAATTAACGTTTAAATGCCCATTTAAGAGAACGTGAAGTTAGCCCGAATAAAGAAATGAAAAAATAATTACAATTAACGAGGGGGTTGTTACGCACTTTAAGTGGTTGGACAAACGCTGCGAAAGGGTGGACAAACGGGCAGTTGTGATTCTGCACCCGAATTAACGTTTAAATGCCCATTTAAGAGAACGTGAAGTTAGCCCGAATAAAGAAATAAAAAAATAATTACAATTAACTAGGGGGTTGTTTCGCACTTTGAGGGGCTGGACAAACGCTGCGAAGGGGTGGACAAACGGGCAGTTGTGATTCTGCACCCGAATTAACGTTTAAATGCCCATTTAAGAGAACGTGAAGTTAGCCCGAATAAAGAAATAAAAAAATAATTACAATTAACTAGGGGGTTGTTTCGCACTTTGAGGGGCTGGACAAACGCTGCGAAGGGGTGGACAAACGGGCAGTTGTGATTCTGCACCCGAATTAACGTTTAAATGCCCATTTAAGAGAACGTGAAGTTAGCCCGAATAAAGAAATAAAAAAATAATTACAATTAACTAGGGGGTTGTTTCGCACTTTGAGGGGCTGGACAAACGCTGCGAAAGGGTGGACAAACGGGCAGTTGTGATTCCGCACCCGAATTAACGTTTGAATGCCCATTTAAGAGAACGTGAAGTTAGCCCGAATAAAGAAATGAAAAAATAATTACAATTAACGAGGGGGTTGTTACGCACTTTAAGTGGTTGGACAAACGCTGCGAAAGGGTGGACAAACGGGCAGTTGTGATTCTGCACCCGAATTAACGTTTAAATGCCCATTTAGGGGAACGTGAACCTAGCCCGAATTAAGAAATAAAAAAATAATTACAATTAACAGGGGGGTTGTTTCGCACTTTAAGTGGTTGGACAAACGCTGCGAAAGGGTGGACAAACGGGCAGTTGTGATTCCGCACCCGAATTAACGTTTGAATGCCCATTTAAGAGAACGTGAAGTTAGCCCGAATAAAGAAATGAAAAAATAATTACAATTAACGAGGGGGTTGTTACGCACTTTAAGTGGTTGGACAAACGCTGCGAAAGGGTGGACAAACGGGCAGTTGTGATTCTGCACCCGAATTAACGTTTAAATGCCCATTTAAGAGAACGTGAAGTTAGCCCGAATAAAGAAATGAAAAAATAATTACAATTAACGAGGGGGTTGTTACGCACTTTAAGTGGTTGGACAAACGCTGCGAAAGGGTGGACAAACGGGCAGTTGTGATTCTGAACCCGAATTAACGTTTAAATGCCCATTTAAGAGAACGTGAAGTTAGCCCGAATAAAGAAATAAAAAAATAATTACAATTAACTAGGGGGTTGTTTCGCACTTTGAGGGGCTGGACAAACGCTGCGAAGGGGTGGACAAACGGGCAGTTGTGATTCTGCACCCGAATTAACGTTTAAATGCCCATTTAAGAGAACGTGAAGTTAGCCCGAATAAAGAAATAAAAAAATAATTACAATTAACTAGGGGGTTGTTTCGCACTTTGAGGGGCTGGACAAACGCTGCGAAGGGGTGGACAAACGGGCAGTTGTGATTCTGCACCCGAATTAACGTTTAAATGCCCATTTAAGAGAACGTGAAGTTAGCCCGAATAAAGAAATAAAAAAATAATTACAATTAACTAGGGGGTTGTTTCGCACTTTGAGGGGCTGGACAAACGCTGCGAAGGGGTGGAAAAACGGGTAGTTGTGATTCTGCACCCGAATTAACGTTTAAATGCCCATTTAGGGGAACGTGAACCTAGCCCGAATTAAGAAATAAAAAAATAATTACAATTAACAGGGGGGTTGTTTCGCACTTTAAGTGGTTGGACAAACGCTGCGAAAGGGTGGACAAACGGGCAGTTGTGATTCTGCACCCGAATTAACGTTTAAATGCCCATTTAGGGGAACGTGAACCTAGCCCGAATTAAGAAATAAAAAAATAATTACAATTAACAGGGGGGTTGTTTCGCACTTTAAGTGGTTGGACAAACGCTGCGAAAGGGTGGACAAACGGGCAGTTGTGATTCTGCATCCGAATTAACGTTTAAATGCACATTTAAGAGAACGTGAAGCTAGCCCGAATAAAGAAATAAAAAAATAATTACAATTAACGAGGGGGTTGTTTCGCACTTTAAGTGGTTGGACAAACGGGCAGTTGTGATTCTGCACCCGAATTAGCGTTTAAATGCCCATTTAAGAGAACGTGAAGTTAGCCCGAATAAAGAAATAAAAAAATAATTACAATTAACTAGGGGGTTGTTTCGCACTTTAAGGGGCTGGACAAACGCTGCGATGAAGTAGACAAACGGGTAGTTGTGATTCTTCACCCGAATTAACGTTTAAATGCCCATTTAAGGGAACGTGAACCTAGCCCGAATTAAGAAATAAAAAAATAATTACAATTAACAGGGGGGTTGTTTCGCACTTTAAGTGGTTGGACAAACGCTGCGAAAGGGTGGACAAACGGGCAGTTGTGATTCTGCATCCGAATTAACGTTTAAATGCCCATTTAAGAGAACGTGAAGCTAGCCCGAATAAAGAAATAAAAAAATAATTACAATTAACGAGGGGGTTGTTTCGCACTTTAAGTGGTTGGACAAACGCTGCGAAAGGGTGGACAAACGGGCAGTTGTGATTCTGCACCCGAATTAGCGTTTAAATGTCCATTTAAGAGAACGTGAAGTTAGCCCGAATAAAGAAATAAAAAAATAATTACAATTAACTAGGGGGTTGTTTCGCACTTTAAGGGGCTGGACAAACGCTGCGATGAAGTGGACAAACGGGTAGTTGTGATTCTTGACCCGAATTAACTTTAAAATACACGTTTAAATGGACGTGAAGTTAGCCGGAATTAAGAAATAAAAAAATAATTACAATTAACAGGGGGGTTGTTTCGCACTTTAAGGGGTTGGACAAACGCTGCAAAGGGGTGAACAAACGCTTAGTTGTGATTCTGCACCCGAATTAACGTTTAAATGCCCATTTAAGAGAACGTGAAGTTAGCCCGAATAAAGAAATAAAAAAATAATTACAATTGACGAGGGGGTTTTTTCGCACTTTAAGGGGTTGGACAAACGCTGCGAAGGAGTGGACAAACGGGTAGTTGTGATTCTGCACCCGAATTAACGTTTAAATACATATTTAAGAGAACTTGAAGTTAGCCCGAATTAAGAATTAAAAAAAATAATTACAATTAACGAGGGGGTTGTTTCGCACTTTAACGGGCAGGACAAACGCTGCAAAGGGGTGGACAAACGGGTAGTTGTGATTCTGCACCCGAATTAACGTTTAAATGGCCATTTAAGAGAACGTGAAGTTAGCCCGAATTAAGAAATAAAAAAATAATTACAATTAACAGGGGGTTGTTTCAGAGGGTGGACAAAAAAAATTATGTGGTGGACAAACATGGACAAACGATGGACAAACAATATAGCAAGAGTTTTTTTAAATTTTCGAAAATTTGTGGATTTGTGAAGTTAGCCCGAAAAAAAATTTTTGTTTATAAAAAAGAATTGATGGGTGGACTAACGAAATAAAATGGTGGACAATCAATGGACAAACGAATGGCATCAATCGCATTTTTTTTCCCGACTTTTTCGGGCTAAGTTCACGGACCTAGGCGATACACAATCTCCAGACAGTTGTTTCTGCCTTACGGCGTCCCCAGTGGAGCTGCCTGCACACCTCTGAATCAAAACGAAATCAAAATGTCTATTTAAGTGGAATTTCAAAAATAGTTATCTACTATTAGGATGCTTCAGCGATATCTCTTAAAGAAAAGAGAAAAGTCCCAGATACAAAATTCACTATTAAAATAGTAAATAATTATTTAAATCTGAAACTTTTCTTATTGGAACCCCTTTCTGGTACATCCTTAATCTCTTTTTGACTTTTACAATTTCGGACTTTGAATTATCTTTCTGATCTTTTTTCTAGATTAATGAAAGCAGAATGTAACTGTATACTGCAGAGTCCTTTTCCCTTTCTTTATTCATCATCTCTTGTCTTATAAATTGTAAAAGTCAGAGATTAAGGATGTTACCAGAAAGAAGTTCCAATAAGAAAAGTATCAGATATAAATAATTATTTACTATTTTTATTTTAATAGTGAATTTTATATCTGGGACTTTTCTTTATTCTTGTGATACTTTCCACATTTTTATGATTTTTTTATGGTACACAATGTAGAATTTTTATTTATGTCTTTGTTTTAGGAACAACCACCAGATATTTAAAAGGTATAAAAAGAAGAAACTGCTGGAATTTCAAAACAAATGTGTTTGACTAGTAAAGATTTGGATAAATAACAGGAGTTACTTTGGGCTATAGCTACGTGCAGATTTATTTCCTTGTGGCTTCCTATGTTAATTCTTATTAATTATACACTTAAATATGTTTTTAGTCTCAGGAAGATTTTATATTTGATTATTTTTGAATAAACATTATTATTATTATTACCTTAATTTCCATTAAATAAATTTACTGTAATCAATAAAGTAATCGTTTAATTGTTAATAAATTATCAAGTATGATTCCCAAATATTTTATTTGTTTGACACCTTCTATGGGCTGATTGTGAGATTATAGTTAAGGTACCAAAGGTATTATAAGGATAATAACACTTGAGGTCAATGGTGTATATACCGAGGGCCTTTGGCCTGAGGGATATAAGTTGACTGAAAGCAATATTATCGTTAATACCTGTGGTGCCTTCAACATTTAATGTCCGACTAAATTATTCTTTATAGGCAAAAAATTGAAGGAATTTTGAATTAATTAGTTTTCAAATAAGTACATTTACCAGCAATAGTTGTAACGTAATTGTGGTAACCATAGTTTTACTTGGGTTGTTATTTGTCAACTTGACAGTATTTAACTAGTTATTTAAATTTAATACCCTAGGGCGTAATTTTTCAAAATAATGCCCTAGAGCCTAGGGCATTATGTCATACTTAACTGACTTCGAAATCATGTCATTATTTATCAAACTGACTTCAAAATCATGTCATTATTTGTCAAATAATATACCAGTCGGACATTAATATTATTACAGTAGAACCTCGATTATCTGTCAGGGCACCGGACCAAGGGTATGACGGATAATCGAAAAGACGGTTAACAGAACATTAAAAAAAATAAAAATTCATAGTACAACTCTCAAATTTCATTTGTATGGTTTGTTTGACAATATAAGAGGGATTTATGTTCATACAATCGAATCAATTTAAAATATTCTGAAATTTGTGTCTTACTGCTGCTTCATATTTTGCGACGGCTGAATTTCTTAATCGGCATAAGGCATAAGATCATGCAATCTACTTTATTGGCTTCTTCTTGTTGAGAATACCGCTCGATGAATTATTGCATATGCGATGCAGCTTCTCTAGATTATTTACGCAAATCTTTGTCAGTTACAATAGGTTCATCAATATAGCTACAGTCAAGCTTCCTTGTGTCCAAGCATCAATATAGCTACTGTGTCAGCTTCCGAATAGGTTTGGTCCGCCTTTGTTGCCATTTCAATGAGTTCTTTATCTGTCAGCAATGGATAGCCGTTTGTGTCCTCATCACAAATCAAATTACCTTTTTTTTTATTTTTTTGCATTTAAATGATTGCTAATGTATAACTCAATACAACTTCTGTATGTACCCTGACGGTTAACAGAGGTGACGGTTAATGGAGAGACGGATAATCGAGGTTCCACTGTACATGATTTCGAAGTCAGTTATATTATAATGCCCTAGGGCGTTATTTTTCAATATTTATTTTGAAAAATAATGCCCTAGCTAGGGTATTAAATTCAAATAACTAGTTAAATACTGTCGAGTTGACACAATTACGTTACAACTGTTGCTGGTAAATGTACTTATTTAAAAACTAATTAATTCAAAATTCCTTAAATTTTTTTGCCTATAAAGAATAATTTAGTCAGACATTAAATGTTGAAGGCACCACGGGTATTAAAGATAATATCGCTTTCAGTGAATGTTTATCCCTTTAGACCTTTTAACCCTTAAGATTGCTATCTAAAAAAAATACCAAGAAACTTTACAGAATCAACGATACTGATCTGACTGTAATTAACACATTCACAGACACACTTTAGATGTAGACACATCTTATGGAGTAAGTGGCTTCATATGCAGTTGTGTCTGAATGTGTTAAGAGGTAAAGATTGACGAGCTCCTGTATAGGATAATGCTACTGTTTTATGTTAAAAAAAGGTAAATTAGAATCGGACCAGGTTTTTATCGTGAGTAGATCAGAAGGTATAGTAGCAATATTTGAGTTGCTCCAAGTAATACTGGTATCATCAGCAAAAAGAAAATTTTTTCCATCAATTTTTAAACTAGGGATGTCATTAATAAACGTAAGGAAAAGTAGACGACCTGATACTGAACCTTGTGGTTTGTAGAGGACCCCACATACAATATTTTGGAGACTAGAGTCTGTATTATTTGCTCTAACCAGTTGTTTCCAACTATCCAAGTAAGATTGAAACCAATTCAAAGAAATTCTTCGAATTCCATAGAAATTTAGTTATTTTTATCAAAATTTCATGATTTACACAATCAAAAGCTTTGGCATAGTCACAAAAAACAGTGGCAGTGTGAAGATTATTGCTCAGTGCTTGATAAACCTCATGTAGTACAGAAAACATGGCATCAGCAGTACATTTATTATTTAAAAAGCCGAACTTTTGTAATAAAATGTTGTTTTCAACAAGAAAGGACATAAGTCATGCTTTTATGAGTCTCTCAATAATTTTGGAGTACCGGTAGTAATGCAATAGGTATATACTTGCAGGAATTAGATTTTTCACCACCCTTATGAAGAGGAATAATGATAGCTGTCTTTAGGTACTCTGGAAATTTACCTTTCTCAAAAGAATCATTAATTGGCGAGATGAGGACACAAGGATCTACAGATCGAGCGAGTCTCGTAAATTGCACAGCTTCGAGCCACGCTTCACGCAACCATATTTGCGTACTTGTGTTTTGGGTTGTGTGGTCGTGCTCTGGTCGATTGGAGTTATAATTTACCAAATATAAATATAGTCGTTTCTACTGATTCATAATATGTATACTATAATATAATATATTGAAGTTTTTAAATATTGCTAATATTATTAAAGTTTTTAACATTGTATTTTAATATACTTTGTTTTATTAATAATAATATTACCTAAGTATTGCACCTTGTTCAAAAAAAGTTCAAGATAAATACCGCGGTTTTTTCATATGAAAATGCAAAGAAAAAATATACAATTTGCAGAGTATGTAAATGCTTGTTTTTTGATAAAACAATACAAATTGTATGTAGGTAGGTAGAGTAGCAAAGCATTGAGTAGTTATAGCAAAAGTAGCTACGCCATCTGAGAGACAATAAGGATGAAATTAGTTTTATATTTTCTTTTCTCATGGAGCATGCATGATGGAGAGTTTTTTAGAATACGTAACAAAGCATGTTGTTTTGTTATCTATGTTGCAAATATGTTGTTTTTTTTTTTCAAATTACAAAATATGTTGTTTTCAATACAAGTACCTAATTGTTGTTATTATTTAATGAGCATTTAGAATTTTGACTAACGCTCGATTTCATAATAAAGTTAAAGTGTGTGTTACCTTAAAAAAAGCAATTGTTACAGTTAAAGAAAACTTTAAATTTAAAGTCCACTTTAACTTTATTAAGGTACTAGTACACTTTAGAAGACCAAAAATAAGCATTTTTTCAAGATTTTTTTTCTCAGAAAATTTATTAGAAATGAACATAAAACTTTTTACATATTAATACCTAACTCTTAGAGAATACAAAAAGTATATCTTTTTTCATTTATGCACATACACTAATATTGTAGAGGGCGCCAAAGTCGAGGCCTCGAAAAAAAGTACTTCCGATGGCGGACAGTTAATCTCAGGATTGGGATCTCTGAAGCAAAAAAATTGTACGGTATTTGAAAAAGGAAGGTTTCTTACGTGACAATTTACCACCGTTAGTGAACAATTTTGCAAAACAAAGATTTTACGGAAGTTCGAAAAATTTTTGTGAAAAAATCGCCCGTTTTCTTTCAGTTTTTCATAGTTAAAAAATATTTATTTTTTATTTTTTGGTCAAATTGTGGTAAATTGTCACGTAAGAAACCTTCCTTTTTCAAATCCAGTACGATTTTTTTGTTTCAGATATCCCAATCCTGAGATTAACTGTCCGCCATCAATTTTCGAGGCCTCGACAATATTAGTGTTCGTGCATAAATGAAAAAAGATACATTTTTTGTATTCTCTAAGGGTTAGATATTAATATATAAAAAGTTTTATGTTCATTTTTAATAAAGGTTCTGAGAAAAAAATTCTTGAAAAAAATGATTATTTTTGGTCTTCTAAAGTGTACTAGTACCTTAATATAAAATCGAGCGTAAGAAATTTTATAAACTTTGGAAAATAGCATTTCAAAAAAAGTACTGTAAGTATGCTGTATTTTTAATTTTTTCTCAAAAAATAAAACAAAACTCATTTTAAAACATATATTAAATTATAAACACAACACTAAATAAATAATTTTTCTCAACGGTTAAAAACCACACTTAAAAGTTTTAGAAATTCACATCCCAGAATCAAGTTACTCAAATTTTCAAACACCTCACCTGACACAGTGTCTCAAGTACGATTGCACGAAGCTGTTGATGTTATATTTTTACTCACATTAACAAAGTATTCATTTAGATTTCCAGGGTCTGAAAGGAAAAATGTTTAAGCTGGGTGAATTTTATTTCGAAGATCGTTTATTATGGACTAAGTTTCTTTTGCAACACTTTTAGAGCTTCTCAGACAATTTTGATAGTACGATTTTTTAGCTGATTTTATAAGTTTTAAATAGGTTTTCCTATACTTGCCGATATATTCAGTGACAGAGCCATTGGAAAGTAAATTTCTTGATGTAGAGTAGTGAACGCATATTCATGGCTGATATGCGGATACCGGATACCTTTAGTAGTCCAGGGCCCAGGATTTGCGATGTTTTGGCTTAATTGTAATTAAAGGAAATGCTTTGTTGAACATAAGGACATGAAAGCATATTAAAAAAATCACTGAAAAGTGATAATTTTAAAATTACAGGAAAGTGCCACTCGGAGGTTAAGCAAAATTAAATTAAAACTTGTAGCTACTTTAGTTTTTTCAATTTATAAATCTAGTTTAAATTAAACTAAAAAGAAATATATCTTTTTTGTAAACAAACACATTTAACGGCTAAACAGCTGGCGCCGGTTGGATGATACTGCGCAGGACGAGTGTAATATCCACCACCGTCTCGGAGGTAGGTGTCGAAAAGTGTTACACTTTTTTTCCTACAGCATTTCAAAGAAACGAGTTGTACGCGTTCTACGACAGAAGTTGAGTGTATCGTGAAAAAAAGTGTAAACACTAGAAAAACAAAGAAACAAGAAAGTGTAACACTTTTACACTTTTCTTACACTTTTCAAGAACTAGTGTTACACTTAAAACAAAGGAACAGACCTATTGATACAGCATACCGATTTTACACACAAGATTACAGCCTGTAATTCGAGTTTACCGTACGTAATCGGTTTACGTAAATGATACATCATAGCCCCCAATATGACCAAGTTATTCAAGGCCAAATTTGACGTGTAAAAGCACACTTTGACATCTAAGTTTGTTCGTTATGAACTTCACGTGAAGAAATTGACGAAAAAGAAAATTGTTCTATTTTTTCATTTTATTAGCGTCATAAAGTTAGCGAAACGGTTTTTTCAAAGTCGTTATTTTGACTTCTACCATAGCTCAAAAAATTGCACCTCGTTTGCGGATAATTGCACCATTTAAAATTTCATTTGCGGAGTTTCCGTTTTCGAGATATAAGCAAATCAAAAGTGGAGATTTCGGCGCAGCGCTAAAAATAAATGTCGATTTTCAGGGTATAAAATGCCGTAAAGTCACTAAATAACCATATCAAAAAATTGCACCTCGTTTGCGGATTATGAATAAACTGGTTTTAATTGAAAATTGTGAAAATTGAAAATGTTATAAAGGAAAAACGATATTAATGTTGGTTGCCTATACTGTAGGGGCAAAGGAATGCCAGAATAATTTTCACTTTTGGTAAACCTAAACTGTAAGGCTAAAAGTAGTATGTACCATAGTCAAAATAACTCCTCCTGACTTAAAGGTAATCCCTCCTTTGAAATTTCATTTGCGGATATTCCATTTTTAAGTTATATCAAAATGAAATTTCTCGGGACAGCGGCAAAGTATATATTTCCATTATCGGGATATTTATTAAAAGCTGTAAAAATAACAATAACTATATCATTTAATTTCTTCTGGTTTGAGGATTACGAATAGACCTGGTTTAAACTAAAAATCATAAAGCTTAAAAATTTTCCGAAGAAAAAAATTTTCCATTTTGGTGGTCCTAAACTGTATTTGCAAAAGTATTATCTGTATTGTAATGTATATCTAAAATGACTGTTTCTGACGTAAGAAAATCCCTCCATTCGAAATTTCATTTGCGGATTTTCCGTTTTCGAGATATAACCAAATAAAAAGTTGAGATTTGGAATAAATTTTCATTTTCTGGGTATAATCACCTAATTGCTTCTCGTTTGCGCATTATAAATAAACTGGCTTTAATTGAAAATAATAAAAATTGAAAATTTTATAAAGAAAAACGATCTTACTTTTTAATTAGAATACGGAGTGCAATCCAGCTCTCTGAATCGAGATTTTCGATTCTTATAGGAATCTCATCAGAGAGAGCTTAGGCTGGTTCTCCATATCCTAACTGACCAGCACCGAGAGCTTTTCCAACACATTGCAACTGAAACAAATAGGGTAGGTGACTAGCGTCATCTGGCAATTGAAAGATGAAGTTTTTCAATCCTAATAGCAACATTAATAATATTGAAAATATTAAAAATATTACTAAAAGATTTTTAAATTGAAAAACTTATTGGTACATTTTCCTGGTGACACCTCCATCCATCCATCCATCCAATGGCACTACAGCCCAAATTGAGCCTTGGCCTCCTTCAACAAGCTTCTCCAATCATTTCGATTTACCGCTGTTCTTTTCCATGAACACGTTCCCAGGAAGTTCCTGGCATCCTCATCGACTTCGTCTTCCCATCTCTTTTTAGGTCTTCCAACAGTTCTTTTTCCCTGCATTCTTGCATTTAGCAATTTTCTGGGGATTCAATTCTCATGCATGCGGACCACGTGCCCTGCCCACCGTAATCTCTGCAGTTTAGTGTATTGTGCTAGAGTTGGTTCGCTATATTGCTCGTATATTTCTCTATTATACCTAATTCGCAAGTTGTTATTTTCACTTATTGGGCCCAGTATCCTACGGTATATTTTTCTTTCAAACACATCTAATGCATTGGCAGATTTCTGTGTCACCACCCATGTTTCGCAGCCATAACTTACTATGGGCCTGATTATTGTTTTATATACCCGGAGTTTTGTTTTCCGGTGTACGTCTCGCGATTTGAATATGTGGCCCATCGCGAAATAGGCTTTATTTGCCAGCACAAGCCTTCTATTTATTTCCGGTTCTTCATTGCTTGCAACCAGATCCATTCCTAGGTACGTGAATCTATTCATATGTTGTATATCGTCAATAAAGTGTTGTTGCGCCGGTCTATTTGATCTGGTTTGTATGAGTAGTTTTGTTTTATTTGTATTTATTGCTAGCCCTACTGCTTCTGCACTCTGTTTCAACTCAACGTAGGTTTCTTCCGCTACATTTATTGTTCTGCTCATTATGTTTATATCATCTGCGTATGCTGCTAATTGGGTAGATTTGTTTGTAAGTATGTTATTTCCTCTCACCGTCAACCGTCTAATTACATATTCAAGAACAAGATTAAAAAGCGTTGGAGCCAGTCCGTCGCCTTGTTTCAGTCCTTGCGTTATCGTAAACGCATCAGTGATCTGTCCTTGAATACATACCTGCGGTGGGATCACGATCGGTAGAATGGTAGAATGCTGACGTCACGTTGCCTAGCAACCGTCGATTATCGCCTGCAAGCGTAAATTTGGTATCACGATGAATAGAATGGTCGTTTCCAGTCGAATTTTATCCCCACCCTTGTAGAATAAAAATCCTCCTCAAACTACCACTTCTTAGCTGTAGAAAGGACGGTTAATCTCTTTCTTTCTCATGTTAATAAACAAAAACAGAACCAATATGGCAATATGACAGATATTTATTTTTCCCGCTTCCGTATTTTTTGTCTTGTTTATTGTTATTGTTTATGTTCACTAATATGTTTTACATAATATTTCAATCAACGGTTTTTCTCATAGACATGTAAAGAAAGTTTCTCGTGGTTTTTCATAGTGACTGTTTTGCAAAAATACAATTAGTTTTTATTTTGAGATAACTAATAGCAGGATAACGAAGCAACAAACCTAAATAACATGTTTGGCTTTCCTTTATTTGGAGACATCAACTTTATTTCTTCGTGATACTGGTACCTTAAACCTGTACAGAATAGAATTTTGTCTCAAAATAGATTGGTGAATGTATCTACTTACACTGTATGTTTCTTAGATGAATAAAACTTTTTTCTACATAATTGTAGGTACATTTTGATTTTATATACTGTTTAACAACCCATACTTATAGTAAATATATAAACCTACCGCTAATAACCCTAGTGGTTGATGCAGATAAAAAAAAAGTTTGACCTTCACTGTGATTGTTTTTAATAAGTTATTTAAATTATTTGTAGTTTTTTTATAAAAATTTGTTTGAATTTAATCTTTTGATTAAAATGCTTATTCTTTTGCACATTATTTGTATTCTGAAAGCTTACCTATATAAAGATGTTTAATGCCTGGTTGCACCAACAGATCTTAAACTTTAGACGTGCCTTAAGCTCAGATTGCGAAATATATGTATGTGTGGCATCATTGAGTCTTAGATCAGTTTTCAGCTTGGCACAATGGATTATTTAATTTATTTAGATAAGAATCGAAAATTATGGTGCAATGTGAGTGAAACTTAAAGCGGCCATATCTATGAGCTGAGCTGAGTTTAAGATTTGTTGGTGCTACCAGGCATAAGTTTAGTTAATAAAAATATATGATTTACTATTTTATTGGGAAAAAGCCACAATTTAAGTGAAAAATGAAATTTATTGATGTTTTAACTTCCACTTCCGAAGCAGTTATCGAAATATAAAATATAAATTAATATAATCAATTTTAATTCAACTTATTAATGAGTACTAAAATATTAATTAAGATTTTGTATTTCAATAACGATTTCCGACTTGGAAGTTGAAACGTTAATAAATTTTATTTTTAACTAAATCGTGGAATATTTCACAATAAAATAGTATATTGCATACGATATCACAAAGAAGCAGCTTCAGAACAATATATAAATATATGTAAATTAACTACAGAGGACAGTCTGACTTTTACAAAATTAACCTTAATTTTTGTGAAATATTTTTTCTCAAAAAATGCATTGTTTCTGCAGAAAAACCTCAGAATCCTCTTACTATTATCATTATAATTTTCAGGTTGAAATAAAAATCAATAATGGGTAAAACATAAACTTTATTTAAACTGAAGAAAACATAAAAACAAATATAATCCATGAACATTATAAAAATAACATAAAGACAAATCTTCATAACAAAGTTGTAGTACTTCTCTATTACATCCAAAACATTTTCTTTCATAGGACTGAAAAAGCACACAGTATTGTCTTAACATTGTTTCATACCAAGACTAAAATAAGAACAAAGAATAAATCACAAATAAACCACAAATTTATGTAAATTGAAAAATAATGCAATTTTACTCTCTATGGCCAGTTTCACCAACAACAAATAAATCAGTGAATAGTTTGATAATTTAAAATTAAATTGACAAATTTTCTTTATATAGATATTTAAAGTGAGATTAACTCGTCAATTCATTTGAAGAGTAAATATTTATTTGATGAATAAATAAAATAAGTACTATTTGACGTTAGAGAAACATAGTTGTGTCAGTTTTATCAGTTGAATAATTTTATTCATCGAATAAACTACTATTCATCTTTGGTGAAACTGGCCATTAGTCAATGAAGCTTTACAATTATTATTTCTAGTGCAAAAATAAGTAATTATATTAAACTACTTATAAAAATTATTATGAAACTTTAAATAAACATTTCTTTAAGATATTTGATCAATGCATCCATAAAACAAAAGTTTTATGTTCAAAATACTTCATAATAAGATATAAAGCTTCACCGTCCAGCAAAGATAACTAAGAAGTGAAAGTAATCTTTGCCAGAATAGAAATGGAAAATGCTTTGATCTCTATTTTAAACGATCTGCTGCAAAAAAGTTTTACATTTGAGTTTCTCCACATCATGTGTTGCACCTCCCCATCTAGCATCGATGTTTAAAATTTTTAAGTCTGGATCACACACCTAAAAGATTGTAATTTTTTACTTATTCTTTATTTTGTTAGTCAAAGTTTTTTCAACACAAATATCAACAAATACTACAAATTTTTGTGATATTTGCAATATAATATATTATGTGATAATACATTATTTTTATAAATTGATTATTGGCAGCATATAGTACATAATATAATATTACAAGTAAGTAGTGTTATATAACGAGTGTTACAATTTCTACATTTTTAGAAAGATAACTTTTCTATTAAGATAGTTATGTTCCCGTTCCGTTGGAGCAATTATAGCAACATGTGTGCAAACTATGGCCCCTACACAGCCAGGAAAGTTAAACTTCTGCATAAATTTTCTTTTAAAATTCTCTTTTTGAACGAATGTAGTAGGAAAGATAATCGACTCTTCACTTAGATGTTCAATTGTTAAATTTGTTACATCATTTAAACGGTTGCTAACAGTATTTTAGGCAATTGATATAGTAGTTATATATAGGCATAAAGTGAAACGTACGCCGATGTGTTTAGTATATTAGTATACAAAATGTATATACACATCAACGTTCATTTCACTTTATGTTTTGACTTAATTTGTTTGAAAATGAATCGCTACACGTGGGAAAAGTTATAGCGGACGAAAAATAACTGATAGCTCTGACCGACTACTCTTTGATAGGAACTTATTGCATAAAAATAAGTGAGGTAAAAATTTACAGTGAAGGCTCAACACTGCTTGGATGAACGGATTATCACATATTATGAGGTATAAGCCTCTCAAAAAAATAGTTCACCATGTCTGTTGTTAATATAAATAAATCTACAAACTCCTAAAGTAAATGCATCACTTTCCCTTCTCATTATTGTCCTCTATATTATACCTATTTATTTCGTTTCTTAATTGCTCATTTCTTTGTATATGAGCAGGAAGCATCTAAAAGTCGAACTATATCAGTATTTAATATAAACATCAAAATATATTAATAATAATTAATAATTAAATAGTTCACTATGTCTGTTGTTGATATAAATAGATCTACAAACTCCTAAAGTAAATGCATCACTTTCCCTTCTCATTATTCTCCTCTATATTATACCTATTTATTTCATTTCTTAATTGCTCATTTCTTTGTATATGACCAAGTATCCGAGCAGGAAGCATCTGAACGTCGAACTATATCGGTATTTAATATAAACATCAAAATATATTAATAATAATGATATGAACCTACAACTTATTAATGTGTTATTTTTCCTTTACAGTAACAGGAATTTATAGAAAAAATACCTACATAAAAATACCTTAATATAACAATGTTCTCTAGTCACAGGTAAAATTTAAAAATTTAGTGATTTCTAATAAAATAGTTCCAAACAACCCAAGACAAAAATATACAAATTGAAAATAATCACAAATTATAATCTTTCTTTAGGTTAGCTTTTTGAATACAACCACCACAAAATAAAGACAACCACACGTCAAAAAGCAATATTTTTAAGAAGAAGAAGCGATATTTTTAACATGGCTAGTAGAATATCCGAACATTGCCGAGCACCGATTCTACTTTCCCAAGCGTGTTAACGTGATACCAAAATTGTCGATTGTAGAATTATTTTTGTGACGTCACCATTCTACCATTCTACTGATCGTGATCCCACCACTGTGCTTCTGTTTCTGTCATTTGCACTAGTCGTATTAATTTTGATGGTATGCTAAATTCTTCCAATATATTAGGTAGAATTGTTCTATCTATTGAATCATAGGCTTCTTTAAAATCTACAAAGAGATCGGGTGCGTTCGGACGACCACAGCGGCTGGACAGCTGAGCTAGCAATAGTTGTCAGACGTCACCGCTGGAAGTCAGCCGCTGAGAGATTTACTAAGCTTTCCCTATCACGGCTGGATACAACCACTCAGCCGATTTCTGCTGACAGTCAGCCGCTATGGTCGTCCGAACGCACCCATTGTAAACGTCCATGTCATATTCCCATGTTTTGGCTAGTATTTGTTTAACTGTAAATAGTTGGTCAATGGTAGATCTATTTTGCCTAAACCCTGCTTGATATTCCCCGATGATTTTTTCCGTGAGAGGTTGAAGTCTTCGATTAAGGATGTTTGTGAATATTTTGTATCCCGAACAAAGTAAAGAGATGCCTCTATAATTCTGACACAACAGTTTGTCTCCTTTTTTATGAATAGGGCAGATTATACTTTTCTTCCATTGTTGGGGGTTTTCTTCTTCTATCCATATCTCTCGTATTAGCTGATACATCTGTTGTGTCAAATTCCTTCCTCCTTGCTTGAGTAGTTCTGCCGGTATTTTATCTATTCCCGGTGCTTTATGGCTTTTTTGTATGTGGATTGCCGTTTGGACCTCCTCTAGCGTTGGGGGTCTAGTTAATTCATTTTCTTCTCCATCTTCCCCCAGCTCTTGTTGTTGTACCTCCTGCCGTGCCTGCTGCTGTCTTTGTTGTTGTAATGGTGGCTGTCCCCTTTGTTTAATACTTCCTTAAAATATGTCATCCAGTTTATCTTAATTTCGTCCATATCGCTAATGATTTCACCCTTCTTATTTTTGCAGAGGCTAGTCTTCGGTTTGTATCCCTGTCTTAAATGTTTAATAAGTTGATATGCACTACGTGTTTCGTTTTTCTTAAACTCCCTCTCTATGTTTAGTATCCGTTGGTTTTCGTACTTTCTCTTTTTCTGCCTGCACAGTTTATCTGCTCTTCGTCTTTTGTTCTCAAATTCTGTTTTTCTCTCTCTAGTAAGTCTGAGTATGTAATTTTTATGTGCTTCATTTCTTTCCTGTATAGCTTGTTTGCATTCTTCATCGAACCATGTTTCTTCTCTCCGTTGTGTCTTTGTTCCTATGACTTCTTTCGCTGTGTTTAGTATGATACTGCTTATGGTTTTCCATTGATTTTCTATTGTGGAGTCTGCTCTGTTTTCTTCTAGTAATTTTTCACCCACTGTTCTCTCAAATCTTTCTTGTACCTCAGGGACTTTTAGGTTATGTAAGTTTAGTTTTTCTTGTTTTGGATATTTTTCCTTTACCTGTCGACTGATTTTGCATCTAAACCGTGTCTGCACTAGTAGATGGTCTGAGTCACAGCTTGCGCCACGTCTGCTTTTTACATCTAATATACTCGTCGCCATTCTTTTTTCAGTCAGTATATGGTCTACTTGATTTATTGTGTTTCCGTCAGGTGATATCCAAGTGCCCTTATGTATGTCCCGATGTGGGAAGCATGTCGCACTGATAATCATATTCTTTCCAGCTGCGAAATCTATTAGAAACTGACCATTCTCATTTGTGTCTCTATGCAAACTATGTTTCCCTATTACCCCTATGTACTCTTTTTCTTTTCCGATCTTGGCGTTTGTGTCGCCTATCACCATTTTAATGTCGTTTCTTGGTATTGAGTCATAGATTCGTTCTAGATCTTGATAAAAGGCTACCTTAGTGTCTTCTTCCTGTTCATTTGTGGGACAGTGCACATTTATAAGGGTTATGTTAAAGAAATGCGTTTTTATCCTAAGCTTGCAGATTCTTTCATTGATGGCTTGAAAATCTGTTATCAGGTGCTTCATTTTATTATCTACGATAAAGGCTACTCCAAATTCTTTATTTCCTTCATATTTACCGCTATACAGTATAGTGTGTGTTTTAGTGTCCCGGCTACGTTTTCCCAACCATTTAGTTTCTTGTACTGCAGTGATTCCTATTTTATATCTTTTCAGTTCGTGTAGAAGGATCCTCTGTGCTCCTGGTCTATTTAGCGTTCTGACATTCCATGTTCCCAGCATAAATTCCATATTCCGTTGCCAAAGTCGTCGTCTTGATATCCGTCCATTCCGAGGCCTATCTGAAGGTTTCGTAGTAGTACTTTTTTACAAGAATAGGTTACTGGCCTATCGCCCAACCCCCTTTTCGGAGGACCATTTCTCCCTTCCTCGTCAGCCCTTACCCTACTTTCCACTGGGGTTGGTTACCCAATCTCCGGTAAGGTTGCTCAGGTTCTCCAGGGTTCACCCGTCCGGTGACACCTCCAAGGCTTCTACAATTTGCAAGCCAAATGGATGCTGCAGTGAAGACAAAGGGAAGAAATTCTACACTATGCAATTCACATCCCCGCCTGCAGCTTGGTAAAGTTCCAACGGAAAATGCACCTAGTTACTCTACGGAGTAATACGACTATAAAATAAAAATGTATACCATTTTTATTTAGTTGCAATGCGAAGGCAAAACATACTTTTCTGACTTCATCTTTTAATTGCCAGATGACGCTAGTCACCTACCCTATTTGTTTCAGTTGCAATGTATGGGAAAGCTCTCGGTGCTGGTCAGTTAGGATATGGATAACAAGCCTAAGCTCTCTCCGATGATATTCCAATAAGAATCGAAAATCGCGATTCAGAGAGCTGGATTGCACTCCGTATTCTAATTGAAAAGTAAGATTGTTTTGCCTTCGCATTGCAACTGAAAATGGTATACATTTTTATTTAATACGCTCTGAGCTTCGCTGGTGTCGCTCCTAGCGGATTACTAATGCAACTTTTACCGGTAATTTTTAAATTTATTATTTAATTGTTATCGCTTAATTCTTACAACACAAAAAAGTAATTAAATTGTAATCGATTTTTTAAAGATTTTGCTAACCATTTTAACGTTCTATTAATGAAATATTTATTTCTTACTTCGGATACTTTCACAATTATCGTGTAGATGGCGCTCAGATTAATTTATAATGGACAGCCTAAGTCTGACGTCACAAATGTCACAAAATTGGGAGGAGCTTATATTGGCTCCAAACAATTTTGATTGTAAGGTTAAATGGTCATAAGGAATTTTTCATTTATGTGCTTTGTGTGGCAAAATAAGACTTCATTTACGTATTTCGTTAAAGAAATGTGTTAATTAAGAGATTTGTATTCGTTTTTGCTCAGGTGGTTTTTATTCCTTAGTGATTGGAAATAAACATAACCTCAACACTGTTTACGTTCTAATCATTGCATTAAATTAACTCACCTGGGCCAAAACGAATAAAAATCTCTTAATTGGCACGTTTCTTTAACTAAATACCTAAATGAAAAGTCTTATTTTGTCACACAAACCACGTAAACAATAAATTAAAAATTCCTTATGAGTGTTTAACATTATAAACAAAATTGTTTGGAGCCAAATATAAGCTCCTCCCAATTTTGTGACGTCAAGACTTAGGCTGTCCATTACATATTACAAAATATTAAAAAAACTTAAAATTCAGTATTTAAAACGTAAGTATATTTAAGGTAAAAATATACACCAGAGCTTTGACCAACTAATATTATTTCCTATTAATGTTTTTAATTTCAATGTTTTAAATTAATCACTTTGAGATTTATGTCAAATTTCCGGTAAAGGTTTACATACTTGTCACTACTGGCGCTCGCGACTTTTTAATTATCCCCTCTACCTACGAGCTCACAGCGTATAGTCGTATTACTCCGTAGAGTAACTAGGTGCATTTTCCGTTGGAACTTTATACCAAGCTGCAGACGGGGATGTGAATTGCATAGTGTAGAATTCCTTCCCTTTGTCTTCACTGCAGCATCCATTTGGCTTGCAAATTGTAGAAGTCTTGGAGGTGTCACCAGGAAAATGTACCAATAAGTTTTTCAATTTAAAAACCTTTTAGTAATATTTTTAATATTTTCAATATTATTAATGTTGCTATTAGGATTGAAAAACTTCATCTTTCAATTGCCAGAAGTCCCCTACCCTATTTGTTTCAGTTGCAATGTATGGGAAAAGCTCTCGGTAGCTGGATTGCACTCCGTATTCTAATTGAAAAGTAAGATTGTTTTGCCTTCGCATTGTAACTGAATAAAAAGGTATACATTTTTATTTTGTAAATGATTATTTTATACAAAAGTAACGATTTGTAACGAATCCTCGAAAGTAACTATAATCAACATCACTACTATTCCTTTGCCTGTGCCCCTACAGTGTAGGCAACCACAACCGACATTAATATCGTTTTTCTTTATAAAATTTTCAATTTTTATTATTTTCAATTAAAGCCAGTTTATTTATAATCCGCAAACGAGGAGCAATTAGGTGATATGGTCATTTAGCAATTTTACGGCTTTTTATACCCAGAAAATGAAAATTTATTTGAAATCTTTTATTTAGTTATATCTCGAAAACGGAAAATCTGCAAATGAAATTTCGAATGGAGGGATTATCCTCAAATCAGGAGGAATTATTTTAGATATGGTGGATAATACCTTTGCTAATACAGTTTAGGCCCACCAAAATGGAAATATTTTTTCTTCGGAAAATTCTTAATTTTTATGATTTTTAGTTAAAAGTTAAAAATTTTAGTTTAGTAAAAAGGTATACTCATAATCCTCAAACGAGGAGGAATTAAAAGATATGATTATTTAGTGCTTTTATAGCTTTTGATATTTACAAAAAGGAAATAAACACTTTGGTGCGGCGCCGAAAATTTTTATTTTTTGTAACTCTAAAACGGAAAATCCGCAAATGAAATTTCGAATGGAGGGATTTTCTTACGTCAGAAGCAATTATTTTAGATATACATTACAATACAGACAATACTTTTGCAAATACAGTTTAGGACCACCAAAATGGAAAATTTTTTTCTTCGGAAAATTTTTAAGCTTTATGATTTTTAGTTTAAACCAGGTCTATTCGTAATCCTCAAACCAGAAGAAATTAAATGATATAGTTATTGTTATTTTTACAGCTTTTGATAAATATCCCGATAATGGAAATATATACTTTGGCGCTGTCCCGAGAAATTTCATTTTGATATAACTTAAAAATGGAATATCCGCAAATGAAATTTCAGAGGAGGGATTACCTTTAAGTCAGGAGGAGTTATTTTGACTATGGTACATACTACTTTTAGCCTTACAGTTTAGGTTTACCAAAAGTGAAAATTATTCTGGCATTCCTTTGCCCCTACACCCTAATAACACAAAACATTCCATGAATGTTCCTAGAATGTACACACAGGACATTGAAAACATTCCTGGAATGTCCCCAAATGCACACGAATGTCCCTGGAAAGTCCCAGGAAAGTGCTGTGTCAGCATTTTAAATATTCTTAGAATGTTCTGTTGGAACATTCCATGAATGTCTACGAATGTTCTTTGGACATTCACAGTCTATTTTTTAGACTGAATGTCTTGTTGGAACATTCCATGAATGTTCTTTGGACATTCACAGTATATTTTTAGACTGAATGTCTTGTTAGAACATTCCATGAATGTCTACGAACGTTCTTTGAACATTCACAGTATATTTTTTAGACATTCAGTGAAATTTATCGTCAGTAATGTGACAATACCTCCTATATGTTTTTTCATGAGGTTTGCAGGAGACGAAAAACATTTTTTAAGGTCACTTTCTGTTTTCGTACGTATTCTGACTTTTTTGTAGTAAATAGATAGTTGAATTTACTGCAAAACAAGTCAAAAAATATATGAAAACAGGAGGTGGCCGAAACAAGTTTTTAGTCTATCTTACAAATCTCTTGAAAAAAACAGATAGGAGGTATTGTCACATCACTGACGATATGTGGCCATACCAAATAATACATCCTTGATAAATATAAACATTTTTATTGCAAAAAATCTTTACATACATTTTTTAATGTAATTTACTGACATTCCTAAATATTATAAAAAAATGTGTCACATTTGCTTTGTAAACCTTTCTTTTGCTTTTCGTAGCCACATATTCCGTTTCCTTTCTGGTTTTTTGTAGACCACTTCTCTCAGCTGATTCTAAAAAAAAAATAAAATAAAAGGTAATTTTTCTATCCTTTACAATTAACAATCAGAAGAAATATTATTTACAGGTAATAATACGCATAAATAATAATAATAAAAAAATAAATATTAAATAATATTTAAATAAATAATAAATAATATTTAATAAATAAAATAATAATAATGAACATTTTGTATTTTGACAACGACATCCGACGTGGAAGTAGAAACCTTAATAAAATTATTTTTTCAAGTAAATTGTGGCTTATTTCCTCATTAGAATAGTTAATTACAAAAAAGCCACAAAGAAATAGATTTTTCACAAACAAATAAGTATTTAGTATTCATTATATTTATTGTTTTTATTATTTACTTTAATGTCCTACTGGTACATTATTTGACAAATAATGACATTTCGAAGTCTGTTAAGTACGATATAACGCCCTTGGGCATTAAATTTAAATAACGACTTAGATACTGTCAAGTTGACAAATATCAACCTAAGTAAAACTATGGTTACCACAATTATGTTACTACTGTTACTGGTAAATGTACTTATTTAAAAACTAATCAATTCAAAATTCATTCAAATTTTTCGCATATAAAGAATAATTTAGTCAGACATTAAACGTTGAAGGCACCACAGGTATTATAATAATAACGCTTTCGGTCAACGTATATCCCTCAGGCCCTTGTTAAAAACACCATTGACCTCAAGCGTTATTATCCTTATAATACCCTTGGTACCTTAATAACTGTAACATAAGATTATACCTTAATTCTTGTTTTCTATTTCTGATGTTTTTATTTATTTACATTGAATATTAATCTGTTTTGTTGTATAATCTACTTCGCAATAATTATGTGATATATTTGACTTAAAATGAATTCAAAAATTTTTTGCAGTTGGGCAACAATGTCAACTTAGATCTCCGATGTAGATAATGAATTACAACAGTATCTATATTGTACAGACTGTATTATTAATTAGGTTATTTATTTATTTATTTATTTATTGAAATATACATCCACCAGGTATAAACCCATAAAGGTGTACATAAGAAAACTACATACATTGACTGAACACTTGATGACAAAATATAAAATAAAATAAAGAATAACCAAAAATGTTTCTGTTGTTAATACACATACACAATAATAAACAAAGACCTTAATAAAGAAAAATAACATGGCATCAATTCGATAAGCTATTGCTATTTCGCGTTTAAAGATGTTAAAACCAAGAAAAAAAATGCATATACCTGTGTGACATAAGCTATTGGAACAGCACAGTCTCTTAAACGAACAGATGAAAGTGAAATTCTGTCAATATCTTTTTCTAAAAAGTGTTTTGAACATACTCCTCTATTAACAAATCTGATCTATACTTCATGTCTTCTTAGCAGGATCTTCTGGAAAGCTAAAAATACAAAATATAGGCATTACTAAGCATTATTAACAAATTTTAGTTTTAAATAAAAAATATGATTAATGGACTCACAAAATATTATAAAACAGCTTAGAAATTGTTTATTAGTATAGTCGGTTCCCCAAACTCTGACACAACTGGCTAGTGATTTTAGTAGGTAATTTTTTTTGTTTTTGGCCTATTTTGCCAAAATTACAGTAATTATTAACTATTTAGTTATTATTTTTTTTGCCAATTTTGCCAAATTGGCAAAATTATTTACTAAAATCACTAGCCAGTTGTGTCTGAGACTCAGTAGTACTGAGACTGAGTTTAGCAAATCGACTATAATATTCTGTGTATTCATTAGTTGGTACTGCATATTATAGTGTGTGGTCTACCATCCTATTTATAAAGGCATACATTAGCAAAAACGCAAAAAGAATTACTTTAGTTTTACAAATCCTATTGTTATTATCTCGGTTCTAGTTTACTGAATGGGTAGACGGATTACGGATATGAAATTTATACCAATGAATTCTGTTTCACTTACTGATAATTGTACAATAATTTTTTATTGGGGGCGGGCGTTACTTTTCATGTAATTGCAATTTAAAATATGTCTTATTTTTAAAAATCGCCGCCATTTTCCGCCATTATATACCATGAAACAACAAGAAACGACAGGAATGACAACCGTTTTATAAACGCAAGAAGGAGAATCCTAACAGTGTTGCCATAGTTATATAAAATATGTTTTCTTATGAAAATTACAATTTTTCAATTCTTAAATATGTCATTTTACTTATTCTGACGCATTTTTAACACAAAATGACTGCTTTATTACAAGGGTCAGGTTAGTTCTGGTTAGGTTTCGTTACGTTAGGTTAGATTACATCAAGTTTATTAATATTATAGTGATTTATGATTATATTTTAATAAATAAATTCTGTGGGATTCCCAGAATACACTTTCAAGGTTGGAATGAAATTTTATGTATTTCATGGTTATGTACTGTCACTGATTTCGGGAAACCATGTTGCCATGTGAATGACAAAAGATAATTTCACATGAAAACATCGATTTTTGTCCATTTAAGCGTACCATTGATTTGGAATATTTATGCAAACCTCTAAATTTGGCAACTGTTTTTGAAAAATTGGTAGATGCATGCATTGACGCATTTTTTAAACAGTTTATTGTTAGTTTTTAGTTTGTTAGGTCGGTTGTTTGTGCTGCGCCCTGGATTTGGGCGTTGTCTGTTGCATCATATACAAATTTGTGAAAGTGAAGTTAGTTTATCGGGTGGGTTGTGATTGCGCTCAGCGGTCAAATACCTCCTGCGGTTCTCTCAATATAATACCCGTAAGTTAGGTTTGGACCGAAGGGTTAGGCCTTCCTCCTTTCAGACCGCCTGCGCCCAATTGCAATCTGCCCAGTTTATCGTTAAATAAAGGTGAAGTGAGACTAAATGGTGTGTAGGTGTTACGAAAGTAAATTTAAGTACAATTAAGGTGTGGCTTTAATACCTATATTCACAAAGAAAAGGCCTCTTTCGAAGCTAGTAAACTGCAGGCAGAGGAAATAAATATGTTGGTGGCAACTTTTATTACATTTAAAGCCACGGATTTGGCTTTGGACTCTCAAATTGCATCGATCTATACCCTAACAACACACAACATTCCAGGAATGTACTATCAAAGTTCTATCAATATTTGAATGTCCTGGACATTTAGGGAACATTCGGTGAACATCTGATTAAATTATTCCTGGAATGTTACCATAAGACATTCTGTGAACATACTACCAATGTTCCTATATGTTCATTTTCAAATTCACGGCGCATGTATTTGTGCATGGTGCTTAGAGAGGGCATCACGTGACTAAAAACGACCAATGACCTCACTTCGGACTTCGGCGCTTCAGCCATCTTGGCTTGGCATGCATCTTGGCCTTGGCCACCTTGCCGTGCGTGATCGTTGTTTGTTTTTATTTGTGCTTTTTAAGAATATTTTTTTAATTCGGATACTTTTATAATAACTTTAATAGTATTATTAACATAGTGCATACAATCAGTTGGAGTAGCAGAAGCAATGTAGATAAAAAATCTGCAGGAATAACGTTTCAAAGGTTAGTATTTATGCAAATATGTAAACAAAGGCATGCCCCTATTTCAGAAAATATCCATTTATTATTTTAATAATTGCGAATAAGCCACAAACTTGCTTATTCCTAAGTAAGATAGTAAATAGAGATAATAACAAACGGATTATTTGTAAAATTAAAATTTTTTTTGCGTTTTTGCTAATGTATGCGTTTATAAACAGGATTGTAGACCACACATTATAATAGTACCAACTAATGAATACACAGTATGAATAGTATAGTCGGTTCGCTAAACTTAGTCTCTGGCTAGACACAACTGGCTAGTGATTTTAGTAAATAATTTTGACAATTTGGTAAAATGTACAAAAAAATAATAACTAAATAGTTAGTAATTTTGGCAAAATTGGCCAAAAACAAAAAAATTACCTACAAAAATCACTAGCCAGTTGTGTCTAGGGAAACGACTATACTAATAAACAATTTCTAAGCTGCTTTTTATAATATTTTGTGAGTTCATTAATCATATTTTTTATTTAAAACTAAAATTTGTTAATAATGCTCAGTAATGCATATATTTTGTATTTTTAGCTTTCCAGAAGATCCTGCGAAGAAGGCATGAAGTATTGATCAGATTTGTTAATAGAGCAGTATGTTCAAAACATTTTTTAGAAAAAGATATTGACAGAACTTCACTTTCAACTGTTCGTTTGAGAGACTGTGCTGTTCCAATAGCTTATATCACACAGGTAATATGCTTAACCCAATTAATAATACAATTACAATATACAGTTGGAAAAATTAAAGAATAGGGCTTTTCATTTACAGTCATTTGTTCCGAGCTTCTGTCATATGTTGTATAATCCGTGTTGTATTAATATTATACACAGATTATATATGACAAAAGCTCGAAACAAATGACAATCGATGAAAAGCCCTATAGGGCTTTGTTCATTGTCATTTGTTTCGACCTTCTGTCATGTGTCACATATATTAATATATCTACGTCATACGTCTTTGGTTTGTATCATTGGTTATATCAATAACGTATGACGTAGATATATTAATATTATGTGACACATGACAGAAGCTCGAAACAAATGACTGTGACTGAAAAGCCCTATAACCATGAACGATCACATCAGTCACTTATTTTGTATAGGGCTTTTCATCGATTGTCATTTGTTTCGAGCTTCTGTCATGTGTCACATAATATTAATGTATCTACGTCATACGTCTTTGGTTTGTATCATTGGTATATACCAATAACGTACGACGTAGATATATTAATATTATGTGACACATGACAGAAGCTCGAAACAAATGACTGTGAATGAAAAGCCCTATTTGCTGTCTTTTTCTATAAATCACAAACGTTTGTTATAGAAAAAGATCATCATCATCACCATCATTGGCTCGACAGCCCTTTCTGGGCTGGGTCTTGGCCTGTTCCAGGATTCTTCTCCACTCTGATCTGTTTTGTGCTTTTTTCTCCAGTTTTTTATTTTTAAGGTTTTTATATCATTTCCTATTTGTTCTAAAATAGAAAAAGATAGCAAATACAAAATAAGTGATTGATGTGATCGTTCATGGGTATAGTGCTTTTCATTCACAGTCATTTTTTTCGAGCTTTTGTCATGTGTCACATAATATTAATATATCTACGACATACATTATTGGTATATACAATAATACAAACCAAAGACATATGACGTAGATATATTAATATTATGTGACACATGACAGAAGCTCGAAACAAATGACTGAATGAAAAACCCTATAACCATGAACGATCACATCAATCACTCATTTTGTATAGGGCTTTTCATTCACAGTCATTTGTTTCGAGCTTCTGTCATGTGTCACACAATATTACTATATCTACGTTATAAGTTATTGGCATATACCAATGATACAAACCAAAGACGTATGACGTAGATATATTAATATTATGTGACACATGACAGAAGCTCGAAACAAATGACAGTTGATGAAAAGCCCTATTTGCTGTCTTTTTCTATAAATCACAAACGTTTGTTACCTATAGAAAAAGATCATCATCATCATTGGCTCGACAGCCCTTTCTGGGTCTTGGCCTGTTCCAGGATTCTTCTCCACTCTGATCTGTTTCGTGCTTTTTTTCTCCAGTTTTTTATTTTTAATGTTTTTATATCATTTTCTATTTGTTCTAAAATAGAAAAAGATAGCAAATACAAAATAAGTGATTGATGTGATCGTTCATGGGTATAGGGCTTTTCATTCACAGTCATTTGTTTCGAGCTTTTGTCATGTGTCACATAATATTAATATATCTACGACATACGTTATTGGTATATACAATAATAGATACAAACCAAAGACATATGACGTAGATATATTAATATTATGTGACACATGACAGAAGCTCGAAACAAATGACAATTGATGAAAAGCCCTATTCTTTCATTTTTCCAACTGTAGATACCGTTGTTCTTCATTATCTACATCAGAGATCTAAGTTGACATTGTTGCCCAATTACAAAAAATTTTTGAATTCATTTTAAGTCCAATATATCACATAATTATTGCGAAGTAGATTATACAAGAAAACAGATTAATATTGAATGCAAATAAATAAAAACATCAGAAATAGAAAACAAGAATTAAGTTATAATCTTAAGTTAAAGTAAATAATAAAAACAATTAAATATAATAAAACAAAATACTTATTAGTTTGTGAAAAAGCTATTTCTTTGTGGCATTTTTGTAATTATTGTAACTATTTTAATGGGGAAATAAGCCAGAATTTACTTGAAAAAATAACTTTATTATGGTTTCTACTTCCACATCGGACGTCGTTGTCAAAATACAAAATGTTTTATTATTTTCTTTATTAAATATTATTTATTATTTATTTAAATATTATTTAATTTATTATTTATTTTATTATTATTATTATATGCATATTATTACCTGTAAATATTTCTTCTGATTGTTAATTGTAAAGGATAGAAAAATTACCATTTATTTTATTTTCTTTTAGAATCAGCTGAGAGAAGTGGTCTACAAAAAACCAGGAAGGAAATGGAATATGTGGCTATGAAAGGCAAAAGAAAGGTTTACAAAGCAAATGTGACACATTTTTTTATAGGAATATCAGTAAATTACATTAAAAAAATGTATGAAAAGATTTTTTGCAATAAAAATGTTTATATTTATCAAGGATGCATTATTTGGTATGGCCACATATCGTCAGTGATGTGACAATACCTCCTATCTGTTTTTTCATGAGATTTGTAAGATAGACTAAAAACTTGTTTGGGCCACCTCCTGTTTTCATATATTTTTTGACTTGTTTTGCAGTAAATTTAACTATCTATTTACTACAAAACAAGCCAGAACTTACGTATGCAACAGGAGGTGACCTTAAAAAATGTTTTTCGTCTCCTGCAAACCTCATGAAAAAAGATATAGGAGGTATTGTCACAGCACTGACGATATATTTCAGAGAATGTCTAAAAAATATACTGTGAATGTTCAAAGAACGTTCGTAGACATTCATGGAATGTTCCAACAAGACATTTAGTCTAAAAAATATACTGTGAATGTCCAAAGAACATTCATGGAATGTTCCAACATTCATGGAATGTCCCAACAAGACATTCAGTCTAAAAATATACTGTGAATGTCCAAAGAACATTCATGGAATGTTCCAACAAGTCATTCAGTCTAAAACATATACTGTGAATGTCCAAAGAACATTCGTAGACATTCATGGAATGTTCCAACAGAACATTCTAAGAATATTTAAAATGCTGACACAGCACATTCCAGGGACTTTCCAGGGACATTCGTGTGCATTTGGGGACATTCCAGGAATGTTTGGAATGTCCTGTGAGTACATTCTAGGAACATTCATGGAATGTTTTGTGTTATTAGGGTAGCTGTTTTGTAAGTAATTTTTATTAAATTTTTAAATCTTTAAAAGGTTAAAACTGGCAACACTGTCAAATTTGACCTCTCGGCGCCTGTCCGCCATATTGTTTTGAAATATGACAAAAAAAATATTATTTTAACCAATATTACGTATTTTTTCATAATTTGATTGTAAAAATCAGTTATATGTATTATGTTTCAATTACTTATATTTTATTAAGACATTCTATATACTTTTGTATCCTTTTCACGTAAATTTTTTTTGGCTACTATTACATTTTTTGATTTTTTTCAAATATTTCTTGATTTTTGGGCACTTTTACCAGTTTCCCCCAAAGAAAACAGTAAAATGTCTGCTTTTTTCCACTTTTCAGGCTAAGTCCATAAAAAAATTGGCATTTTCAAGGTCTACCCTTAGAGTAAATTTTTACCATTATCTCTATTTACTATTTTAGTTAGGAATAAGCGAAGTTTGTGGCTTATTCACAATTATTATTAAAATAATAAATGGATATGACCAATTATTAACTTATAAAATAAAATAATAATTCTTCTAATTTATGCCTTTTATTCACTTTGTTATATCTAGGTTACTTAAAAGATTTTTTATGAATAGTATTATTAGGGTATTAATAGTATTAATTTATTTTCTGAAATACAGGGCATGCCTTCGTTTACATATTTGCATACTAACCTTTTAATAGGGCTTTTCATTTTCATTCAGTCATTTGTTTGGAGCTTCTGTCATAATTGAAACGTTATTCCTGCAGATTTTTTTATCTACATTTGTTTCTGCTACTCCAACTGCGTTAAAAACAGGACACCATTTTATTCACTATGTTAATAATACTATTAAAGCTATTATAAAAGTATCCGAATTAAAAAAATATTCTTAAAAAGCACAAATAATACAAAGGTGGCAAGATGAAGATGCCAAGATGGCCGAAGCGAGGTCGTTGGTTGGTCGTTTTTAGTCACGTGATGCCCTCTCAAGCGCCATGCACAAAAATATATGCACGGCGAATTTGAAAATGAACGCAAAAGAAATAAATATAAATGCCTCTCTTGGGTTTTGCATAAGTTATAAGTATTTTTTTTATTAACAAAATCGCATTCCAAATTGAATATTCGCGAACAATAATTTTTATTACATTTGTATGTTTATAATATTGTATTAATTGAACTTGGAAAACTCTTTAAATTTGACATATTATTGCACTGTAGGCCTAAAGTGTCACTTAGTTTGTCTGGTATGTTATAAGCAATGTTGTATCTGTTACACGTATTATTTCGCAACTTAAAATATAGGAACATTGGTAGTATGTTCACAGAATGTCTTATGGTAACATTCCAGGAATAATTTAAACAGATGTTCACCGAATGTTCCCTAAATGTCCAGGACATTCAAATATTGATAGAACTTTGGTAGTACATTCCTGGAATGTTGTGTGTTGTTAGGGCAGTATAGGCAACCAACATTAAAAACCTTTTTCCTTTATAACATTTTCAATTTTCACAATTTTCAATTAAAACCAGTTTATTCATAATCCGCAAACGAGGTGCAATTTTTTGATATGGTTATTTAGTGACTTTACGGCATTTTATACCCTGAAAATTGACATTTATTTTTAGCGCTGCGCCGAAATCTCCACTTTTGATTTGCTTATATCTCGAAAACGGAAACTCCGCAAATGAAATTTTGAATGGTGCAATTATCCGCAAACGAGGTGCAATTTTTTGAGTTATGGTAGAAGTCAAAATAACGACTTTGAAAAAACCGTTTCGCTAACTTTATGACGCTCATTTTATTTGGCGTGAATTCAGTGTCACCAACCTGTGTCCATTTGGCGGGAAGTGGAAGTAGAGCTTTTTGTTAATAGGCCATTTCAAGACTTTGACGTTTATGACACTAATTGAAAGCTGGAAGGCAAACATTGAAATTATTTATATTTGTACCGCATTGAGTTTCTTAAGTTTTTTACGTTTAATAGTTTTTTTATAAAATAGTTATTGTTGTTATAAAATAGTGGTTTATATAATTGTTTTTATATAATAGTTTAATCGTTGTATAATAGTTTTTTATAGTTGTATTTTCCGAACATTTTGCTGTTGACTTCTGTAGCTTCTAGCTGTAGAAGTACTTTAACGACTGTATTTAGTTGTAAGCAGTGAATAAATAAACATAAGTAAATATTTTCAAAAGCTTTTGGTATATAGATCCATTTTCCCTCAAGGGGTATGAGTCAACCTACAGTAGAAAAAGTTTTTCAAGGGTGACAACATGGACAAATATAGTTACTTACATGGACATAGTTTTTTTTGTATTTGGAGCTTAGTAATAGTTTTTACACAGGTCAACAAATGAAGGCATTCAAGAGTTTAAATTCTTACAAGTATTTTGAGGTAGGATTTGTATATAATTGTGGAGCTATAAAAATAAATAATTTCATCATAGTGGTTCACCCCAGATATCTTAAAAAATTGACCTTTTAAAGAATTTGTACAGTCGGAAAAATGAAAGAATACCCATGAACGGTCACGTCAAACAGGTACAATCACATATTTTGTATTTGCTGTTCTTTTTCTATAAATAACAAACGATAGAGATAGATTAATTATGTTAATAATATGTGATCGTTCATGGGTACTCTTTCATTTCTCCGACTGTACCTGCAGTGAAAAAATTTCAAGAGAAGAAACTGAGAATCTGCCGGAAGAGGTGAAATGTTTTTTGATTTTAGACAACGCTCCTGCTCATCCCTCTGAAAATATTCTATGATCAAAACATGGCAACTTTAGTTGTATGTTTTTGCCAAAAAATACATCGCTTATTCAACCCATGGATCAGGAAATAATTTTAGCAACAAAATGAATATATCGCAGAAAGTTTTTAGATGAAGTAATTGTATGATGAAGATAACACAGAAGATACAAGAGGGCAGCATACTTTGCAAAACTTAACTGTTACAATTTGAAATCAACAATTTGTTAAGTTTGCTACAGCATGGAAAGGCAGTTATTAAGGGGTTACATAGGTCTTGCGGGTAAAAAAAGTGACTTTTTAAAAAAATTATATCTTGGAAACTAAAAATTATTTTTATTTATAATTGGAACATGTAAAAGTATAGTACACTCAAAAAAATTTCAGCCAAATATATTCATTTTTGTAGAGTTGACTGCAATTTTTCGACAACAGCCCTTTTTTGTGGTGAGCAGCATAACAAGTCCAGTCTCATCTGAAATTTCTTGTAGTTTATACCTCTGGTTAGTGAATGAACAAAGATTTTTTTATTAGATGAGGTCATTTTTGTTTTATCAAAAAAAAACTACTTTAAAAATGAGAAAAATTGGGGTCAAAAATGTGTTTAAACTTATGTAAAATCTTCAAATTTCATTTTTTTTAATTCCTTCGTTCATTTACTAGCCAGAGGTATAAACTACAAGAAACTTTTTGATTTCAAATGAGACTGGACTTAGTTTTGCTGTCCACCGCAAAAAAACTTAAACTCTACAAAAATGAATATTTTTGGCTGAAACTTTTTTTGAGACTACCTTAAGTACTATACTTTTACATGTTCCAATTATAAATAAAAATAAATTTTAGTTTTCGAGATATAATTTTTTTAAAAAGTCACTTTTTTTACCCCTAAGACCTATGTAACCCCTTAAAAAAATGTTTGATGGCCAAGATGCATACATATATTTAGAAGGAAAGTTCCTAATTTCTGTAGTATAATACATAATACCGAAGAGGAAGTAGCTCTAAGCGCCGGACTCCACTTGCGATTTGTAGTCGTGAAGATTGAACACATTCTTTCAAATAGAAGTCAATCCATGATTATTTAGTTACAAATGGATTGACTTGTATTTGAAACAATGTGTTCAATCTTCCTGATTACAAATCGCAAGTGGAGTGCGGTGCTAATAACACCAAAATATTCCATATGAAGGTACACAGACATTGAAAAATTCCTGGAATATCCCCGAAAACACGTTTCCTGAACATCCCAGGAAAATCCTGTGTCAGCATTTTAAACATTACTTGAATGTCTTATTGGAACATTCCATGAATGTCCACGAATGTTCTTTGGACATTCAAAATATATTTTGTAGACATTCCCTGGATATACCAGAAATACAGTGATGAGCGCTCTAATAACCTGCAAAATAGCACAAAAGATGGAAAACGTATTAAGTAGTGAGATAAAAAGAAATGAAACTAGTCGAGCTGGGAAATTTAGCGATATTAACTTATACATTTAGATTGCATTGATTGTGTACCACCTTCAGACGTATCAGACGAGTTTGGAAACTACCACTGTCACAGTGACAGTTTTAGTTGACATACTCCTCTGATATGTGTAAAGGTGGGAAACAATCAATATAAAATAAAATTTAAAGGTTAATTTCGCTAAATTTCCCAGCTCGACTAGTTTCATTTCTTTTTATCTCACAACTAAATATGTTGTCCGTCTTTTGTGCTATTTTGCCGGTTATTAGGGCACTCATCACTGTACATCCTTGCTGATGTGACAATACCTCCTATCTGTTTTTTCATGAGTTTTGTAGGAGAGATGGAAAAACATGTTTTAAGGTCACCTCCTGTGTTCATATGTAAGTTTTGACTTGTTTTGTAGTTCATAGATAGTTTAATTTACTACAAAACAAGTCAAAAAATATATGAAAACAGGAGGTGACCCTAAGACAAGTTTTTAGTCTCTCTTACGAAACTCATGAAAAAACAGATAGGATGTATTATTACATCACTGACGATATGTGGCCATACCAATTAATACATCCTTGATAAATATAAACATTTTTATTGAACAAAATCTTTTCATACATTTTTTTAATGCAATTTACTGATATTCCTAAATATTTCAAAAAAATGTGTCACATTTGCTTTGTAAACCTTTCTTTTGCCTTTCGTAGCCACATATTCCGTTTCCTTCCTGGGTTTTTGTAGACCACTTCTCTCAGCTGATTCTAAAAAAAATAAAATAAATGGTAATTTTTCAATCCTTTACAATTAACAATCAGAAGAAATATTTACAGGTAATAATATGCATAAATAATAATAATTTGTATTTTGACAATGACGTCTGATTTGGAAGTCGAAAGATTAATAAAATTATTTTTTAAGTTAAATTGTGGCTTATTTCCCAATTAGAATAGTTAATTACAAAAATGCCTCAAATAACTAGCTTCAGAACAATAAATAATTCGTTTCATACAAACATTCGTCCAAAGTCAATTATACCTGTAGTATTTCCATGAAAAGATTCTTTAAGTGAATTTTGCATAGTTTTCTTTAAAATATGTCTATCAGGCCAGAACACAAATTTTTTTAACCTAAGACACATTATATACAAAGTATTTTTGAAATAAGTTGATACCGGGTAGGGTGAAATACTAAACCTATATCCCAAATCTTTATAATCTAAGTTTAAGCTTAGTTTAGCTAAAGTAAGCAATACTTGGTCACTTGGTGACAAAACAGTATTTTGATGGTATTTGATAAATGGTGTAATATACTTTAAAGCAGTGGCGGCTTTTCTTTATGTGCTGCTGAGCTGCAGAACTACCAAACAACCATAGCAAATCTTAATTATTAAAGAATAATTAATATAGTTTTATTTCAAATCTGCCATATTATCATATTAAACATCAACTGTTAATAATAATTCACCAACAACGATGATTAATATTATTTTTTTTACGTATTTACTCCTCTAGTGAAACCGTATAATTTTTTTACGTATTTGGTGCTCCAGTGAAGCAATCTTTTTACGTATTTGCTGCTCCAGTGAAGCCGCGTCGATAAGAACCGAAACACTGGCAGCGGTAAAATGCATTTATTAGGCAAACGGCGATCTTAGCCGATGTGCTTCGGCAATCGGCTGATTAACGGCCTCGGAAATGTGTTTGCGAGCTGCAATTCACGACAGTTATTCGTGACCGTTGCATCTGTGCCGTGTTTAGAAATTCTTAGGTAACGATAAAGTAATCGAAAAGTTTGCGACAAAAAAGGACCGGCGTATTAATTTCCAATTTAGAAAAATGCAATAAATGTAAGTTAATCAGATTTTTATAGCATGTCGTTATTAGTTACTATTAATTAGTATTAAAGCTAATTTTATTGTTTTTGTTTTCGTATGTTATTCTATTTCTATTATTTTATATTGGCCGTGGTTCATGCAGCACACCCTATAGCAGATGTCACGAGCCGCCACTGCTTTAAAGCTATTTTAAAAACATTGTAATTTGCTAAACCAGTATAATTTTTAGTTTTGGCATCATCATTTTCTATACTTTCACAAGATAAAGCTAATTTCTTAAGCTGATATTTAAAATCCTGTGTTAATGTTAATGACATAAAATGTATTTGTTAATTTTTCCACTGTAATATATGTTTGACTATTTGGCAAAATCTTGTCTTCTACTAAACTAGCTTTTATACCAAATAACTACTATCTACCACTAACTATCCACTGTTTCTAAATCTACTAAAGTAACAGTAATGTATCATTAATGAAAAATGTGTAAAATCATAGACCTACCTAGTATTTGTAGAATATAAGACATGTCTTATATTCTCTTATAGTCCAGTGTCTTATAAATCATTTCAAGAGGAATAAAAAAGCAATTTTTTCTTGTAGGTACCCTTTTCTTTTAATTCTCCTTTGGTACCTTAATTCCCATTTTAGATTTTGGGGAACTCATTTCATTGTGTTTATATACCCCATATTTATTGAAGGAACCCAATCTGGATTGTTATTATCAGTTAAGTCGGCTGGTTTTCCTACAAGATTAGACTGTTAACATCTTCAAAAATCGTTAATGTTCAAATGTTGTAACTTACCAGATATAAGATGATTACAGGGCAATTTCCATTTTGCTAGTAAAATCTTTATATTTTATTGCATTTTACCATTGTTGTTGTCTCTCAGATGATAACTATAACTTATTTAGTTAAATTGGTTCAGTTTTGTGCTTAGAATGTAGCACTGATGGTAACGCCCGGTTTCATAATCAACTTAAAGTGAACATTAACTAAAGTTCACTTTAACGTTGACATTTACCCATATGAATTGCATTGACAAGGGTATCAACTTAAAACTTAAAGTCCACTTTAACTGATTATGAAACCGGGCGTAAGTGGTAAAAGCTAACTTTATCAGGATTACTTTGCATTTCACACTTCAAAACACAACACCAATGAGGCATATTATCTTTCTAAATTAATACTTCCAGAGAAAATGTTAAATTAATCTTTGTACAACAACTAAAATGATCTAAAACCATAAGAACCTGATAGAATAATATTCAATGTTTGCCTTCCAGTAGCCATATTGATTTAATTTTGACAGCATCTTGGAACGGCCTATTATTAGGGAATCTATCGACCTGTCAAAGTTAAATCACGTGATCTTTGGTTGGCACCTTAGAATATAAAATAAACCTTTTATATTCTAAAGTCCACTTTACATCAACAATAAATTGGACAAGAAATTGACCAAGTTCCCTAACAACACACAACATTCCAGGAATGTACTACCAAAGTTCTATCAATATTTGAATGTCCTGGACATTTAGGGAACATTCGGTGAACATCTGTTTAAATTATTCCTGGAATGTTACCATAAGACATTCTGTGAACATACTACCAATGTTCCTATATTTTAAGTTGCGAAATAATACATACGTGTAACAGATACAACATTACTTATAACATACCAGACAAACTAAGTGACACTTTAGGCCTACAGTGCAATAATATGTCAAATTTAAAGAGTTTCCCAAGTTCAATTAATACAATATTATAAACATACAAATGTAATAAAAATTATTGTTCGCGAATATTCAATTTGGAATGCGATTTTGTTAATAAAAAAAATACTTATAACTTATGCAAAACCCAAGAGAGGCATTTATATTTATTTCTTTTGCGTTCATTTTCAAATTCGCCGTGCATATATTTTTGTGCATGGCGCTTGAGAGGGCATCACGTGACTAAAAACGACCAACCAACGACCTCGCTTCGGCCATCTTGGCATCTTCATCTTGGCCACCTTGCTTTTGCTTTACCGTGGGTGGATCGTTGTTTGTGTTTGTATTATTTGTGCTTTTTAAGAATATTTTTTTAATTCGGATACTTTTATAATAGCTTTAATAGTATTATTAACATAGTGAATAAAATGGTGTCCTGTTTTTAACGCAGTTGGAGTAGCAGAAACAAATGTAGATAAAAAAATCTGCAGGAATAACGTTTCAATTATGACAGAAGCTCCAAACAAATGACTGTGAATGAAAAGCCCTATTAAAAGGTTAGTATGCAAATATGTAAACGAAGGCATGCCCTGTATTTCAGAAAATAAATTAATACTATTAATACCCTAATAATACTATTCATAAAAAATCTTTTAAGTAACCTAGATATAACAAAGTGAATAAAAGGCATAAATCAGAAGAATTATTATTTTATTTTATAAGTTAATAATTGGTCATATCCATTTATTATTTTAATAATAATTGTGAATAAGCCACAAACTTCGCTTATTCCTAACTAAAATAGTAAATAGAGATAATAACAATAGGATTTGTAAAACTAAAGTAATTCTTTTTGCGTTTTTGCTAATGTATGCCTTTATAAATAGGATGGTAGACCACACACTATAATATGCAGTACCAACTAATGAATACACAGAATATTATAGTCGATTTGCTAAACTCAGTCTCAGTACTACTGAGTCTCAGACACAACTGGCTAGTGATTTTAGTAAATAATTTTGCCAATTTGGTAAAATTGGCAAAAAAAAAAATAATAACTAAATAGTTAATAATTACTGTAATTTTGGCAAAATTGGCCAAAAACAAAAAAAATTACCTACTAAAATCACTAGCCAGTTGTGTCAGAGTTTGGGGAACCGACTATACTAATAAACAATTTCTAAGCTGTTTTATAATATTTTGTGAGTCCATTAATCATATTTTTTATTTAAAACTAAAATTTGTTAATAATGCTTAGTAATGCATATATTTTGTATTTTTAGCTTTCCAGAAGATCCTGCGAAGAAGACATGAAGTATAGATCAGATTTGTTAATAGAGGAGTATGTTCAAAACACTTTTTAGAAAAAGATATTGACAGAACTTCACTTTCATCTGTTCGTTTAAGAGACTGTGCTGTTCCAATAGCTTATGTCACACAGGTATATGCATTTTTTTTCTTGGTTTTAACATCTTTAAACGCGAAATACGCAATAGCTTATCGAATTGATGCCATGTTATTTTTCTTTATTAAGGTCTTTGTTTATTATTGTGTATGTGTATTAACAACAGAAACATTTTTGGTTATTCTTTATTTTATTTTATATTTTGTCATCAAGTGTTCAGTCAATGTATGTAGTTTTCTTATGTACACCTTTATGGGTTTATACCTGGTGGATGTATATTTCAATAAATAAATAAATAAATAACCTAATTAATAATACAGTCTGTACAATATAGATACTGTTGTAATTCATTATCTACATCGGAGATCTAAGTTGACATTGTTGCCCAACTGCAAAAAATTTTTGAATTCATTTTAAGTCAAATATATCACATAATTATTGCGAAGTAGATTATACAACAAAACAGATTAATATTCAATGTAAATAAATAAAAACATCAGAAATAGAAAACAAGAATTAAGGTATAATCTTATGTTACAGTTATTAAGGTACCAAGGGTATTATAAGGATAATAACGCTTGAGGTCAATGGTGTTTTTAACAAGGGCCTGAGGGATATATGTTGACCGAAAGCGTTATTATTATAATACCAGTGGTGCCTTCAACGTTTAATGTCTGACTAAATTATTCTTTATATGCGAAAAATTTGAATGAATTTTGAATTGATTAGTTTTTAAATAAGTACATTTACCAGTAACAGTAGTAACATAATTGTGGTAACCATAGTTTTACTTAGGTTGATATTTGTCAACTTGACAGTATCTAAGTCATTATTTAAATTTAATGCCCAAGGGCGTTATATCATACTTAACAGACTTCGAAATGTCATTATTTGTCAAATAATGTACCAGTAGGACATTAAAGTAAATAATAAAAACAATAAATATAATGAATACTAAATACTTATTTGTTTGTGAAAAATCTATTTCTTTGTGGCTTTTTTCTAATTAACTATTCTATTGAGGAAATAAGCCACAATTTACTTGAAAAAATAATTTTATTAAGGTTTCTACTTCCACGTCGGATGTCGTTGTCAAAATACAAAATGTTCATTATTATTATTTTATTTATTAAATATTATTTATTATTTATTTAAATATTATTTAATATTTATTTTTTTATTATTATTATTTATGCGTATTATTACCTGTAAATAATATTTCTTCTGATTGTTAATTGTAAAGGATAGAAAAATTACCTTTTATTTTATTTTCTTTTA
The DNA here is from genome assembly GCF_917563875.1 of Diabrotica virgifera virgifera. Lineage (NCBI taxonomy): Eukaryota > Metazoa > Arthropoda > Insecta > Coleoptera > Chrysomelidae > Diabrotica > Diabrotica virgifera. Next base: position 133,026,624 of record NC_065449.1, on the reverse strand, counting down.
GAATCAGCTGAGAGAAGTGGTCTACAAAAAACCAGAAAGGAAACGGAATATGCGGCTACGAAAAGCAAAAGAAAGGTTTACAAAGCAAATGTGACACATTTTTTTATAATATTTAGGAATGTCAGTAAATTACATTAAAAAATGTATGTAAAGATTTTTTGCAATAAAAATGTTTATATTTATCAAGGATGTATTATTTGGTATGGCCACATATCGTCAGTGATGTGACAATACCTCCTATCTGTTTTTTTTTCAAGAGATTTGTAAGATAGACTAAAAACTTGTTTCGGCCACCTCCTGTTTTCATATATTTTTTGACTTGTTTTGCAGTAAATTCAACTATCTATTTACTACAAAAAAGTCAGAATACGTACGAAAACAGAAAGTGACCTTAAAAAATGTTTTTCGTCTCCTGCAAACCTCATGAAAAAACATATAGGAGGTATTGTCACATTACTGACGATATATTTCAGTGAATGTCTAAAAAATATACTGTGAATGTTCAAAGAATGTTCGTAGACATTCATGGAATGTTCTAACAAGACATTCAGTCTAAAAATATACTGTGAATGTCCAAAGAACATTCATGGAATGTTCCAACAAGACATTCAGTCTAAAAAATAGACTGTGAATGTCCAAAGAACATTCGTAGACATTAATGGAATGTTCCAACAGAACATTCTAAGAATATTTAAAATGCTGACACAGCACTTTCCTGGGACTTTCCAGGGACATTCGTGTGCATTTGGGGACATTCCAGGAATGTTTTCAATGTCCTGTGTGTACATTCTAGGAACATTCATGGAATGTTTTGTGTTATTAGGGAAGGGGCCACCGAGCTAGCGGAAATTTCCTTTAACAATAAATTTTAAATTCAAATCCAAGAAGTTACATTGCAGTAAAAATTCAAGGAAGTCTGTACTTTATAGAAAATCAAAAAGATTGGCTAGAATGCAATTATGTACTTATACAGAGTGTTTGGTAAAGAATAGGCCATAGATTAACCTTAGATTTCAGAGGGTAAAATAGGTCGATTTAAGTTAACTTACATTAGTACTAAAGTTGATAATAACCGAAATACAAGGTGTCAAATTTAAACTTTTATTTTATTTATTCTTGAATATTTCCTAACAAGCATGGGATAATATCACGAAATTTGGTAAGCGGGGGTTTTTTGGGACAAGAAATCTAAATTCAACACCAAAAATGATGTATTGCCCAGGAAATAATCAAGAATAAAATAAAAGTTTAAATTTGACACCCTGTATTTCGGTTATTATCATCTTTCGTACTAAAGTAAGTTAGCTTAAATCGACCTATTTTAAGCTCAGTAATCCAAGGTTAAGCTAGGGCCCATTCTTTACCAAACACCCATAAGATTGAAAAATGTATGAAAAATATACCAGAAAGCATAAGAAATATATCAAAGAGCATGAAAAAATATGTAAATGTAATAAAAAACGTAAATAATACCAATGTTTGGATACCAGTTGTCCTGGCTGGTGGTTTTGTCCACCATTCTCGGCGAGTTTGTCCTCTAGGCCATCAGGAATCGATAGGCTATGTCCAGACGGTGGTAGCAGCAGAGTCTGAATGCTTCCTCTTTGGCGTTCACTTACCAAGAAGTGACTGGCTGCAACGTGGAGCTCCAGTAGCTGTCTGGGGTTGATGGCTCCGAAAACTTCTCATCTGATCTAGGAATCAGGAACATAGACTGTTTCGGCACTTCAGAAAATCTCCAGGAGCAGGAATCCTCAGGGTGGTAGATTAAAATGTTGTGCGCCTATGTCAAAGGGGCACATAATAATCCATTGGATGGACTTATGCATTGATGCTCTAAATGGCCCGATGAGGCGGTCGGACTCTGTGTTATGTTGTGAAACAGCGTCTTCATAGTTTTACGTAATATATAGTATATGTATAAGTATATTACACTTTAATTCGTATATAATATAATTTCTTACATTATGAAAATCAGTGGTTAATGAATAAAACTCTACGCGGAGCCCTAACGACGACAACGACTGAGAGATCAACTCTCCAACTTCGAACTGATACTGATATCGGTGGGTGAATCGAAAATCTATCGCCTATCGTTATAGTTTTGTCAACAGAGGAACCAAGTAGTGGGGGTGATTTTCAGACGTCCACAAAAAGTCCGTATTTCGTCCAGTACGGACGTCCAAAGGACGTTCGTATTTATTCCACCATCGGACGTCCACCATCGGACGTCCGAAGGACGTACATATTTAGTCCACCGTATTCATATTTATTCCACCCGAAGTACGTCTAACGTCGGACGTCCAAAGGACATCCATTTATAGTCCATAGACATTAGGACTAAGACTGGACCTATTTTGAGCACGTATATTCAACTTCAAAAAGATGCTCTTAAGATTCATTTGTAGTACGGATACATTGATAAAAATTATATTTTTGCTTACTAGAATTAATTAGCAAACTTATGTGATCTTGGTAACTAGAATAATAAAACATTGTAACAAATAATTTACAAATAAGATTTTCACACTTTACAAAAAAAAAACAAAAACATGTTTAGAATATTAAACTGTGCAATTTTGAATTAAATATAATTATCTTTTCGATGTAAACTATTTTATTAACATAAAATATTTTATTGAATTATTTTGCTATTTTATCCCGTAATTCGTATAATATGTCCAATATAGACGATCAGCAAACGTCCGTATTTCGTCCAGTACGGACGTCCAAAGGACGTTCATATTTATTCCACCCGAAGGACGTCCAACATCGGACGTCCGAAGGACGTACATATTTAGTCCACCGAAGGACGTCCAACGTCGGACGTCCGAAGGACGTACATATTTAGTCCACCGAAGGACGTCCAACGCCGGACGTCCAAAGAACGTCCATTTATAGTCCATGGACGTTAGGACCAAAAATGGACCTATTTTGGACGTCGTGTGCTATTAGGGAAGCGTTCATAAAACGTCCGTATTTCGTCCAGTATATGGAGAAATGCAATTAGGGAAGCCGACCCCGCATAGGGATAAGGCAAAGAGAATGATGATATGGACGTCCAAAGGACGTTCATATTTATTCCATCCGAAGGACGTCCAACGTCGGACGTCCAAAGGACGTCCATATTTATTCCGTCCGAAGGACGTCCAACGTCGGACGTCCAAAGGACGTCCATATTTATTCCTTCCGAAGGACGTCCAAAGTCGGACGTCCAAAGGACGTCCATTTTTATTCCGTCCGAAGGACGTCCAAAGTCGGACGTCCAAAGGACGTCCATATTTATTCCTTCCGAAGGACGTCCAACGTGGGACGTCCAAAGGACGTCCATTTATAGTCCATGGACGTTAGGACCAAAAATGGACCTATTTTGGACGTCCATTGGACGTCGTGTGCTATTAGGGCAGTCCAGTGTCTTATAAATCATTTCAAGAGGAATAAAAAAGCAATTTTTTCTTGTAGGTACCCTTTTCTTTTAATTCTCCTTTGGTACCTTAATTCCCATTTTAGATTTTGGGGAACTCATTTCATTGTGTTTATATACCCCATATTTATTGAAGGAACCCAATCTGGATTGTTATTATCAGTTAAGTCGGCTGGTTTTCCTACAAGATTAGACTGTTAACATCTTCAAAAATCGTTAATGTTCAAATGTTGTAACTTACCAGATATAAGATGATTACAGGGCAATTTCCATTTTGCTAGTAAAATCTTTATATTTTATTGCATTTTACCATTGTTGTTGTCTCTCAGATGATAACTATAACTTATTTAGTTAAATTGGTTCAGTTTTGTGCTTAGAATGTAGCACTGATGGTAACGCCCGGTTTCATAATCAACTTAAAGTGAACATTAACTAAAGTTCACTTTAACGTTGACATTTACCCATATGAATTGCATTGACAAGGGTATCAACTTAAAACTTAAAGTCCACTTTAACTGATTATGAAACCGGGCGTAAGTGGTAAAAGCTAACTTTATCAGGATTACTTTGCATTTCACACTTCAAAACACAACACCAATGAGGCATATTATCTTTCTAAATTAATACTTCCAGAGAAAATGTTAAATTAATCTTTGTACAACAACTAAAATGATCTAAAACCATAAGAACCTGATAGAATAATATTCAATGTTTGCCTTCCAGTAGCCATATTGATTTAATTTTGACAGCATCTTGGAACGGCCTATTATTAGGGAATCTATCGACCTGTCAAAGTTAAATCACGTGATCTTTGGTTGGCACCTTAGAATATAAAATAAACCTTTTATATTCTAAAGTCCACTTTACATCAACAATAAATTGGACAAGAAATTGACCAAGTTCCCTAACAACACACAACATTCCAGGAATGTACTACCAAAGTTCTATCAATATTTGAATGTCCTGGACATTTAGGGAACATTCGGTGAACATCTGTTTAAATTATTCCTGGAATGTTACCATAAGACATTCTGTGAACATACTACCAATGTTCCTATATTTTAAGTTGCGAAATAATACATACGTGTAACAGATACAACATTACTTATAACATACCAGACAAACTAAGTGACACTTTAGGCCTACAGTGCAATAATATGTCAAATTTAAAGAGTTTCCCAAGTTCAATTAATACAATATTATAAACATACAAATGTAATAAAAATTATTGTTCGCGAATATTCAATTTGGAATGCGATTTTGTTAATAAAAAAAATACTTATAACTTATGCAAAACCCAAGAGAGGCATTTATATTTATTTCTTTTGCGTTCATTTTCAAATTCGCCGTGCATATATTTTTGTGCATGGCGCTTGAGAGGGCATCACGTGACTAAAAACGACCAACCAACGACCTCGCTTCGGCCATCTTGGCATCTTCATCTTGGCCACCTTGCTTTTGCTTTACCGTGGGTGGATCGTTGTTTGTGTTTGTATTATTTGTGCTTTTTAAGAATATTTTTTTAATTCGGATACTTTTATAATAGCTTTAATAGTATTATTAACATAGTGAATAAAATGGTGTCCTGTTTTTAACGCAGTTGGAGTAGCAGAAACAAATGTAGATAAAAAAATCTGCAGGAATAACGTTTCAATTATGACAGAAGCTCCAAACAAATGACTGTGAATGAAAAGCCCTATTAAAAGGTTAGTATGCAAATATGTAAACGAAGGCATGCCCTGTATTTCAGAAAATAAATTAATACTATTAATACCCTAATAATACTATTCATAAAAAATCTTTTAAGTAACCTAGATATAACAAAGTGAATAAAAGGCATAAATCAGAAGAATTATTATTTTATTTTATAAGTTAATAATTGGTCATATCCATTTATTATTTTAATAATAATTGTGAATAAGCCACAAACTTCGCTTATTCCTAACTAAAATAGTAAATAGAGATAATAACAATAGGATTTGTAAAACTAAAGTAATTCTTTTTGCGTTTTTGCTAATGTATGCCTTTATAAATAGGATGGTAGACCACACACTATAATATGCAGTACCAACTAATGAATACACAGAATATTATAGTCGATTTGCTAAACTCAGTCTCAGTACTACTGAGTCTCAGACACAACTGGCTAGTGATTTTAGTAAATAATTTTGCCAATTTGGTAAAATTGGCAAAAAAAAAATAATAACTAAATAGTTAATAATTACTGTAATTTTGGCAAAATTGGCCAAAAACAAAAAAAATTACCTACTAAAATCACTAGCCAGTTGTGTCAGAGTTTGGGGAACCGACTATACTAATAAACAATTTCTAAGCTGTTTTATAATATTTTGTGAGTCCATTAATCATATTTTTTATTTAAAACTAAAATTTGTTAATAATGCTTAGTAATGCATATATTTTGTATTTTTAGCTTTCCAGAAGATCCTGCGAAGAAGACATGAAGTATAGATCAGATTTGTTAATAGAGGAGTATGTTCAAAACACTTTTTAGAAAAAGATATTGACAGAACTTCACTTTCATCTGTTCGTTTAAGAGACTGTGCTGTTCCAATAGCTTATGTCACACAGGTATATGCATTTTTTTTCTTGGTTTTAACATCTTTAAACGCGAAATACGCAATAGCTTATCGAATTGATGCCATGTTATTTTTCTTTATTAAGGTCTTTGTTTATTATTGTGTATGTGTATTAACAACAGAAACATTTTTGGTTATTCTTTATTTTATTTTATATTTTGTCATCAAGTGTTCAGTCAATGTATGTAGTTTTCTTATGTACACCTTTATGGGTTTATACCTGGTGGATGTATATTTCAATAAATAAATAAATAAATAACCTAATTAATAATACAGTCTGTACAATATAGATACTGTTGTAATTCATTATCTACATCGGAGATCTAAGTTGACATTGTTGCCCAACTGCAAAAAATTTTTGAATTCATTTTAAGTCAAATATATCACATAATTATTGCGAAGTAGATTATACAACAAAACAGATTAATATTCAATGTAAATAAATAAAAACATCAGAAATAGAAAACAAGAATTAAGGTATAATCTTATGTTACAGTTATTAAGGTACCAAGGGTATTATAAGGATAATAACGCTTGAGGTCAATGGTGTTTTTAACAAGGGCCTGAGGGATATACGTTGACCGAAAGCGTTATTATTATAATACCAGTGGTGCCTTCAACGTTTAATGTCTGACTAAATTATTCTTTATATGCGAAAAATTTGAATGAATTTTGAATTGATTAGTTTTTAAATAAGTACATTTACCAGTAACAGTAGTAACATAATTGTGGTAACCATAGTTTTACTTAGGTTGATATTTGTCAACTTGACAGTATCTAAGTCATTATTTAAATTTAATGCCCAAGGGCGTTATATCATACTTAACAGACTTCGAAATGTCATTATTTGTCAAATAATGTACCAGTAGGACATTAAAGTAAATAATAAAAACAATAAATATAATGAATACTAAATACTTATTTGTTTGTGAAAAATCTATTTCTTTGTGGCTTTTTTCTAATTAACTATTCTATTGAGGAAATAAGCCACAATTTACTTGAAAAAATAATTTTATTAAGGTTTCTACTTCCACGTCGGATGTCGTTGTCAAAATACAAAATGTTCATTATTATTATTTTATTTATTAAATATTATTTATTATTTATTTAAATATTATTTAATATTTATTTTTTTATTATTATTATTTATGCGTATTATTACCTGTAAATAATATTTCTTCTGATTGTTAATTGTAAAGGATAGAAAAATTACCTTTTATTTTATTTTCTTTTAGAATCAGCTGAGAGAAGTGGTCTACAAAAAACCAGAAAGGAAACGGAATATGCGGCTACGAAAAGCAAAAGAAAGGTTTACAAAGCAAATGTGACACATTTTTTTATAATATTTAGGAATGTCAGTAAATTACATTAAAAAATGTATGTAAAGATTTTTTGCAATAAAAATGTTTATATTTATCAAGGATGTATTATTTGGTATGGCCACATATCGTCAGTGATGTGACAATACCTCCTATCTGTTTTTTTTTCAAGAGATTTGTAAGATAGACTAAAAACTTGTTTCGGCCACCTCCTGTTTTCATATATTTTTTGACTTGTTTTGCAGTAAATTCAACTATCTATTTACTACAAAAAAGTCAGAATACGTACGAAAACAGAAAGTGACCTTAAAAAATGTTTTTCGTCTCCTGCAAACCTCATGAAAAAACATATAGGAGGTATTGTCACATTACTGACGATATATTTCAGTGAATGTCTAAAAAATATACTGTGAATGTTCAAAGAATGTTCGTAGACATTCATGGAATGTTCTAACAAGACATTCAGTCTAAAAATATACTGTGAATGTCCAAAGAACATTCATGGAATGTTCCAACAAGACATTCAGTCTAAAAAATAGACTGTGAATGTCCAAAGAACATTCGTAGACATTAATGGAATGTTCCAACAGAACATTCTAAGAATATTTAAAATGCTGACACAGCACTTTCCTGGGACTTTCCAGGGACATTCGTGTGCATTTGGGGACATTCCAGGAATGTTTTCAATGTCCTGTGTGTACATTCTAGGAACATTCATGGAATGTTTTGTGTTATTAGGGTTATTCAAGGCCAAATTTGACGTGTAAAAGCACACTTTGACATCTAAGTTTGTTCGTTATAAACTTCACGTGAAGAAATTGACGAAAAAGAAAATTGTTCTATTTTTTCATTTATTTGGCGTGAATTCAGTGTCACCAACCTGTGTCCATTTGGCGGGAAGTGGAAGTAGAGCTGTAGAGCTTTTTGTTTATTATTTGTTGAGGTTGAGTCTTTCATGTTCATGACAACCTAAAAATTTTGATTGGAAAATGCATATAAGATAAGGGGGTGGGAAAATGGAAATTAGTGGCTTTTTTGCAGTTCTGTCTGTTAGTTTTGCTCTGGCTGGGTCTCTTTTGTTTAAACAATTATGTAAGTATTATAAAAACGTTTTCAATTTTCTGTATTCTTTAGGAAACGAATTATTTATGCATATTATTACCTGTAAATAGTAGTACCTATTTCCTATTTCTTTTGATTTTTAATTGTAAAGAATAGAAAAATTACCATTCATTTTAATTTTTTAGAATCAGCTGAAAGTGGTCTACAAAAAAACCAGGAAGGAAACGTATTATAGCCTTGTTGTGGCTATGAAAGGCAAAAGAAAGATACCTATAAAAAGTGTATTGACTAGTTGGAAGAAACTCCACATTGTCGATGCATAATAAGATATTACTTTATAAACAAATATCAAGACCTAGGAATGGAACCTGGATAATATAGTCATCAAGAAGATAGCAGGAGGTCATGAGCAACAACAACTTCATAAGTATGAGAATATTGAGGAAATCCAGCTCCTCGATATCTACTACTGGACAAACTAGAAGATTGAAGAGGACAAAGCCTTTTGAACTAGTTTGAGTGATAGGTGATAGTGAAAAGCAGAGCGTAGTGCTTGTGTGCCTGTGTATGTTAGAATAGTGCACGATCTTGTTAGATTAGATAAGAGACGCTATAGGGTAAGCTCTTCATTTTAAGGAACAGTAGTAATTTAGGTTAAATTAAAATTGCTCATTGGTCAGTTATGACCAGATTGTAATTCTCTGATGTTTGGCAAAAAGGGCTGAAGTCAGAATTGCACATCAATAATGTTTTGATGATTTCTGGACCATAAAAAAAGTGTTGCAGACTTAAACTGTATGTACCAATAAAAAGAGCCGATTTTTCTGGTCCAGAAATCATCAAAACATTATCGATGTGCAATTCTGACTTAAGCCCTTTTTCCCAAACATCAGAGAATTGCAATGTACAATTCAATACAAATGAATCATCATCGTAGTGATGATTATGGAAAAAAATATATATATATAGAAATATATATATTTTGTGCAATAAAAATGTTTATATTTATCAAGGATGTATTATTTGGTATGGCCACATATACTTCTGGTATATCGTCGGTGATGTGACAATACCTCCTATCTGCTTTTTCATGAATTTTGTAGGAGACGAAAAACCATTTTTAGGGTCATCTGTTTTCACATGTAAATTTTGACATGTTTTGTAGTAAATAGATAATTGAATTTACTACAAAACATGTCAAAAAATATCATATGAAAACAGGAGGTGACTGTAAAAAAAGTTTTGAGTCTCTCTTACAAAATGGTTAACAGTTAATAGAGAGACAGATAATCGAGGTTCCACTGTATAGTGAAATTTGGACACCCGACACCCCATACAAATTTTATGGGGGTTTTGTTCGTTTAAACCCCCCTCCCCCCCCCCAAACTTTTGTGTAAGTTACAATTGAATTATTATTGTGGTACTATTAAACACAATGTTTTTAAAACTTTTTTGCCTCTTAGTACTTTTTTGAAGTCAGTTTTTATCGTGATATTTTGAATATTTGTCAAATCCACCACATATTTGTATATGGTTAAGTACGATTGTAGAGACTAATAATATGAAAATTTATTTATGATTTACATTTTTAGGTATATTTTGAACCATTTTAAAAAGAAGCCATATCTTGATAAAAAGAGCTTTATCGAAAAAATAGAAAGAGGTAAAAAAGTTTTAAAAACACAGTGTTTAACTAATGGTACCGCAGAAATAATTTAATTGGAACGTACCCAAAAGTTTGGGGGGGTTAAAGGGAACAAAACCCCCATAAAATTTTTATGGGGTGCACAAATTTCACTATAATTTTTCTTTAAGATGTTACTGCAATAATATTGCTTCATGTCCATTTTCAATAAAAAATCTTTAATAGTTTTCGATATATTCGAAAAAATCGAATTTTCATTTTGTATCTTCAAAGGGCTGTAACTTTTTTTGTGTGCATATTTGTACTAAGGTAAGTTAGGTTCATTCAAATTATTTTTGGTCCCAGAATATGTGATTTAATTTACGATCAATCTTTTCGGGACACCCTGTCCCTAACAACACACAACATTCCAGGAATGTACTACCAAAGTTCTATCAATATTTGAATGTCCTGGACATTTAGGGAACATTCGGTGAACATCTGTTTAAATTATTCCTGGAATGTTACCATAAGACATTCTGTGAACATACTACCAATGTTCCTATATTTTAAGTTGCGAAATAATACATACGTGTAACAGATACAACATTACTTATAACATACCAGACAAACTAAGTGACACTTTAGGCCTACAGTGCAATAATATGTCAAATTTAAAGAGTTTCCCAAGTTCAATTAATACAATATTATAAACATACAAATGTAATAAAAATTATTGTTCGCGAATATTCAATTTGGAATGCGATTTTGTTAATAAAAAAAATACTTATAACTTATGCAAAACCCAAGAGAGGCATTTATATTTATTTCTTTTGCGTTCATTTTCAAATTCGCCGTGCATATATTTTTGTGCATGGCGCTTGAGAGGGCATCACGTGACTAAAAACGACCAACCAACGACCTCGCTTCGGCCATCTTGGCATCTTCATCTTGGCCACCTTGCTTTTGCTTTACCGTGGGTGGATCGTTGTTTGTGTTTGTATTATTTGTGCTTTTTAAGAATATTTTTTTAATTCGGATACTTTTATAATAGCTTTAATAGTATTATTAACATAGTGAATAAAATGGTGTCCTGTTTTTAACGCAGTTGGAGTAGCAGAAACAAATGTAGATAAAAAAATCTGCAGGAATAACGTTTCAATTATGACAGAAGCTCCAAACAAATGACTGTGAATGAAAAGCCCTATTAAAAGGTTAGTATGCAAATATGTAAACGAAGGCATGCCCTGTATTTCAGAAAATAAATTAATACTATTAATACCCTAATAATACTATTCATAAAAAATCTTTTAAGTAACCTAGATATAACAAAGTGAATAAAAGGCATAAATCAGAAGAATTATTATTTTATTTTATAAGTTAATAATTGGTCATATCCATTTATTATTTTAATAATAATTGTGAATAAGCCACAAACTTCGCTTATTCCTAACTAAAATAGTAAATAGAGATAATAACAATAGGATTTGTAAAACTAAAGTAATTCTTTTTGCGTTTTTGCTAATGTATGCCTTTATAAATAGGATGGTAGACCACACACTATAATATGCAGTACCAACTAATGAATACACAGAATATTATAGTCGATTTGCTAAACTCAGTCTCAGTACTACTGAGTCTCAGACACAACTGGCTAGTGATTTTAGTAAATAATTTTGCCAATTTGGTAAAATTGGCAAAAAAAAAATAATAACTAAATAGTTAATAATTACTGTAATTTTGGCAAAATTGGCCAAAAACAAAAAAAATTACCTACTAAAATCACTAGCCAGTTGTGTCAGAGTTTGGGGAACCGACTATACTAATAAACAATTTCTAAGCTGTTTTATAATATTTTGTGAGTCCATTAATCATATTTTTTATTTAAAACTAAAATTTGTTAATAATGCTTAGTAATGCATATATTTTGTATTTTTAGCTTTCCAGAAGATCCTGCGAAGAAGACATGAAGTATAGATCAGATTTGTTAATAGAGGAGTATGTTCAAAACACTTTTTAGAAAAAGATATTGACAGAACTTCACTTTCATCTGTTCGTTTAAGAGACTGTGCTGTTCCAATAGCTTATGTCACACAGGTATATGCATTTTTTTTCTTGGTTTTAACATCTTTAAACGCGAAATACGCAATAGCTTATCGAATTGATGCCATGTTATTTTTCTTTATTAAGGTCTTTGTTTATTATTGTGTATGTGTATTAACAACAGAAACATTTTTGGTTATTCTTTATTTTATTTTATATTTTGTCATCAAGTGTTCAGTCAATGTATGTAGTTTTCTTATGTACACCTTTATGGGTTTATACCTGGTGGATGTATATTTCAATAAATAAATAAATAAATAACCTAATTAATAATACAGTCTGTACAATATAGATACTGTTGTAATTCATTATCTACATCGGAGATCTAAGTTGACATTGTTGCCCAACTGCAAAAAATTTTTGAATTCATTTTAAGTCAAATATATCACATAATTATTGCGAAGTAGATTATACAACAAAACAGATTAATATTCAATGTAAATAAATAAAAACATCAGAAATAGAAAACAAGAATTAAGGTATAATCTTATGTTACAGTTATTAAGGTACCAAGGGTATTATAAGGATAATAACGCTTGAGGTCAATGGTGTTTTTAACAAGGGCCTGAGGGATATACGTTGACCGAAAGCGTTATTATTATAATACCAGTGGTGCCTTCAACGTTTAATGTCTGACTAAATTATTCTTTATATGCGAAAAATTTGAATGAATTTTGAATTGATTAGTTTTTAAATAAGTACATTTACCAGTAACAGTAGTAACATAATTGTGGTAACCATAGTTTTACTTAGGTTGATATTTGTCAACTTGACAGTATCTAAGTCATTATTTAAATTTAATGCCCAAGGGCGTTATATCATACTTAACAGACTTCGAAATGTCATTATTTGTCAAATAATGTACCAGTAGGACATTAAAGTAAATAATAAAAACAATAAATATAATGAATACTAAATACTTATTTGTTTGTGAAAAATCTATTTCTTTGTGGCTTTTTTCTAATTAACTATTCTATTGAGGAAATAAGCCACAATTTACTTGAAAAAATAATTTTATTAAGGTTTCTACTTCCACGTCGGATGTCGTTGTCAAAATACAAAATGTTCATTATTATTATTTTATTTATTAAATATTATTTATTATTTATTTAAATATTATTTAATATTTATTTTTTTATTATTATTATTTATGCGTATTATTACCTGTAAATAATATTTCTTCTGATTGTTAATTGTAAAGGATAGAAAAATTACCTTTTATTTTATTTTCTTTTAGAATCAGCTGAGAGAAGTGGTCTACAAAAAACCAGAAAGGAAACGGAATATGCGGCTACGAAAAGCAAAAGAAAGGTTTACAAAGCAAATGTGACACATTTTTTTATAATATTTAGGAATGTCAGTAAATTACATTAAAAAATGTATGTAAAGATTTTTTGCAATAAAAATGTTTATATTTATCAAGGATGTATTATTTGGTATGGCCACATATCGTCAGTGATGTGACAATACCTCCTATCTGTTTTTTTTTCAAGAGATTTGTAAGATAGACTAAAAACTTGTTTCGGCCACCTCCTGTTTTCATATATTTTTTGACTTGTTTTGCAGTAAATTCAACTATCTATTTACTACAAAAAAGTCAGAATACGTACGAAAACAGAAAGTGACCTTAAAAAATGTTTTTCGTCTCCTGCAAACCTCATGAAAAAACATATAGGAGGTATTGTCACATTACTGACGATATATTTCAGTGAATGTCTAAAAAATATACTGTGAATGTTCAAAGAATGTTCGTAGACATTCATGGAATGTTCTAACAAGACATTCAGTCTAAAAATATACTGTGAATGTCCAAAGAACATTCATGGAATGTTCCAACAAGACATTCAGTCTAAAAAATAGACTGTGAATGTCCAAAGAACATTCGTAGACATTAATGGAATGTTCCAACAGAACATTCTAAGAATATTTAAAATGCTGACACAGCACTTTCCAGGGACATTCGTGTGCATTTGGGGACATTCCAGGAATGTTTTCAATGTCCTGTGTGTACATTCTAGGAACATTCATGGAATGTTTTGTGTTATTAGGGGTATAATAAATGGGATTAGCTGGCTTAAAAATTCATAATCTACGTTCTGTAGAAAATATACAGTTTTTGGTTTCTTTTTAACTAGATCTTAATATCTAACCAAGCATTTTAAGACCTTTTTATTATTTTTTCGATGATATATTCATGTTTTTAGTTTGTTCAAAATATTCTAGATGATTGTACACTATAATAGATAGCCAACTAAATAAACACAAAAATTTTATTTTTGTTACAGCCTGTATATAAGTTTACCTATATATACAGTGCATTACGCACCACCTTAAAAATTGGGCATTTTTGATGTCTCGAATTTCCTAAACCTGTTGTCCCATCTAAGTGATTTTTTTATAATAATATAGCCTGAGGCTATAGGTTACTGCCTTATGCTTGTCATGCACGGGGAGCTATACTGTAATATATATTATATCACGTCGCTCTCTATAGTAATGAGTGAGCCTGCACATACGGAACCCTGTCTGCAGGCTCACTCATTACTATAGAGAGCGATATGATATAATATACATATATTACAGTATAGCTACCAGTGCATGACAAGCTTAAGGATGTAACCTATAGCCTAGGCTATATTATAAAAAAATCACTCAGATGAGACAACAGGTTTAGAAAATTCGAGACATCAAAAATGCCCTATTTTTAAGGTGGTGCGTTAATTTCTTGGAGAAGTGTATTGTAATTTAATGTAAATAATGTAATATCCAATAATTGTAATTTAATATAAGATGTAATATAAGTTCCTTAAAAATATATTTTTTATTTCCCACCATACATTCTCCACAGGTCTAAATATCGATGCTAGACGTCCACCGGAGGTCCTCTCAGGACGTTAGATGGACGTTCGGCAGCAAGACATTGGACCAAACTGGGACATCCTATGAAGGTCCAATTGACATTCACTGAACGTCCCCTCGGACGTTAGGTGGACGTCCATTGGACGTTTGGCAACGTGGCATTTGGACCAAAATAGGACGTCCTGCTAAGGTCCAATTTACGTCCCCTAGGACGTCCGATTAAGGTCCAATGTACGTCCCTTCGGACCTTAAGTGGACGTCCAACAGACATTCGGTAGCGCGACATTTGGACCAAAATAGGACGTTCCTTGGACGAAAACGGACCTCCCTAAAGTCTGTGAAGGACATCCTTGTGCTATTAGGGATGTAGGTATATAGTATCTTTATTCTATTATATTCTACTCTATTTCAAACCTATTCTATATAAGTATCTACACATTACACCTATTATCATCATCATCATTCTCTTTGCCTTATCCCTATGCAGTGTCGGCTTCCCTAATTGCATTTCTCCACACAATTCTATCTTGAGTCATATCAATGTTAATCCCCTTTACCAACATGTCCTGCCTTATCGTCTTCTTTGGTCTTCCTCTCCTACTCCTTTCAGGAATCTGCACTTCAGCTATTCTTCGTATTGGGTGATTAACGTCTCGATGTTGAACATGACCAAACCATCTTAACCTATGCTCTCTCATTTTGGCATCAATTGGTGCCACACCTAGACTTCCCCTAATATACTCATATCTAATTTTATCCTTCTTTGTCACTCCACTCATCCATCTAAGCATTCTCATTTCCACCACATGCATTCGTTGTTCCGCTTTCTTTTTCACTGCCCAACATTCAGTTCCGCGCATCATAGCCGGTCTTGTGGCTGTTTTATAGAATTTTCCCTTCAGCTTCATTGGAATTTTTCTGTCACAACACACCACTCGCTTCTTTCCACTTCATCCATCCAGCCCTAATTCTACTGCATGCATCTCCATCTATTTCTCCATTACTCTGTAATACCGATCCTAGGTACTTAAAACTATTGCTTTTCACAATCATTTCACCTATTATATTATATTTTACTTTATTCTATACTATATATCTATTCTAATCTATCTATATATTTCATTTAATCTGTTACATTCTACTCTATTCTGTTTTAAATCAAATACTTTATTAGTATAAGTATCTACATATATATTACATCTATTCTATTATATTCTACTCTATTCTATTTCAGTTTATTTTATACTATATATCTATTCTAATCTATCTCTCTATTTTATATTTATTTTATTAATCTGTTCTATTCTATTCTGTTTCAAATCAAACACTTTACTCAAACAAAGAAACAAACGACATTCAAAAGCTTCTAATAAAAAAATCATTGCATTGGTACTACTGAAAATATTGACATTTTTACAACATTTATTCCAAGTTCCTTCAATTTTTTTGAGGACAAGAAAATTTTGCTTTCAAGAAATTCACGAATTTATTGGCGTCAAGTTAATAACGAACAAACTTGGATGTCAAATTGTGCTTTGAGAACACGTCAAATTTGGCCTTGAATAACTTGGTCAATTTATTGTTCAATTTATTGTTGATGTAAAGTGCAGTTAAGGTTGGCACACAAAACTGTTCCTAACCTAAACTCAATGTAATTATTGATTTTTCTTATTTGTTTTTTGTCGTGATTTTGAGGTAGTATAGTATTTAAAGACATTCATTAGATTAATTATTTTATAAACTTTACGTTTTTGGTGATTTTGAGTGCTGACAACATGCCTGTGACTTGTATAGTAGTGAACTGTGGAAGTCCAACTGATCGGGATAATGTTAATTTTAATTTGTTTTTTGTCCTGATTTTGAGCTAATATAGTATTTAAAGACATTCATTAGATTAATTATTTTATAAACTTTACGTTTTTGGTGATTTTAAGTGCTGACAACATGCCTATCACTTGTATAATAGTGAACTCTGGAAGTCCAACTGATCAGAATAATGTTAATTTTAATTTGTTTTTTGTCGTGATTTTGAGCTTAATATAGTATTTAAAGACATTCATTAGATTAATTATTTTATAAACTTTACGTTTTTGATGATTTTGAGTGCTGACAACATGCCTGTGACTTGTGTAGTAGTGAACTGTGGAAGTCCAACTGTTCAGAATAATGTTAATTTTAATTTGTTTTTTGTCGTGATTTTGAGCTTAATATAGTATTTAAAGACATTCATTAGATTATTTTATAAACTTTTCGTTTTTTTTTTTTTTTTTATTTATTCACGGGCAAGCCCTATTCCGATATAAATTTTACAGTGTTCTAAATTATATAACATAATTATACAATTATATAACATTAATGTTAACCAATTATATAACATAAACTATCGTAATATAACATATAACCAAGTGGTTTGAGAAAAAATAACTCGTATGAGTAATACAGTTACAAAAAAGAAAAAAAAAAGAATAAGATCCCTAATAACACAAAACATTCCATGAATGTTCCTAGAATGTACTCACAGGACATTCCAAACATTCCTGGAATGTCCCCAAATGCACACGAATGTCCCTGGAATGTGCTGTGTCAGCATTTTAAATATTCTTAGAATGTTCTGTTGGAACATTCCATGAATGTCTACGAATGTTCTTTGGACATTCACAGTATATGTTTTAGACTGAATGTCTTGTTGGAACATTCCATGAATGTTCTTTGGACATTCACAGTATATTTTTAGACTGAATGTCTTGTTGGGACATTCCATGAATGTTGGAACATTCCATGAATGTTCTTTGGACATTCACAGTATATTTTTTAGACTAAATGTCTTGTTGGAACATTCCATGAATGTCTACGAACGTTCTTTGAACATTCACAGTATATTTTTTAGACATTCTCTGAAATATATCGTCAGTGCTGTGACAATACCTCCTATATCTTTTTTCATGAGGTTTGCAGGAGACGAAAAACATTTTTTAAGGTCACCTCCTGTTGCATACGTAAGTTCTGGCTTGTTTTGTAGTAAATAGATAGTTAAATTTACTGCAAAACAAGTCAAAAAATATATGAAAACAGGAGGTGGCCCAAACAAGTTTTTAGTCTATCTTACAAATCTCATGAAAAAACAGATAGGAGGTATTGTCACATCACTGACGATATGTGGCCATACCAAATAATGCATCCTTGATAAATATAAACATTTTTATTGCAAAAAATTTTTTCATACATTTTTTTAATGTAATTTACTGATATTCCTATAAAAAAATGTGTCACATTTGCTTTGTAAACCTTTCTTTTGCCTTTCATAGCCACATATTCCATTTCCTTCCTGGTTTTTTGTAGACCACTTCTCTCAGCTGATTCTAAAAGAAAATAAAATAAATGGTAATTTTTCTATCCTTTACAATTAACAATCAGAAGAAATATTTACAGGTAATAATATGCATATAATAATAATAATAAAATAAATAATAAATTAAATAATATTTAAATAAATAATAAATAATATTTAATAAAGAAAATAATAAAACATTTTGTATTTTGACAACGACGTCCGATGTGGAAGTAGAAACCATAATAAAGTTATTTTTTCAAGTAAATTCTGGCTTATTTCCCCATTAAAATAGTTACAATAATTACAAAAATGCCACAAAGAAATAGCTTTTTCACAAACTAATAAGTATTTTGTTTTATTATATTTATTGTTTTTATTATTTACTTTAACTTAAGATTATAACTTAATTCTTGTTTTCTATTTCTGATGTTTTTATTTATTTGCATTCAATATTAATCTGTTTTCTTGTATAATCTACTTCGCAATAATTATGTGATATATTGGACTTAAAATGAATTCAAAAATTTTTTGTAATTGGGCAACAATGTCAACTTAGATCTCTGATGTAGATAATGAAGAACAACGGTATCTACAGTTGGAAAAATGAAAGAATAGGGCTTTTCATCAATTGTCATTTGTTTCGAGCTTCTGTCATGTGTCACATAATATTAATATATCTACGTCATATGTCTTTGGTTTGTATCTATTATTGTATATACCAATAACGTATGTCGTAGATATATTAATATTATGTGACACATGACAAAAGCTCGAAACAAATGACTGTGAATGAAAAGCCCTATACCCATGAACGATCACCTCAATCACTTATTTTGTATTTGCTATCTTTTTCTATTTTAGAACAAATAGAAAATGATATAAAAACATTAAAAATAAAAAACTGGAGAAAAAAAGCACGAAACAGATCAGAGTGGAGAAGAATCCTGGAACAGGCCAAGACCCAGAAAGGGCTGTCGAGCCAATGATGATGATGATCTTTTTCTATAGGTAACAAACGTTTGTGATTTATAGAAAAAGACAGCAAATAGGGCTTTTCATCAACTGTCATTTGTTTCGAGCTTCTGTCATGTGTCACATAATATTAATATATCTACGTCATACGTCTTTGGTTTGTATCATTGGTATATGCCAATAACTTATGACGTAGATATAGTAATATTGTGTGACACATGACAGAAGCTCGAAACAAATGACTGTGAATGAAAAGCCCTATACAAAATAAGTGATTGATGTGATCGTTCATGGTTATAGGGTTTTTCATTCAGTCATTTGTTTCGAGCTTCTGTCATGTGTCACATAATATTAATATATCTACGTCATACGTTATTGATATAATCAATGATACAAACCAAAGACGTATGACGTAGATATATTAATATATGTGACACATGACAGAAGCTCGAAACAAATGACAATGAACAAAGCCCTATATTGCTTTTCATCGATTGTCATTTGTTTCGAGCTTCTGTCATATGTTATATAATCTGTGTATAATATTAATACAACACGGATTATACGACATATGACAGTAGCTCGAAACAAATGACTGTAAATGAAAAGCCCTATTCTTTAATTTTTCCAACTGTATATTGTAATTGTATTATTAATTGGGTTAAGCATATTACCTGTGTGATATAAGCTATTGGAACAGCACAGTCTCTCAAACGGTTGAAAGTGAAGTTCACGGTTGAAAGTGAAGTTCTGTCAATATCTTTTTCTAAAAAATGTTTTGAACATACTGCTCTATTAACAAATCTGATCAATACTTCATGCCTTCTTCGCAGGATCTTCTGGAAAGCTAAAAATACAAAATATATGCATTACTGAGCATTATTAACAAATTTTAGTTTTAAATAAAAAATATGATTAATGAACTCACAAAATATTATAAAAAGCAGCTTAGAAATTGTTTATTAGTATAGTCGTTTCCCTAGCCACAACTGGCTAGTGATTTTAGTAGGTAATTTTTTTGTTTTTGGCCATTTTTGCCAAAATTACTAACTATGGTAAAAATTTACTCTAAGGGTAGACCTTGAAAATGCCAATTTTTTTATGGACTTAGCCTGAAAAGTGGAAAAAAGCAGACATTTTACTGTTTTCTTTGGGGGAAACTGGTAAAAGTGCCCAAAAATCAAGAAATATTTGAAAAAAATCAAAAAATGTAATAGTAGCCAAAAAAAATTTACGTGAAAAGGATACAAAAGTATATAGAATGTCTTAATAAAATATAAGTAATTGAAACATAATACATATAACTGATTTTTACAATCAAATTATGAAAAAATACGTAATATTGGTTAAAATAATATTTTTTTTGTCATATTTCAAAACAATATGGCGGACAGGCGCCGAGAGGTCAAATTTGACAGTGTTGCCAGTTTTAACCTTTTAAAGATTTAAAAATTTAATAAAAATTACTTACAAAACAGCTATAGATCGATGCAATTTGAGAGTCCAAAGCCAAATTCGTGGCTTTAAATGTAATAAAAGTTGCCACCAACATATTTATTTCCTCTGCCTGCAGTTTACTAGCTTCGAAAGAGGCCTTTTCTTTGTGAATATAGGTATTAAAGCCACACCTTAATTGTACTTAAATTTACTTTCGTAACACCTACACACCATTTAGTCTCACTTCACCTTTATTTAACGATAAACTGGGCAGATTGCAATTGGGCGCAGGCGGTCTGAAAGGAGGAAGGCCTAACCCTTCGGTCCAAACCTAACTTACGGGTATTATATTGAGAGAACCGCAGGAGGTATTTGACCGCTGAGCGCAATCACAACCCACCCGATAAACTAACTTCACTTTCACAAATTTGTATATGATGCAACAGACAACGCCCAAATCCAGGGCGCAGCACAAACAACCGACCTAACAAACTAAAAACTAACAATAAACTGTTTAAAAAATGCGTCAATGCATGCATCTACCAATTTTTCAAAAACAGTTGCCAAATTTAGAGGTTTGCATAAATATTCCAAATCAATGGTACGCTTAAATGGACAAAAATCGATGTTTTCATGTGAAATTATCTTTTGTCATTCACATGGCAACATGGTTTCCCGAAATCAGTGACAGTACATAACCATGAAATACATAAAATTTCATTCCAACCTTGAAAGTGTATTCTGGGAATCCCACAGAATTTATTTATTAAAATATAATCATAAATCACTATAATATTAATAAACTTGATGTAATCTAACCTAACGTAACGAAACCTAACCAGAACTAACCTGACCCTTGTAATAAAGCAGTCATTTTGTGTTAAAAATGCGTCAGAATAAGTAAAATGACATATTTAAGAATTGAAAAATTGTAATTTTCATAAGAAAACATATTTTATATAACTATGGCAACACTGTTAGGATTCTCCTTCTTGCGTTTATAAAACGGTTGTCATTCCTGTCGTTTCTTGTTGTTTCATGGTATATAATGGCGGAAAATGGCGGCGATTTTTAAAAATAAGACATATTTTAAATTGCAATTACATGAAAAGTAACGCCCGCCCCCAATAAAAAATTATTGTACAATTATCAGTAAGTGAAACAGAATTTATTGGTATAAATTTCATATCCGTAATCCGTCTACCCATTCAGTAAACTAGAACCCTAACTATTTAGTTATTTTTTTGCCAATTTTACCAAATTGTCAAAATTATTTACTAAAATCACTAGCCAGTTGTGTCTGAGACTAAGTTTAGCGAACCGACTGTACTATTCATACTGTGTATTCATTAGTTGGTACTATTATAGTGTGTGGTCTACCATCCTGTTTATAAACGCATACATTAGCAAAAACGCAAAAAAAATGTTAATTTTACAAATAATCCGTTTGTTATTATCTCTATTTACTATTTTTGTTAGGAATAAGCAAGTTTGTGGCTTATTCGCAATTATTAAAATAATAAATGGATATTTTCTGAAATAGGGGCATGCCTTTGTTTACATATTTGCATATACTAACCTTTGAAACATTATTCCTGCAGATTTTTTATCTACATTGCTTCTGCTTCTCCAACTGATTTTATGCACTATATTAATAATACTATTAAAGTTATTATAAAAGTATCCGAATTAAAAAATATTCTTAAAAAGCACAAATAAAAACAAACAACGATCACGCACGGCAAGGTGGCCAAGGCCAAGATGCATGTCAAGATGGCCGAAGCACCGAAGTCTGAAGTGAGGTCATTGGTCGTTTTTAGTCACGTGATGCCCTCTCTAAGCACCATCAAAGAATACATATCTCTCACAAGAACCGACACGGACGGCGATTCTTTTGTTGTTAGCATGTACTTAATTTTAGTATCGAGTTGGCAAGTGTACACGCGAGTACACTGAGAAAAGTCTCGCACATTTCTGGCGTGTATCAATAAAATTTTAGTTGCACTGAGAGAAAGGTTGCATGCAGGGCCGGCTTTTGTTGACATTCTTAATATGGTGGAATTATTTTTGATTTACAAAAGGTTGCAAATACAACACAAAGTAATGGTGACAATTATATTGATTAAAACCATGGATAAAATACCTTTTTTTTTATCCTGATTTTAGCATTGAAAGACCAATAATAAAATATATTATAGTGGCGTGACATTCACTAATTATTCTTTTTGGCTTATATTGATACAACGATACAAAATATAATTTGTTGTTTTCACCAATTTTGAAAAAGTGTGAACAAGTTGGTGAGAATTTGAACGACTTGGTGTGACCTAATAGGCTGTCTGTCCGTCCGACCGCGAATATAACTCCTTCAGTCACTATACCAGGTAGAATGACAAATGAGGTGTCAAATGAAAGCTTATAATCCATGGATGGTACTCAAGGTGAGACATTTGACCTAGACTGTCTGTCCGTCCGACCGGAAATGTAACTCCTCCGTCACTATACCAGGTAGAATCACAAATGAGGTGTCGAATGAAAGCTCTTTCCGGTTTTAGAAATGCGACCGGAAGTACTCTTTTAAAGTCACCGCACAAGTGATATATTATTCGACGCGCATTCGCAAGACGAGAACAAATATATACTTCTGGGTTCATGACTGTCTGTCCGTCCGACTGCGATTACAACTCCTCAGTTACTAATGCAGATAGAATGACAAATGAGGTGTCGAATGAAAGCTTATAATCCATGGATGGTATTAAAGATGAGAAATTTGACATCGGACTTCGGTTTTAGAGTTACAACCGTAGGTACTGCTTTAAAGTCACTCAAAATATGATATGAATGTAAAACAAGATGACAAAATTAGTAAAATCATAGATCAATCGACGCAAAGTTACACGAAGAGTTCCAATATCGACTTCCAGTTCTACTTTCGATTACTTTGGGTGAAAACCTAGGACCAATTACTTGTTTGTCGAGGTATTTCCTAATTCATTATATTCGTTATTTCGTAAAATAATCGAAAAATAACAGCCGTTGTAACCGTCACGGAATCCAATTCTTTTTGGATGACAAATGTTCGTGATCAACAACAAGAAACTGTATATTAAAATCGAATGTCAATATTTTCAATTTTTATTGTCTTGGAAACCAGCCAAAACATTCCGTACATTCCAGCCAAAACCAGCCAGTACATTCTTTAAAGTCGAATATCGGGGTAAATAAATAAAAAACCAATAAGTATTGTACTATTTTATTTCTATAAATATAAAGATGTAATAACTGAAAAAATATATATAGTATGCAATAAAAACTAATAAGCAATCGAGAAAAGAGAAAAAGTAATTTTTTTAATTAATATATTAATTAATATATATATGGAAACGTTTTGATCATTATGGTCAGAAGCTTATATTCCATATGAAAGCAGCCTTTAGCTTTTTTTGTTGGAACGCAAGTATAATCAAGAGAATGTAAACCTATTATGAAGAGTGTATTGTCAATTATCAAGCATTAACTTGAATGTTGAAACAATTTCAAGTAATATTGGATCAAACTTTTTGAATTAGCTAAATTATATAATGTTACTCCTGAAAATCCTGAATTTCAAGTAGTCAGTCATAAATTGTTTTATATATTTGACCTAAGTTATTGTTTTATACAAACTACAGAAACAATTTAATGAAACATAGTTTATTTAATTTAATTTAGGTTTGCTGATAAAAGTACTTTATGGAAGTTTTTGTGAGTATTGGATTCTCAACTTTTTAAACACAGCACGTGGCTTGTGGAATGAACACATATAAAATATGACTTTGTGCTCTTCCTGCAGATGCATTTGGTACAGTAGAGGTCAAAGAAAGGTTAGAGAATTTGTATTTTTAGATTCAAATTCTTTGTGAAATCCCAATAAATACAAAATTATTTCTTTATACGATAGTTTATAGTTAATGAAAAAGCTTAAAATAATTAATTCACATAATCAAGATATCTCAAAAAGAATTAAATTGTATAAATGTTGGAAAATAACAATTAATAGTTGTAGGCTATATAAGAAAAAATATATATAGAAAATAAGTCTCTACAAAATATTATGAGCTACAAACTGATACAAAAACAAAATACTAACGCCAAGCCAAACAAACAACTGTGACAACAAACGCCGATCCTGTACAAGACAAATGTCACCAAAATTATTTGCTATTCATACAAATTGAGAAATGGCCGATCTGGCACATGCGCATAAAAATTTAGTTCATAGATAATCCGTTTGTGTCGGTTCTTGGGAGATATGTATTCTTTGGCACCATGCACAAATACATGCGCCGTGAGTTTGAAAATGAACATATTAACAAAAGGAACATTGGTAGTATGTTCACAGAATGTCTTATGGTAACATTCCACGAATAATTTAATCAGATGTTCACCGAATGTTCCCTAAATGTCCAGGACATTCAAATATTGATAGAACTTTGGTAGTACATTCCTGGAATGTTGTGTGTTGTTAGGGATAACATTAGGTCAGTACAATTACAAACAAAAGATATCACCTAAATCAATTCGGAAATGTTGTAAGGTATAACGGTTTTAAGTTATCTAATACATACAGGTCATGTAACACTAATCACAATACAAAAGCTCTGGCCGAAAATATTAAAAAGTTAAAAAGTTAGGGAAGAAATTAGGTTTTTAAAGCGGGAAACTGATATATTAAAAATTTCGAGGTTATTTAATGAGTTAGCTAATCGAAGAGTTCTAGGAATAAATGTGTTGTAGGAATAATTGAATCTATGAAAAGAGACATAAAAGGTTTGCACCTGCCTAGTCGAACGACTGGGGACAAATAGAGATATTTTGGAGAGAAGTTCGGGGCAGTTACACAGCCCGTTGATAATTTTAAATAAAATAATTAAGTCTCTTTGTTTTCTGCGTACCTCAAGAGGAGGTAAGTTCAGTATGCGCTCTAATACAGAATAGTCATAGTATACATGCAACTTACTGGCAGTATATCTCAGAAAATTGTGTTGGACAGCCTCAATCTTCAGTTTATGAGTAAAGTAATAGGGGGACCAAATTGTGGAACAGTAATCGAAATGAGATCTAACCAGGGAGAAATAAAGAGATTTAATAGCTGAGATGTTTGTAAAGTCTCTAGTGGTTCTTTTTATAAAGCCAAGCATCTTCATAGACTTCTGTATTGTACTGTAAATGTGTGATTTATAGCTAAGGGCGGAGTCAAGGATCACACCTAGATCCCTAGTTTCAGAGGCAGAATGTAAGGTCAGATTATTTATACTATATTCGAAGATGATTGGATGATGAGTTCGGTGGAAACGAAGAATATGGCATTTGGATGCATTCAAACACATACCATTTTGCATACACCAGTTAGATAGGCGATCAATATCACCTTGTAGACTAAGTGAATCAGCCTCAGATGTGATTATTTTAAAACATTTTAAATCATCAGCGAATAACAAAGTTTCACTTACTTGGAAACAGGGTATTAGATCATTGATAAATATATTAAACAACAGAGGTCCCAAGTGTGATCCCTGTGGTACACCTGAGTTAACAGAGATGGTATGAGAATAGTGATGATTAACCCTGACAATTTGCGATCTTTGCGTAAAATAGCTCTTGAGCCACTTCAATATAAGGCCATCAACTCCGTATAAATAAAGTTTATGAATCAAGAGCTCATGATTAACTTTGTCGAAAGCTTTGGAAAAGTCAGTATACACAGAGTCAACTTGTAAACCCCTCTCAAGAGCATCTGTCAAAAAATCAACATATGTTATGAGACCCAATTCTGCTGATTTTTTGGATGTAAATCCAAATTGTTGGGCCCCTATAATTGGCGAGAAGTCATAACTTAAATAATCGGAAATAATGCTCTCAAAAACTTTAGGAATAGCACTAAGAATACAAATGGGACGATAGTTACCTATATCCGATTTTCGACCTGATTTATATATTGGAGTGACATAAGAGTTTTTCCAGTAGTCTGGAAATTCCCCTGTTGATAAAGACTTATTAAATATATAAAAAAGTGGGCGCGATAGAATGAAGCTGAATGTTTTAAGGAAAGTGGGGGGAATTCCATCAGGACCAGGACCTTTGTTGGTATTGAGTTCAGACAGTTTTTCGTAGATTTTTGAAATTTCAATGTGATAATTAGACACATTAACCAAAGGTGAAATCTGGGTTACATGCGGATGTAAGGATTGGTTAGTATAGACGGAAGAGAATTGGTTAGCAAAAAGATTAGCAATATCAGTTCCATTGAAGGCAGTACGATCTCCAAGAGTCATTGTATTAGGTATAGCGTTATTTTCCCTTTTACTACTTACAAATTTCCAAAAGGATTTAACGTTATTAACAATAGAATGTTCGGTACGTTGAATGTAATCAGCATAACACTGTCTTGATAAAAATTTACATCTAGTTCTTAAGTTACTAAATGCTGCATAACTTTCTGGACACCTTGTGCTCTTATATATCTTGTGCACTGATTTCTTCTCGTGAAGCAACTTCTTCAGCTCAGAGGAGTACCAGCATGGATATTTCTTATCACAGATTTTTTTTAGCGGAACAAAACAATCAATGATGGAATAAAAAATGTCGTAAAATACAGAAACCATGTCAGAGAGTACTTTTCCTTGAAGTGCACCATCCCAATTAATTGCTTGAAGGGATGAACGAATTGCTGCATAGTCAGCATGAACAAAGTCATAATAATACTCTTCACCAGATAAATGATCATTTGTGATTTTGAGTGGCAAACTGCATTCAAGCGGAGGATGATGTGTGTCCACTGGAATTAAAGTGTCGATAGCCTTCAATACATCAATACCCAATGGAGATAAAATGAGATCAAGCGTAACTCCTCTATCGTTGGTTATTTCGTTGGTCTGGAAGAGATTGAAAAAAGCACAGATATTGGATATAGTTTCAATAGAATCAGCTTCAGATTGTGTAGCTGTAGGCTGAGGAGAAGCAACGGAACAATAATCATCGACATCCCAAACTGCAGATGGAAGATTAAAATCACCCAATAGAAAAAGGTTTGCTCTATCATATTGCTCGCTTATGGAGATAAGCTGTTCAAAGTACGATTGGTATAAAGTAGCTATAGATTTAGGTGGAAAATATACTGTACCGATTATAGATTTGTTATTAAAGAGAACAAACAACTGTTCAATCGAAGGATCAGACTGAATTTGATAAGAAGGAATTGAGTTCTTAATGGCAATCAACACTCCCCCACCTCTACTGAAGACACTGGAGTCCTTAGAGCGGTCAGTTCTGTAGATGTTGTAGTTGAGAAGTCCAAGTTCAGCATCCGTAATTCCAGGTGTGAGCCAGGTTTCAGTTAAGATAATGATATCATAGGAACAGTTGCTGACATTCAAGCTGAGGTCAGACAGTTTAGTTCTTAGTCCTCTAACATTTTGGTAATAAAGTATAGGGCTGCCCGGTTTTAGTTTTTTTTACAGATTTTCGGTGTATTGTTGAAGTATTTAATAGTTAAATTTTGCTCACCAGCCTGTTGACGCACTCTAAGTTCGTTTTTCACTGAATCGAGTTGCTTTTTCTGACAGGGAGTTTGATCAGATAGGAAAAATATTTTATTTGCCTGGCCTAATTTAACTTTGTTTCTTAAGATTTGATGCACTTCGCGAGCCGAGGAAAGAACGACTTTAATTGGTCTATGACCGTTTTTATTCTTCCTCCCAAAACGAAAGATATGTTTACTGTTGACACTTATCGCACCTTCACTCGCTCCAGATAAAAGTGTTTTTATTTGATTAATATCCTCAGTTGAAGTTGATGGTTCTGGGAGATTGAAGATAAGTAAATTATTTGACCTTTTTTGGCGTTCGTGTAGCTCATTTATGATGTCATCGGTTATTGGAAAGTTACTCTTGTTATCTTTTAGCATCTGGATTTCAGCTTTGAGTAAGGTGACTTCGCACTTCAGGTTTTCAACTTCTCTTAGAATTTTGGGCACACTTTTGAATGACAGTCGGCAATCAGAACAAAAGTAGAACAACGTTCTCTTCTGGATTACAACAGCTCGAAGTTCAGAAGCACTTAAGCCAGTACATCCTTCGGTCGGATGAAGAATAATATGACAGCTGTCACAAGTTTTTGGTGATTTTAAGTGCTGAAAACATGCCTGTAACTTGTATAGTAGTGAACTGTGGAATTCGAGCTGATCGGTTAATGTTAATTTTTTTCGTGTTCCCTCTATAGGGCTTTTCATTCACAGTCATTTGTTTTGAGCTTCTGTCATATGTCATATAATCCGTGTATAGTAATATTATACACGGATTATACAACATCTAACAGAAGCTCGAAACAAATGTATTAGAAACTCATTTATGTTTCCTCGCCTAACTAAATTATCAAAAAACAGGACGCACTCATGCTAGGAATTATGGTTTTTATTAATATTATTACAATTATTTATATGTGACACTAACGTAACTAGTGACATTAATTTTTAGGCCAATGTGACAAACTTTATTAATACTAAATTTTAACATTTATCCCCTATTTTGTTAAAACAATATTATTTTGTTTTTCATTCTATTCAAAATAAATGCAGTTTTGACAGGGAATTTGTTTTGTTATTTATTTATTCCATATAGACCTGGATCCCGCGTACCAAAAAAAAGTTGATTAATAGCAAGCTGAAAATTTATTAATAGCTTAACGGTGTCTAGTCCGACAAACTTTGATGTACGGGAACACTGGAAGTTTTAACTGTGGGACAGGTTAAAAATTTGGAACGTCAAACTACGAAAATGTTTATGTAATTTGTCAGATAAAACTTCCAATTGGTTTGCTACCAATTCATTAAATTCTCATGCAAAAACCAGACTGGTGAAAAAATCACCAACTGGGCATTTTAATGAGTAGAACACGAAGACCATGTCAAACTACAGGAATCATGTTGGTTAGTAAAAGCAGTCTGATTTTTGCATGAGAATTTAATGAAAGGATAACAAATCAATTGAATGTTCTGTCCGACAAAATATATGGGATGTTTTTGTAATCTGAGTTTCCAAACTGTTTCACAATTAAAACTATCCCTGTTCCAGTGTCACAATACATCAAAGTTTGTCCAACTGGACACCGTTAAGCTATTAATAAATTTTCAGCTTGCTATTAATCAATTTTTTTGGTACATGGGATCCATGCCTAATAGGTTTGTTCGTAGTACGACACAAACGATTAGCAACTGCTGCCAACCATCAGATGCATGAGCAGTTAATAGTTAGCATTCATAGACTACGAATGCACATGTGTCTGATGGTTGGCAAGAGTTGCTGATCATTCTACGAACAAACCTATCAGTAATCACTATTTGTGATATCCATGGGTAGTTACTAACAGAAAGAGGCAGGATTCGATTTTTAAATCATTTATTTTAGAGTCAAAACATAGTCATACCTTAAACGATAAATGTATATTATCATTACAAGTTGATACTAATTACAAAAATAAATACACATCTAAAAGACCAATACATAATTACTCATGATGAAGAAGTACATTATAATTAAAAATGAATAACCATTTTCATATCGCTGCAACACAATGCCAAAGCCATCTTATATTTCAGTTCGTTTAGTGAGCACAAGAAGCACTCTGACCGAACAGTTTCAAAACTCATTAGTTTTTCATCAGAGAATGCATATGTTACTATCTCCAAACCATGTAGCTGTAACATATGTACATGCATTGGGTTCTTCTTCGTCTGTCTTGCCCTGGTCATACTCAGCTAAAAATAGGATTGCTGCAGACTTCACTATTACCAGCCATACACATACAATCTGCATTTGCTATGTCATCAGAACTGGCTATCACCCCACCCAAGCATTTAGTCGTTTAGCATTAGATTTTTGGAAATGCTTCACCTAAAAAAATATTTTATTTTTTTGGAAATTCTTCAACTACAAAAATTTATTTTTATTAGAGTATTTGCGTTCTTTACAATGATTGAGAATATTTTATTTAAAATCAGACATTCATATAATATAATTTTAGAACAATCATGACAGTAATTCAAATAGATGGCAGTAATAAATCATTTTTAGATAATTATAGAGTTCACAGTTTACAGATTAGGACGACGATATGTCTGGTTTCATACAGATATATAAACGTAAATAAATCTAATATCCCAGGCAACCAAGTGACGTCATATAACGTTGAGGAAACGTCAGTTTTTGGTTGAATATAACACGTGTTTGAACATTACGTCATATAGACGTCTTTTGTAGGTGATTTTAAATACGTAAGATTAATGACGTTAAAAAACGTTTTAATTTCAGACAGCCCAAGTCTGACGTCACAACATTGGGAGGAGCTTGTTTGTTTGTATTCACACCAAACAATTTCGTTTGGGTATGGTATAGATAACGCTAAATGTTCATAAGAAATTTCTCATTTATTGTTTACGTGGTTTGTGCCTTGTGTGATAAAATAAGACGTTTCATTTAGATATTTAGTTGAAGAAACGTGTAAATTAAGCGATTTTTATGTGTTTTTGCTCAGTGAGTTAGTTTAATGCAGTAATTCTTCTTGACAACTATTTGAGGTTATGTTTATTTGTTTTTAATTAAGCGTTAAATGAAGATATTAAGACAGCGTTAAATTAAGATATTAGTATGCTGGATAACTTGTTAATAAATTATTTATTATTTTCATATATATTCATTTCATATATATTCAGTTTTGACACAGTAAGTAGGTATATATAACTAGTGAAAATTCTAAAATGTGAGGGCTCGTACAATCATGCAGAATTAGTGATGCTTCTAGCCTAGCGCACAAGCGATCTTATAAACAAGTGGTAGTACTTATATCTTCGACACATGGGACGTAGGCCTATAGGTTTCATGTTATGTACCTATTTTTTATACTATTTTGAAACATCTGAAAGAGGTCACTTTTTGAAAGTATTAAAGACGTGATTTTACCGACGTGAAAAAAACGTAGATACGATTACGTTTTAAAATAGTCACAATCATGACGTCAAATCGATGAGACAAATACACGTGATTTTCAACGTCAGTACTACGTCATAGAAACATGTCAATTGGTCATTTTTATGACGTGTTATCTACGTTATAAAAACGTCGTTTGGTTGCCTGGGATTTAGAACCAATTTATCCAAAAGACACTAATACTGTTATCCGTATATTTCTTAATGGTGAATAAATAAAATAAAGGCATACCTTTCCAACAATAATATGGAAATCAGGAAATCATTAACAATTTTTACTCTATTCAAAACAAATCCAGCTGTAAAATATTTATGTGCCTGAAGGCTTTTGTATGCTTTCATCTGCTGCTTAGAGTAGCAACTCCGAGATTCCACCAGATATGTATAAATATCTATAATAGTAACTTGATGGTCTGCACTTTACTGTAAAATCCAATTCTGACTGAATTGCGTATTGCGTGTGGATCTAAATCCCCAATTATTTTCAGCTTCAATAAATATCTAAAACAATAAAAGAAATAATGTTATTGCTTGCAAAATTCATCATTATTGATAAATATCCGGGCAAAATGAACAGTAAATAAAATTTGTTTCGCCTACCTTTCTCGCAACATCTGGAGTTTCCAATAATAATTTCCTTAAATAATCAGTTTGCATTGTGGTAAAGTTTATAAAGTTGACAAAAACAGGAAACGAAATCCAAATGCATCCAAAATAGACAAAATACGACGATAAACAATGAAAAATCATTGAAAAATAGATACAAACATAACCTCTTTGTTAGTTTGTGTGCCAACCAGAGGTCACGTGGTTTGGATTGCCTAATTATTTGTTGAGGTTGAGTCTTTCATGTTCATGACAACCTAAAAATTTTGATTGGAAAATGCATATAAGATAAGGGGGTGGAAAAATGGAAATTAGTGGCTTTTTTTTGCAGTTCTGTCTGTTAGTTTTGCGTTTTGCTCTGGCTGGGTCTCTTTTGTTTAAACAATCATGTAAGTATTAAGGCTGTATGACACTATGCATTTTCTTGTATCATTTCTAATATCGTTTCTGATATCGTTTCTTGTATACATTTTCTTGTATCATTTCTTGTATGTACATTTGTGCCCTGTATGACACTATGCAAGTTCTTGTATCGAAAACTGTATGAAATTCGGCACGTGATTGGTCGAAATTTTGTTTGTCACCCTGTCACCTTACATTGGTATGGTAGTACTGCGTCTACAGCTGATTTTAAGGATTTTATAAAATTTATAAACTTTTAAAAACAAATATTTTATTGTTATAATAGAGAGTTATTGCCAACGTCTTTTAAGTCGACCTGTAATAAAAGATCCTTTATTTTGACATATAAGCATGCGCAGTATTGCGTCTTTTATTTTTGTCTTTTAATAAAATACAGGCCGCCTGTATTTAAGGAAAATTAGAGGACACCTTTATTTTAATAAAAGTTCCTTTATTTTGACATAACGTGTCAAAAATGTGAAGAAAGGTGTAACTTCACTTGTATTTTGAATTTATCTTGTCGCTTCTTTGGATTGATAATTTATGTATTGTGGGATTGATATTTGATTAAACTTTCATCATTAAAGTTGTATGTTGGGTTTTATTTATTAAAAACAACTCTAAGTAATATTCTGAGATATAGATTATTGATGTTTTGACCCAAACGAATATAGAAAAGAACATTTTATTGAAGCTTGAGTTATTACAAGAAGTTGTAAAACGGAATATTACGTAAATAATTTTAAATTGTTACTAATTACAATGATCAGACTTAAAATATCAGTAACTTATTTATTAAACTCAATATATTTTACATTTTTCTATAGAAATAAATATTTATTGAAGATATAAGAGATTGAAGATATAAGATCAATAAATTTTAATGAAAGTTAGGATTTGTTAAAATTCTAGATTCAAAATAGAGTTCTATTCAACAGATATATAACAACAGGTTAACAAAATAAAACAAAGGTTCAAGTATTTATTTTTGAAAATTTAAACTTTTATAGATTAGAATCTATAAAGTTTTTAATCAAAAGTATTAATACACTTTCATTTTCATGCCATCTTCTTCTTTTGGTTCTTATCCGTTTCGAATGTTGGAAATCATATAGCAATCGTAACCTTGCTAGCTGCGATTCGAAACAGTTCCATTGATATTCTCCCTCTATCAGGTCTTCGCTTACCTTTGATTGTACCTTGCAATATGTACTGCAGCAGGGAGTAACGGTGCTGATTTATCATATGTGTCCCAGATACTGCAGTTTTATGCGTTTAATGGTAAACACAATCTCCAATTCCTTCTTCATTCCTCCTTGTTCGTGATCCATTTCATGCCATCAGTATTTGTTTATTTAAACATTGCCAAAAAAATTAATAAAAACCAGCATTTTTTTTTTTTTTTTTTTTATTTAACGTCCTAATTTATTTACAATCTGTAAAACAAGTTACAATAAGTAAATGTTGTGACCACTAGTGTAGGTGACTTGGAGAAAATGATTCAATAATCATTTTCTTTACAAATATTTTACATAGATATAAAATTGTTTGTCTCTGGGAATTACGGCACATATAACTAAAATCGCGATGGTAAATCACTAGGTGTATTTCGTCTAAGTCTCCGTCTGACTGGTTGGCTCATCAGGTTTCTGGCTAGTACATTTGGATGTTGTGCCAGTCTGTCTTCGTATTTCTGTGCAAAGTTGGTAATTTCTTCTTTTACTGTTGAAATTTCTAGATCGCGTCTAATAATAATATTTGCAACATACCATGGGGCATTTGTGATTATTCGAAGAACCTTCGACTGGAACCTCTCCAAGATTTCGATATTGGAGTTTGATGCAGTACCCCAAAGTTGGATCCCGTAAGTCCATATTGGCTTCAAAATTGCTTTGTAGACAAGTACTTTATTTTTCATCGAAAGTGATGATTTGTGACCAATCAGCCAGTAAAGATTGTGTAATTTGAGACCAAGTTGTTTACGCTTCATAAAAATGTGTGTTCTCCAGTTTAATCTTTGGTCTAGATGCATTCCAAGGTATTTGACTGTTGCTTGCTGTTTTAGTTGGTGGTTGTTGATATATACAGGCGGGCAGTGACCTTTACGGTTTGTGAAGGTAATATGAACCGACTTTGTTTCATTTGTTTGAAAACGCCACCGTTTTAACCAAGTTTGCATTTTGTTGAGGCTGGTTTGCAGAAGTTGAGAAGCTATCCGTGGGTCCTGATGTACTGACATCACTGCTGTGTCGTCTGCATATGTAGCTGTAGTGGTTTGAAAGTTTGTTGGTAAGTCTGCTGTGTACAATAGGTATAACACTGGCCCCAGAACACTGCCCTGTGGAACTCCAGATCCAACTGGAAATAGAGACGTGCACTCATCTCTATGTTGTACAAAAAAGTAACGGTTATGGAGGTAGGATTTTAAAATTAGGAAGTGAGTGAGAGGAAGCATATTTTTTAATTTGTATAGAAGGCCTGTGTGCCAGACTTTATCGAATGCTTGCGAGATGTCTAGAAAAGCGGCAGTGCAGTACATTTTGTCTTCCAATGCTTGATTAACAGTTCTGCATATCCGATGAACCTGTTCTATGGTTGCGTGTTGGGATCTGAATCCAAACTGGTGTGCAGGGATTAGTTCTCGATCTGATAGGAGTGGTTGAATTCTTGAGAGTATCAGTTTTTCTAGGATCTTTGACACTATCGGCAGTAAGCATGCGCAGTATTGCGTCTTTTATTTTTGTCTTTTAATAAAATACAGGCCGCCTGTATTTAAGGAAAATTAGAGGACACCTTTATTTTAATAAAAGTTCCTTTATTTTGACATAACGTGTCAAAAATGTGAAGAAAGGTGTAACTTCACTTGTATTTTGAATTTATCTTGTCGCTTCTTTGGATTGATAATTTATGTATTGTGGGATTGATATTTGATTAAACTTTCATCATTAAAGTTGTATGTTGGGTTTTATTTATTAAAAACAACTCTAAGTAATATTCTGAGATATAGATTATTGATGTTTTGACCCAAACGAATATAGAAAAGAACATTTTATTGAAGCTTGAGTTATTACAAGAAGTTGTAAAACGGAATATTACGTAAATAATTTTAAATTGTTACTAATTACAATGATCAGACTTAAAATATCAGTAACTTATTTATTAAACTCAATATATTTTACATTTTTCTATAGAAATAAATATTTATTGAAGATATAAGAGATTGAAGATATAAGATCAATAAATTTTAATGAAAGTTAGGATTTGTTAAAATTCTAGATTCAAAATAGAGTTCTATTCAACAGATATATAACAACAGGTTAACAAAATAAAACAAAGGTTCAAGTATTTATTTTTGAAAATTTAAACTTTTATAGATTAGAATCTATAAAGTTTTTAATCAAAAGTATTAATACACTTTCATTTTCATGCCATCTTCTTCTTTTGGTTCTTATCCGTTTCGAATGTTGGAAATCATATAGCAATCGTAACCTTGCTAGCTGCGATTCGAAACAGTTCCATTGATATTCTCCCTCTATCAGGTCTTCGCTTACCTTTGATTGTACCTTGCAATATGTACTGCAGCAGGGAGTAACGGTGCTGATTTATCATATGTGTCCCAGATACTGCAGTTTTATGCGTTTAATGGTAAACACAATCTCCAATTCCTTCTTCATTCCTCCTTGTTCGTGATCCATTTCATGCCATCAGTATTTGTTTATTTAAACATTGCCAAAAAAATTAATAAAAACCAGCATAAAGCTTAATTCTTCTATTATCTTTTTGTATATCGGGAAGTTTATCTGACAGATTAGAGGTCTTTTCATTTTCAGATAACTAATTATTGGGAAGTTTATATAACAGTATCCTTAGTATCTGTCTTTTCAGCTCCGGATAACTAGTTAACGGGAAGTTTCTCTCTGTCAGATATCTATTAGTATCTAATCTGTCAGATAAACTTCCTGATAACTAGTTATCCAGAGGTGAAAAGAAAGAAAGAGAGGGCCATAATGGATAAAAGATCAAACGCCAATAGCATGTACATATGTACATATTTATAAATTTATTATTTAAAACCTGCTAATGATCATAAAATACTTAAAATCAGTCACCAATATAATATTTATATTTATTTATAAATTTATTAACAAACTGCAGTCCAATAAAAATAAAATTAGTTTAAGCGCTAGCTTTAAATGTCGAACAATAATTTTAAACAAACACACACACAATTTAGTCGCATTAGATTAGCTCCTGGTTGAAAATGTACTGCCACAGCTTCTATATCAATATCAACAGCACACTCATTTGCCAGTATTTCAACGTTTTCTCTATTATGTACTACTGCAATATGTAAAACTGAACAAGCTGATATTATTCTTTGAATAAAAGGTAACTTGCATCTCATTACATATGGTAAAATGGGAAATCTCTTCACAATACCAAATGTTCTTTCAATAACAATTCTTAAAGGGATTTGTGATGGATTATAAAAACACAACTTCTGTCTGAAAATTCTGGAATGGTGTCATTCGGTAGTTGTAGTTGAGGAATGGATATCCACTATTCCCTAATAATATATTCTCCAGAAATTCCCCATTACATATACCCATAATGCAAAAGTATTTAAAAACTCCTAAAATAGTATTTCCAATTTATTGCACTTCCATATTATTGAACGATGAGTATTATGGGATATATTATGTTGTTCTCTAAACATCATTAAATGACAAAATAATTAAATTTAACGTTTTACTCTTCAATTATCTTATTTTAATTTATATCGACAAATGAAATTTTATAGGTTATTTTTATATTTACAAAAATATTTCATGTCATTTGTCAAAATAAAAGATTCTTTAACTGCGTTTGCAATACCACTCTTTTAGACCAGTCCTGTATTTGTCCTTTATTAAAGTATCCTGTAATAAAGGATCCTTTATTTGCCGGTGGCAATAACTCTCTACTAACTAGAATTTTTACGTTGACTGTTGATTATTTGTATTTTTTATTTTGTTTTGATATTTGTGCTAAAATATTTGCATTATAATTATCTTCAGTTTGATCCAAATTGGAACTATTGTATTTTCCTCTATTAAAAAATTATGCAATATGAAACCCAAAGTTATTCTAAATATATGGTTATTAGTAGAACAGTAGTCCATACCAAACGGTATATTAACCCAGATAGCACAAGTACGTTTTATGGACATCCAATGGACGTACATCTGTGTACATTGGAACGTCCAATGGACGTCCCGCTAAGGTACAATGGACATCCGATGGACGTCCAACGAATGTCCAGAGTTCACAAAATTGGACGTCCATAGAACGTCCGCTACAAACGTACATTGTACGTTGTATTGAAGCTTTCAGTGTACACCTTATGTACATTCAATGTACGTCTTATGGACATTTGTAGGGCACTTTTCAGAAAGAAATCTAGTATCTATAATTTTGTGAATACATAGCAAAAAGCCTTTATAGGAAATAGTTCCTTATAATACTAAACTTATACTTAAAAATATTACACAAAAGACCTTTTTATTTCTCTTTACTATAACTTCATTATAATATATACTTTATTATAGGAACTAGGAACTTCATTAATGCACGACTGCACTTGCACGATAAACAGAAAACACAAATATATCACAGGATGTATTTTCATAAAAACGAGATTCAGATAATGACGCCCTAGGAAGCATGCACATTAAAAGAGGTTTAATCTCTGTTCTGTTTCTGTTCCAAACTATTTTTAGAGTCAGTACCGTTGTTGTATATTACAAGCGCGTTTGCCATTCTGTGAATTATCATAAATAAACCATCCTTCAGTATTCCACAACAATTAACAGCGATAATCCCCTAAAAGTACCTGTCTAATACTAACTTTCACGACCGATAGCGCGAAGAGCGACAACGTTGTCAAGAAGATTCTCATTTAGTTTGTATTGGGACTTAACATAATAGTCGCGTTTTGTGTAAAATATCCATGGACCACAAATGGATGTCCAATGTACGTTGAAATCCAACGTCCAATGGACGTCCCGTAATGTACGTACATAGTACGTCCAGTTTTGGTCCATGGACGTTTGGACTTTAAATGTACGTTATATGGACGTACATCGGACGTTGTGTGCTATATGGGAAGTATCAATAAAATATTTATAAATAATACCTACAAAACACAAATAAATTTATCAAGACATAAATC
Source organism: Diabrotica virgifera virgifera (assembly GCF_917563875.1). Taxonomy (NCBI): domain Eukaryota; kingdom Metazoa; phylum Arthropoda; class Insecta; order Coleoptera; family Chrysomelidae; genus Diabrotica; species Diabrotica virgifera. The sequence goes on along the minus strand of NC_065449.1, from coordinate 132,987,657 downwards.
ATATGATCTCATTTTCAGCCGCCATTATGAGATTTAGAAGTTTTACCAGCAGGTTTTACGTTTTTGCTCTTTGCGCAGAAATTGGCGCAGTTATTGTACAAGAATCTGTGCCTGACACAAATTCTTGTATCGTTTCTGATATCGTTTCTTGTATCTGTGTATGACACTATACATTTTTTTGACATATCAGAAACGATATTAGAAATGATACAAGAAAATGCATAGTGTCATACAGCCTTTATAAAAACGTTTTCAATTTTCTGTATTCTTTAGGAAACGAATTATTTATGCATATGATTACCTGTAAATAGTAGTACCTATTTCTTTTGATTTTTAATTGTAAAGAGTAGAAAAATTACCATTCATTTTAATTTTTTAGAATCGGCTGAAAGTGGTCTACAAAAAAACCAGGAAGGAAACGTATTATAGCCTTGTTGTGGCTATGAAAGTCAAAAGAAAGATATCTATAAAAAGTGTATTGACTAGTTGGAAGAAACTCCACATTGTCGATGCATAATAAGATATTACTTTATAAACAAATATCAAGACCTCGGAATGGAACCTGGATAATATAGTCATCAAGAAGATAGCAGGAAGTCATGAGCAACAACAACTTCATAAGTATGAGAATATTGAGGAAATCCAGCTCCTCATATCTACTACTGGACAAACTAGAAGATTGAAGAGGACAAAGCCTTTTGAACCAGTTTGAGTGATAGGTGATAGTGAAAAGCAGAGCGTAGTGCTTGTGTGCCTGTGTATGTTAGAATAGTGCACGATCTTGTTAGATTAGATAAGAGACGCTTTGGGGTAAGCTCTTCATTTTAAGGAACAGTAGTAATTTAGGTTAAATTAAAATTGCTCATTGGTCAGTTATGACCAGATTGTAATTCTCTGATGTTTGGCAAAAAGGGCTTAAGTCAGAATTGCACATCAATAATGTTTTGATGATTTCTGGACCATAAAAAAAGTGTTGCAGACTTAAACTGTATGTACCAATAAAAAGAGCCGATTTTTCTGGTCCAGAAATCATCAAAACATTATCGATGTGCAATTCTGACTTAAGCCCTTTTTCCCAAACATCAGAGAATTGCAATGTACAATTCAATACAAATGAATCATCATCGTAGTGATGATTATGGAAAAAAATATATGACAAGATTTTGTGCAATAAAAATGTTTATATTTATCAAGGATGTATTATTTGGTATGGCCACATATACTTCTGGTATATCGTCGGTGATGTGACAATACCTCCTATCTGCTTTTTCATGAATTTTGTAGGAGACGAAAAACCATTTTTACGGTCATCTCTGTTTTCACATGTAAATTTTGACATGTTTTGTAGTAAATAGATAATTGAATTTACTACAAAACATGTCAAAAAATATCATATGAAAACAGGAGGTGACTGTAAAAAAAGTTTTTAGTCTCTCTTACAAAATGGTTAACAGAGGTGACAGTTAATAGAGAGACAGATAATCAAGGTTCCACTGTATAGTGAAATTTGGACACCCGACACCCCATACAAATTTTATGGGGGTTTTGTTCGTTTAAACCCCCCCAAACTTTTGTGTAAGTTACAATTGAATTATTATTGTGGTACTATTAAACACAATGTTTTTAAAACTTTTTTGCCTCTTAGTACTTTTTTGAAGTCAGTTTTTATCGTGATATTTTGAATATTTGTCAAATCCACCACATATTTGTATATGGTTAAGTACGATTGTAGAGACTAATAATATGAAAATTTATTTATGATTTACATTTTTAGGTATATTTTGAACCATTTTAAAAAGAAGCCATATCTTGATAAAAAGAGCTTTATCGAAAAAATAGAAAGAGGTAAAAAAGTTTTAAAAACACAGTGTTTAACTAATGGTACCGCAGAAATAATTTAATTGGAACGTACCCAAAAGTTTGGGGGGGTTAAACGGAACAAAACCCCCATAAAATTTTTATGGGGTGCACAAATTTCACTATAATTTTTCTTTAAGATGTTACTGCAATAATATTGCTTCATGTCCATTTTCAATAAAAAATCTTTAATAGTTTTCGATATATTCGAAAAAATCAATTTTTATTTTGTATCTTCAAAGGGCTGTAACTTTTTTTGTGTGCATATTTGTACTAAGGTAAGTTAGGTTCATTCAAATTATTTTTGGTCCCAGAATATGTGATTTAATTTACGACCAATCTTTTCGGGACACCCTGTATAATAAATGGGATTAGCTGGCTTAAAAATTCATAATCTACGTTCTGTAGAAAATATCCAGTTTTTGGTTTCTTTTTAACTAGATCTTAATATCGAACCAAGCATTTTAAGACCTTTTTATTAATTTTTCGATGATATATTCGTGTTTTTAGTTTGTTCAAAATATTCTAGATGATTGTACACTATAATAGCCAACTAAATAAACACAAAAATTTTATTTTTGTTACAGCCTGTATATAAGTTTACCTATATATACAGTGCATTACGCACCACCTTAAAAATTGGGCATTTTTGATGTCTCGAATTTCCTAAACCTGTTGTCCCATCTAAGTGATTTTTTATAATAATATAGCCTGAGGCTATAGGTTACTGCCTTATGCTTGTCATGCACGGGGAGCTATACTGTAATATATATTATATCACATCGCTCTCTATAGTAATGAGTAATGAGTGAGCCTGCACATACGGAACCATTAGTTCCCTGTCTGCAGGCTCACTCATTACTATAGAGAGCGATATGATATAATATACATATATTACAGTATAGCTCCCAGTGCATGACAAGCTTAAGGATGTAACCTATAGCCTAGGCTATATTATAAAAAAATCACTCAGATGGGACAACAGGTTTAGAAAATTCGAGACATCAAAAATGCCCTATTTTTAAGGTGGTGCGTTAATTTCTTGGAGAAGTGTATTGTAATTTAATGTAAATAATGTAATATCCAATAATTGTAATTTAATATAAGATGTAATATAAGTTCCTTAAAAATTTATTTTTTATTTCCCACCATACATTCTCCACAGGTCTAAATATCGATGCTAGACGTCCACCGGAGATCCTCTCAGGACGTTAGATGGACGTTCGGCAGCAAGACATTGGACCAAACTGGGACGTCCTATGAAGGTCCAATTGACGTTCACTGAACGTCCCCTCGTACGTTAGGTGGACGTTTGGCAACGTGGCATTTGGACCAAAATAGGACGTCCTGTTAAGGTCCAAAGTACGTCCCTTCGGACCTTAAGTGGACGTCCAACGGACATTCGGTAGCACGACATTTGGACCAAAATAGGACGTTCCTTGGACGAAAACGGACCCCCCTAAAGTCCGTGAAGGACATCCTGTGCTATTAGGGATGTATATAGTCTCTTTATTCTATTACCCAGCAAACAGACTTGAGCCCAATTACGTGATAATTACGTTAAATTTACGGCAAATTTCAACGAATACGTAACTCGGTGATTTATGACGGGAAAAAAACGTATTTCAGTGCCAAATCATTCACCAATATATTAGAGCTTCCTTTATACATGTTTGACATTAGAATAATATAAAATCATAATGACGAATATTGTACATGTTTTTTATCATAGGTGTGAATGTCGGTTACATCGCAAAGGTACGTTTATTTCACGTAATAATCACGAAACAGAAATAACTTCCTTTGGTTAAATTTTGAGAAATATTTTTGAAAACAAAATTTTACAACGGTGTTGGTTAAATACGTATCGCTTGAATTTTACTCCCTGTATTTTATGGACGTCGAAAAATTAGATGTATTCCACGTAAAAGTAATGTAAATAATACCAATATTTAAACAAAAAGTTTATGATTTCGCTTTTAAAATCATTTAGCATAACTATTTCAATCCAACCTTGATTTGAAGCTATTTTTGCTATTTTTTTTCTTTAAAAATATCACAGCTAAAATGATGTCGAGTCTAATTTTTAAATCGCGTGCGGTGATGACGTACTACTAAGCCTTTCTCCTCCTTTAAATACTATCACGTGACCACGATACGTGATTAACATAGTTGGTTCGAAAACTAAATTAATCGATTTATCGAATAATAGATACGTTTCGATAGGATTATTTTTTTATATTATTCTGGTATTGAAATAGATTTTTAGTAAGACCAATTAGGTAGGTAATAGCAGAAGAAATTTAAAAACAAAGAGAAAATACGTAATACTAATTTAAAGTAAGTAGAATAGTTTAACTGTAATTTAAAAATAATCGATTTTTATAATCGATGATCATAACCTCTAATTCTCTAATATCAGCTTCTCACATTTCACATTTCTTACAACAAAAAGTGAAAGTGAAACGTGAAGAGCTTTATTTCCCTCGTTTTATTTTAGGCGGGTTTATTTATAATAATGCCTTTCGTATTAACGTTTACCTCACTGCTCGAGGGTTGAAGTGTCGTGAAAAAACAAGAAAGTGTCGTCAAAATAAAAAGTGACCTGTGTTGTGTTTTGTGTTAGCAAATTTTTTAATGCGTCTTTAGGTCGGTAGCATTTTTGGTTCATTATCTTGTATAATAATTACACAAGACAAATGTTTTAAAGTCTCTAAATTCTACTAAATAAATACATTGTTAATACTTTATAGGCTTGTTTTATTTATGTCATATGAGGATAATAATTACGTGATTCCTAAGTTAATTAAGGTCGAATTATTTACGTGAACCGAGGACGTATCTTTCACGTGAATACTAATATATACATTCCCTAAAAAAGATACGTTAATCAACACGTATTTGCAACGTGAATTTCCCGAAACATTTTATTGGTATTTAAGGTGAATAACACGTCTATTGAAGACGAGTTATTCACGTAATTTAAAGACGTACTTAGAATGTGACATTCCAACCAAATTTTCACGTGAAATTCACGTAAGCAATTTACGTATCTTGGTGACAAATGTACCAGAAATTTACGTAATTAACACGTCGGTTTGTTTGCTGGGTATATTCTACTCTATTTCAAACCTATTCTATATAAGTATCTACACATTACACCTATTATCATCATCATCATTCCCTTTGCCTTATCCCTATGCAGTGTCGGCTTCCCTAATTGCATTTCTCCACACAATTCTATCTTGAGTCATATCAATGTTAATCCCCTTTACCAACATGTCCTGCCTTATCGTCTTCTTTGGTCTTCCTCTCCTACTCCTTCCAGGAATCTGCACTTCAGCTATTCTTCGTATTGGGTGATTAACGTCTCGACGCTGAACATGACCAAACCATCTTAACCTATGCTCTCTCATTTTGGCATCAATTGGTGCCACACCTAGACTTCCCCTAATATACTCATTTCTAATTTTATCCTTCTTTGTCACTCCACTCATCCATCTAAGCATTCTCATTTCCGCCACATGCATTCGTTGTTCCGCTTTCTTTTTCACTGCCCAACATTCAGTTCCGTGCATCATAGCCGGTCTTATGGCTGTTTTATAGAATTTTCCCTTCAGCTTCATTGGAATTTTTCTGTCACACAGCACACCACTCGCTTCTTTCCACTTCATCCATCCAGCCCTAATTCTATTGCATGCATCTCCATCTATTTCTCCATTACTCTGTAATACCGATCCTAGGTACTTAAAACTATTGCTTTTCACAATCATTTCACCTATTATATTATATTTTACTTTATTCTATACTATATATCTATTCTAATCTATATATATATTTCATTTAATCTGTTACATTCTACTCTATTCTGTTTTAAATCAAATACTTTATTAGTATCTACATATATATTACATCTATTCTATTATATTCTACTCTATTCTATTTCAAGTTTATTCTATACTATACAGGGTGCGCCAAACCTCTGGTCTTCTTTGATTAAGGCTAAACTATGATATATACAAAAAAATGTTTATAACAAAACTAATGTGTATCAAAGAGGTCTATAATTTAAAATTATTTTCAATTATACAGGGTGAGTCAGAAAGACGGTATGAACCAAAGTTGTATTTTTTTAAATGGAACACCCTGTATATTAAATCATTTTTGAATATATTATTTAAAAATATGAAAAATTTGTATAAGGTCTTATAGGCCTAAAGTTAATAATTTTCGAAATATTTACATTTTTATTGAGAAAAATGGTAATATTTATAGGGTTGTGGATTATGTTTCCAAGGAAATAAAAATGTAGGTGATAGGTTAAAGTTTTTAAAATATATTGTTATTTTTAAATAATTTAATATTTTTTACTTTTAGCCATAAAATATACAGTGTGATCACTGTTTGCAAATACAAAATTTTCTCATTTTTTTTAAATGTGACACCCTGTATATTAGTTTTGCGTTTTGTAGTAAATATTGCAACCTTTCTTTTGGTGTAAGGTTGTATGTACCTAGCATGTTTCGTTTTGTAGATATTTTAAAAAAACTATAGATTTTACGTTCTTGCGGATTTTTTATTTAAAAATTTTTTTGAAAAAAAAAATAATTATAATCTGGTTTTAGAAACATACACTAAAATATAAAATATGAAAATAAAAACGTAATTAAAGATTAAAATAAATTGTATGCTAGTACAATTAGTAGCAATCTGATTCTCGAAGCGTGAACATGTACCGTCATTAAAAGCGCTAGAGAACTTCCTTATCGTAAAACTACCTAATTAACTAGTAATTATCTTATCAGCATCAAAAAATTGTTAAAGTGAAAAGTAACAAAAACCAAGTGATTAGTGAAACAAACAAAAGAAATATGTTCCCTTCGGGGAACTTATTAGGATTTGATAATAATGGCCAACCAATTTATCAACAAATGAATACTATACAGGATGTCCCAACAATAAATAACCAGAACCAGTCAAACCAAACAGCAGTAAAACCGCAAGTACCATTTTTGTATTTTAATCAAACACCATCTAACCAGATAACAAATCAAATGTCATGCTCAAACCAAATACCTATTCCAACCCAAATAGCTATACCAAACCAAGTACAATTTCCTAGTCAATCAACTGCACAAAATATTCAAAACACTCAAAACCCTATTCAGTCACAATACACAACATTATCCACAAACCCTCAATGCTCACTCTCATCAACACAAAACACCAATAACTACACAGATAGCGATAGCGACATAGAACTTAACGAAACAGAAAACCAAAATAAACATCCTTGGCAAGAAGTTGCCAATAAGAGAAAAATGATGAAAAGACAAACAACTTCAGAAAAGTCCAACCAAATCCAAACACAAAACAGATTTGATTCCCTCTCAAAAGAAAATCTAGATGAACAAACAGACAATTTATCAAATACACAAAACACAAATATCACCAAAAAAGATCCCTCACCGCCACCAATCTATATTTATGGAGTTACTGACTATAGTGCTATGATAGCAAACCTTTCAACTGCAACTGCGGCAGAAACCTATTACACCAAAACCATTTCAAATAATACAGTAAAAATTAACCCTACAAACTCAGACACCTACAGGACACTCATACAGCACCTTAGAAAAGAAAACATTGTACATCACACTTACCAACCGAAACAAGAGAGGGCCTATTCGCTCCGAGCGTTAACAAAGTGTCGAAGCAAAATCGACCGACCTGCTCATGGTGGCGGTTTTTTGAAATTTTATAAGGACGCTTTGTGTATGTTTAAATGAGACATTTAAAAAAATGCCGTGTCACGCTAGTGATATTATGTATTAATATAAACAGAAAATAAAAACGCACTATAAATTCTTCACTTTCCAATATTGATTATCAGTTTGATTTTGTATGCATAACCTCACTATCGCAGTTTATGTCAATAAATATTTATTAACGAAAAAGAAAATATTTTGTTGCACTATAAATTACAGTATAAATTAATAACTAATGAATTCTAACAATTGTATTCGGTTATTATCACTACAAAATAAAATATTCAAGTTTAACAAAATAATCCCATAAGACTCAATGTTAAAACGTCCTTACAAAATCTGACAGCGTATCACGTGACTGTACGTAGAGGGGAGACGCACGGAGCCAATAGAGTTGTCATAAGAGGATTACACCATTCAATACCCACAGCAGATATCTCGCATGAATTAAATGATAAGGGTTTTAAAGTTCGCAACATAATTAATGTTAGACATAGAGTTACCAAAGAACCATTGCCCTTATTCTTTGTCGATATAGAGCCAAACGAAAACAACAAAAACATATTTAACCTACAAGTCCTACGAAACTGCATAATAACAGTAGAACCACCTAGAATAAAAAATACAATAGTTCAATGCACAAGGTGTCAAAAATACGGGCATTCAAAAAGTTACTGCCTAAGGCCATTCGCCTGTGTTAAATGCGGAGGATCACATGACACAAAAACCTGCAAAAAAGCACGCGACACACCAGCAACATGTGCCTTATGTAATGGCAATCATCCAGCAAACTATAAAGGATGTGCTATATATAAAGACCTAGTCAATTCGAAAAACAAAAATATAACAAGCAGCATTCCTATACCTAGAGTTGCAAGCCTAAATAATAATAACACTAATGCTCACCACATACACCAATCACATGTAACATATGCTCAAGTTGCAGCAACTAATACTTCTTCACAAGACAACAACAATAATTCAGACCTTTCAAATAAACTTACAGAGTTCCTCAACGAATTTAAAAATATGTTTGCACAATTGATAAACCAAAACAGCATGATACTAAGCATGCTTACAACAGTGATAAATAGAACGTCGTAATGGCTAACTCACTTAGAATAGCAGAGTGGAACGCAAATGGTCTAACAAACCATGTGCAAGAAATTATACTATTTCTAAAATTAAACAAAATAGACATCCTACTTATATCCGAGAGTCACACAACTGAGAGGTCTTTTATAAAAATTCCACACTACTCTGTCTATTACGCAAACCATCCAGATGGAACAGCCCATGCTGGTTCAGTTGTAATAATTCGTACAGCTATAAAACACTACGAACTTGCTCCATATATCACCAACAAAATTCAGAGTACTATCATAAAAGTACATGCGCTCACCTTTCCACTAACAATAGCTTCTATCTACAGCCCACCACGCCACACCATCAATCTGGAGGAATACAGAGAGTTTTTTGAACAACTTGGCTCACATTTCCTAGTGGCAGGGGACTGGAATGCAAAACATACAACCTGGGGAGCAAGACTGATATCTCCAAAAGGCAGAAATCTATTAAAGATCATACAAGATAATAACCTGAAATACCTAACAACTGGTACCCCCACATACTGGCCCACTGATAACAACAAAATTCCTGATCTGTTAGACTTTGCTATAACTAAGGGAATACCTGAAATACACAGCGACATCACCCCCAGTTTTGATCTCCATTCGGACCACAGTCCCATCTTGATTACCTTAAGTACCAATATAATTTGGAAAACTCCTGCACCAAGGCTATGTTCCAGTAACACGAATTGGGTTCAATTCAAAGAAGAAATAAATGATAAAATATCTCTTGACATTCGACTCAAGCACAAAAACGATATTGAAGAAGCTGTAAAATATTTAACGGAACAAATACAACAGGCCGCTTGGAAAGCTACTCCTGTAAAGGAAAAAACCATCGATGAAAGGTATAGTATACCCCTCCATATTAGAACACTAGTAGAAGAGAGAAGAAGAGCCCGTCACAAATGGCAAAGAACAAGAAACGCGATAGATAAAACAAATCTTAACAGACTCACACACAGACTTCATTCCGCTATCCAAACAGCCAAAAACTAATCCTTTGAAAGATATGTCACAAACCTTTCTCTTGACGACAACTCTCTTTGGAAAGCCACAAAGAAATTCAAAAAGCCGGTAGTAATGAAATCACCAATTAGAAAAAATGATGGAGCCTGGGCTCGATCAGATATATAGAAAAATCCAACAGATTTGCAGAACATCTATCAACCGTCTTCTCCACCCCAGAGGCCAACGATATTAACGACGAGAAAATTAGAGACTTCCTCAATGCACCCTGTCAGCTATCATTACCACTAAAATACTTCTCACCAAATGAAGTCCGTAACGAAATCAACCTGCTTAACCCTCATAAAGCTCCAGGATTTGACCTCATAACTGGCGAAATCTTAAAAAAACTCCCAAGAAAAGGTGTCGTCTTAATAACCATTATTTTTAATAGCCTCCTGAGACTATGTTATTTTCCAGTGCAATGGAAGTATGCACAAATTATAATGATACCTAAACCTGGTAAACCTCTAACTGAAGCCAGTTCGTACAGACCAATAAGTCTCCTTCCGACTTTATCAAAAGTATTCGAAAGGTTAATCCTTAACAGAATAGAAACAATAATACCTATACGCTGTGAGCTCGTACGTAGAGGGGATATTTACAAATTCGCGAGCGCCATTAGTGACAAGTCTGTAAACCTTTACCGGAAATTTGACATAAATGTCAAAGTGATTAATTTAAAATTAAAATTAAAAACATTAATTATACAAAATATTAGTTGGTCAAAGCTGTGGTATATATTTTTACCTTAAATATACTAACGTTTTAAATACTGAATTTAAGTTTTTTTAATGTTCCGTAATATGTAATTGTAATTTAATCTAAAAATCTTAGCGCCATCTACACGATAATTGTGAAAGTATCCGAAGTAAGAAATTCATATTTTATCAATAGAACGTCAAAATGATTAGCAAAATCTTAAAAAAATCGATTACAATTTAATTACTTTTTTGCGTTGTAAATATTAAGCGATAACAATTAAATAGTAAATTTAAAAATTACCGGTGAAAGTTGAATTAGTAGCCGCTGGGATCGACACCAGCGAAGCTCAGAGCGTATACGCTGTGAGCTCGTACGTAGAGGGGATATTTACAAATTCGCGAACGCCAGTAGTGACAAGTTTGTAAACGTTTACCGGAAATTTGACATAAATGTCAAAGTGATTAATTTAAAATTAAAATTAAAAACATTAATTATAAACAATATTAGTTGGTCAAAGCTGTGGTTTATAATTTTTACCTTAAATATACTTACGTTTTAAATACTGAATTTAAGTTTTTTTAATGTTCCGTAATATCTAATTATAAATAATCTATTATAATCTTAGCGCCATCTACACGATTATTGTCAAAGTATCCGAAGTAAGAAATTGATATTTTATCAATAGAACGTCAAAATGATTAGAAAAATCTTAAAAAAATCGATTACAATTTAATTACTTTTTTGCGTTGTAAATATTAAGCGATAACAATTAAATAATAAATTTAAAAATTACCAGTAAAAGTTGAATTAGTAACCGCTAGAGCGACACCAGCGAAGCTCAGAGCGTATAGAAAACCTTATCCCAGATCATTAGTTTGGTTTTCGCTCAAATCACTCAACCATACAACAGTGCCATAGATTAGTCAACAAAATAAAAGAGAGCCTAGAAGGGAAACAAATATGTCTATCAGCATTTCTCGATATACAGCAAGCATTTGATAGAGTGTGGCACGAGGGTCTTCTCTTTAAAATAAAAACTCAGCTAACTGACCAAATCTACCTCCTCCTTAAATCATACTTGTCCGACAGATACTTCCAAGTTAAATACGAAGGTACTCTATCCAACTACCACCAAATAAAATCCGGAGTACCTCAAGGCAGTGTACTTGGCCCATTCCTTTACCAAATCTTCACTGCTGATATTCCTATTAGCGAAAATACACTAATGGCAACATTTGCGGATGACACTGGTATACTATCAGACATCAACGAAATATTAGCATTTAACAAATTGCAAAATCATCTCAATGAACTAGAAGACTGGCTTAAATGCTGGAAAATAAACGTCAACACAAACAAGTCTTGTCAAGTAAATTTCACAAATCGAAGAATTAGATGTCCACAACTACACCTAAATAATTCACCTATACCAATAAAAACAGAAGTAAAGTACCTGGGCCTTCATCTAGACGAAAAACTAAAGGCTGTATGACACTATGCATTTTCTTGTATCATTTCTAATATCGTTTCTGATATGTCAAAAAAATGTATAGTGTCATACACAGATACAAGAAACGATATCAGAAACGATACAAGAATTTGTGTCAGGCACAGATTCTTGTACAATAACTGCGCCAATTTCTGCGCAAAGAGCAAAAACGTAAAACCTGCTGGTAAAACTTCTAAATGTCATAATGGCGGCTGAAAATGAGATCATATGATTTATGTCTTGATGAATTTATTTGTGTTTTGTAGGTATTATTTATAAATATTTTATTGATACTTAATATACCGTTTGGTATGGACTACTGTTCTACTAATAACCATATATTTAGAATAACTTTGGGTTTCATGTTGCATAATTTTTTAATAGAGGAAAATATAATAGTTCCAATTTGGATCAAACTGAAGATAATTATAATGCAAATATTTTAGCACAAATATCAAAACAAAATAAAAAACACAAATAATCAACAGTCAACGTAAAAATTCTAGTTATTATAACATTAAAATATTTGTTTTAAAAGTTTATAACTTTTATAAAATCCTTAAAATCAGCTGTAGACGCAGTACTACCATACCAGTAACATGACAGGGTGACAAACAAAATTTCGACCAATCACGTGCCGAATTTCATACAGTTTTCGATAAAAGAACTTGCATAGTGTCATACAGGGCACAAATGTACGTACAAGAAATGATACAAGAAAATGTATACAAGAAACGATATCAGAAACGATATTAGAAATGATACAAGAAAATGCATAGTGTCATACAGCCTTTACTTGGAAATCACATATTGCAGCCAAACGACGACACCTCCCAAGTAGCAATTTTTCGACGCATTGGTTGTCAGTACAAACAAATGCACTGTATATAACGTTACCACAGTGGACTTTCAGTTGTTTCGGCCAACGACCCCTAACCCGACTGACATTACGATGTTACAACGTTAAGTAATATCTTTAGTTATATGGGCAACTAAGTTATTACTATTGTGACAACTACATATCACAGTTAAGTTTTTTCAACAATCGCAACTACTTAAAAACGTTATAATGCTAAACTAATTTACGCCCATGGGTTTTCTGGCCGACTAGGTAGTTGTCTCTCACGACCCCATGGCCTTTACGTGTGACACGTTTACGGCAACTTCAGGAGCAAAAAAGGAATTTACTTTATGTACTATCGGCACAATCTGGCAACCCTGTAAGTTGTGAAGTAAGGCACTAATACCCTAATACGTCAACGCGGATGGCCGATGGCAGATCTCATCTCTTCTACTGACTGTATTGTATTGAGTTCAATAAACCTGAGAAAGTGCAAGAACCCTTTTACTTACTTAACAGAACATGGTGGCAGCTGGTGCACTTTTCCAGATTAACTTAATATTTCAAGTGAAGAGAGAGAAAAATGATTAGTGAAGTTTAACTTTTCCATGTGTAGTGTCTAGGTTATGTACGTTGTGTTGAAATCATACACAAAGCAAAATGGCAAATACAGATTTAGACGTTAGTAGCGGCTCAACGACAATTAACATGCCTGTTCAGGTAAATCCACCGGAGAAATTTACGTTTTCACAGCCAAATATGTGGCCCCAGTGGCGCAAGAGGTTCCAGCGTTTCATGAGCGTGTCGGGACAAGATCAGAAGCCGGAGAAAGACAAAATTGACATTCTTATGTATATAATGGGAGATGAGGCCGAAGAAATCGTTCTACAGTTTCCGAAAATTCCAGCTACTTATTCGGGATGTTACAGAGTTTTGAAAATCACTTTATTCCCCGTCGCAACGTAATATTCGAACGGTTTAAGTTTAACTCCCGAATTCAACAACCAGGAGAAGCTATAGAACACTTTATTACTAGTTTACATTCGTTGGCAGAATATTGTGACTACAGCACCCTTAAGGAAGAGCTAATTAGGGATCGCATAGTGGTAGGAATGTCAGATACAAAAACTAGCGAACGTTTGCAACTACAAGGTACTCTGACTTTGAAAGATTGTATTATTGCTGCAAAACAAGCAGAAATGCAGGCAAATCAGACTCGGGAATTGCGTAATGAAAACCGTTATCATTAAACTCAAGAAGTAGCAAAAGTGGGTGTCCAAAATAGAGAACGAGGCAATGTCACCGGATCATTTCAGAAGGCAGACAACATCAGAAGAAAGAATTTCCAGGGAGACATGTGTATGTTTTGTGGTCAGCAATCTCACTCTAGGGAGGTATGTCCTGCTAGAAGGTCTCAGTGTAATAAGTGCAAAAAGTTTGGGCACTGGGCATCAGTTTGTTTATCTGGTAAAGGTCAAAGGGAAAATAAGGTTAGTACTGTAGAAATTGATAATTTTATGATAAATTCAGAGGGTAATAATTTGAATTTTGTCGGCTCTGTTTATATTAATAATATTGAGGCTCGAGAGTGGCTGATTTCTGTGCTTGTGTTTGAGCTGCGGACAAAATTTGAATTTTTAATTGACTCTGGAGCAGATGTTTCATGTATTCCTAGTTCTCTGATGCCTAAAGAGATATTAAAAACTTTATGTAAGCCTTATCAAAAAGTTACTGGTCCATCTGGCATTAAATTGGAGGTAGTAGGAACTCTTCCTGTTACCCTCTGTCATAATAATGACATTTCAAAAACTCAAATGTTTGTTATACAAAATTTATCTAAACCTATTTTAGGAAGGAAATCAATAATAGACTTAAAACTTCTACAATTTCATGAAAATGTTACAGTAAAAAATATAAATAATGTATTTAATCCAGAGGCAGTTTTCAGAAAATTTTCAACAATATTTAATGATATAGGTACATTTAAAACAGAAATGGAAATTAAATTAAAAGACAACATTAAACCCTATGTACAATCAGTCCCTAGAACAGTTCCTATTCCATTACTCCAACCGTTAAAAGAAGAAATTGATAGATTATTAAATCTAAAAATAATTGACCCTGTTGATTATCCTACAGAGTGGGTCAGTCCCATTGTTGTGGTCCAAAAAGTTCGACTCTGTGTGGATTATACCCATTTAAACAAATCTGTTCTTCGTTCATATTTTCCTATAAACAAAGTTGAAAGTATTTTAGCCAGAATAAAAGATAGTAAATATTTCTCAAAACTTGATACTTCTTCTGGATTTTATCAGATTCGTTTAGACCCAGAGTCTCAATCCCTTACCACATTCATAACTCCCTTCGGTAGGTATCTATTCACTCGAGTTCCCTTCGGTATCACTTGTGCCCCCGAATATTTTTCTATATTGTTAAACAAAATATTAGCTGGTTTGGACGGTGTAATTAGTCACATAGATGATATCTTAATCCATGCTCCAACACTAGAAGAACACAACAAAATTCTGGATGAAGTATTATCCAGAATACAAGCTGAAGGTATAGCTCTAAATAAAGATAAATGTGTGATTGCTGTTCAAAAACTCCAGTATTTAGGTCACGAAATCTCAAATGAAGGAGTGTCAATTGCACCTGAAAGGATTTCAGCATTTGTTAACTTTCCAGAACCGACTAATAAAACAGAATTACTACAGTTTTTAGGTATGATAAATTTTTCATGTAGATTTATACCTAATCGCTCTGAAATCCTAGAGCCCCTTACGTCATTACTGAAAAAGAGTGTCACATTTATCTGGGACAGTCCGCAGAAACAAGCCTTTGTAAGAGTTAAGGAATTACTACAAAAAAGTCCATGTTTAGCTTACTTTGACCCTACCAAACAGATAGCAGTTTCAGCGGATGCCTCATCATTTGGATTGGGAGCATGTTTGATTCAGTTTAATGAGGGTAAAAAGGAAATTGTTGCCTATGCTTCTCGTTTGCTTTCTTCCACTGAAAAAAGATATGCCCAAATAGAGCGGGAAGCCCTAGCTCTGACATGGGTTGCTGATAAGTTCCAAGAATATATCACTGGGATACCGATTGTTTTAGAGACTGACCACAAACCGTTGGTCCAAGTACTAAAATCAAAACCGATCGATGAGCTCACACCTCGCTTGCAAAGACTCAGAATTAGATTGATGAGATATGATTATGAGGTTCATTATACTCCAGGCAAAGAGCTGGTTGTAGCGGATGCTCTTTCACGTCAGTTCGATGAGAATAGCAGTGACCCAATTGAAGACGAATTAGCAAGCGAAGTAGAAGCTCATGTTCATCTTATAGTTAGTTCGGTTCAAGTAAAGCCGTATTTTATTGAAGAAATTAAGGAAGAACAGAGAAAAGATCCCATTTGTTTAAAATTAAGAGAATATTGTACGTCGGGTTGGCCTGAACAAAATAAATTAGAGGAATGCTTAAAGCCTTATTATAATTATAGGTTGGAGTTGTCTTTTAGCGATAATCTATTATTGAGAAATTCCCGATTATTTATCCCTAGATGTCTACAATTTCGGTGTTTAGAATATCTCCACCAAGGTCATTTAGGGATTGTAAAATGTAGAGCGAGAGCAAAAGCTTCAATATGGTGGTTGGGTCTATCCACTCAGATCGAAAATTTAGTTAGAAATTGTCCTATATGTATAGAACATAGAACAAATCCGGTAGAGCCCCTTATAAGGGATCCTTTTCCTGAGCGCCCATGGCAGAAAGTTTCTTTGGACCTTTTTAAACATAACTGCTGGTACTTAATTGTTACTGACTATTATTCCCGTTTCTTTGAGATATTTAAATTAACCACTATGACTGAATTGGTAATAATATCCAAACTTAAAGAACTTTTTAGTCGGTATGGGATTCCAGAGATAGTGCGTTCAGATAATGGGCCTCAATTCAGTACTCAATTTAGAATATTTGCTTCTCAATATGATTTCAGACATATTACTAGTAGCCCTTATTTCCCTCAATCCAATGGATGCATAGAGGCTGCAGTTAAAATAGCAAAAAATCTCCTTAAGAAAAATGAAGACCTTAGTCTAGCTTTATTAGCTTATCATACCACACCCCTTGAATGTGGATTTTCGCCTTCCGAACTACTAATGAATCGTAAATTGAGATCTCCCTTACCCGTAATTCCAGAATTGTTAAATAACCCCGTTAATACTGATTCGGTGGTAGAAAGAGAGAATAGAGCGAAAGAAAAATCAGCCTTCCAGTTTAATAAAAGACATAGGGCCAGGACTTTGTCAGATTTATCTATAGGAGACAGTGTTTGGGTAATTGATTTGAGGTTGTACGGAAAAATTTCATCCATTTTAAACGAACCAAGATCTTATATAGTAAAAACCAAGTCTGGAAATTACAGACGAAACCGTCATGACCTCATTCCAGCACCATACTACTTTGAACCTGAATTTACTCCAGCACTGCCTCTGCCCACTTCTGATTCTAATTTTAATAGTAAAGAAGGTAGGTGGGAAGATTGTGCGAGTCGGAAGGATTGTGCGGGAAACAGTGAGTTGTGTAATGATAACAATATTGTGCTAACAGTTCCAAATACAGAAAATAACTGTTCTAATATGGAACAGGATTCTTCTCGTCCGAAAAGGATATCTCGACGGCCAGCTTATCTGAAAGATTATTTAATTTCATGAAAATTTGTTTTTGTAAAGAGGGAGATGTACTATCGGCACAATCTGGCAACCCTGTAAGTTGTGAAGTAAGGCACTAATACGTCAACGCGGATGGCTGATGGCAGATCTCATCTCTTCTACTGACTGTATTGTATTGAGTTCAATAAACCTGAGAAAGTGCAAGAACCCTTTTACTTACTTAACAGAACACTTTATAACCTTACTTTTTTCTTATTATTTTATATTTTATTTTGCTGGAAATTTTCGATTTATTTAACAACCTGTTTATTTGTTTTTTATTAGCTGGTTTCTCCATTGTCCATTGTTTTATCAGTAGATTTGATAAGCTTAAATCTTTGTATCAGCTTTGCTAGACAGGGTTGCCAGGCCAGTTCTTACTCTTTCAGTACTATATCCGTTGCAAGATAATTTGGCTGAAACTCCGACAAAATATGTACTTTTTGTACATATTTTGTCTGAATCCCATCCGAATTATCTTGCAGCGGATAGTAGTTTTGCTTTCAAAAAATCAATAGAAATCAGTAGATTCTTTTTAGGCCCTGTAAATACAGTAAAATCTGTGTTAACGGTTACCTGTCGAAATCGCCCGGTTTCATAATCAACTTAAAGTAAATATTAAGTAAAGTTCACTTTAAAGTTGACATTTACCCATATATGAATTGTGATAAAGGTAGGTACCAACTTACTTAAAATTTAAAATCCACTTTAACTGATTATGAAACTGAGCGTTACAATCATTTTGAAAATTCTCCAAACCAATTATATGAAGATTTCCTTATTTAGATCTGGTATTTACCAGTTTCATTTCTCTGTCCATCTATTATCATCATCTACGTCCTGAATCTTATTTTCGGTAATGACATTGGGAAATTGTAACAAAATGTCTGAAAATTAATTTAGAAATGGGGTGAATACTATTAAAAAGCAAATTTTATTTTAGTGATAACAAAATATTGAAATATACCAAACATCTAATAAAAAACATTGCCTACTAGAATTTTTTAAATATTATCAAAAATATACCAAAACAGTAGATATCTACTAAATGTGGCAACGCTGTTAAGGAGAATGATGCACTTCATTGCACTGGTCACATGACCTCTGTCACCCAATAAGAGGGTGCGTTCTAAAGTGGTTGGGATAGTCGGTCCAGGCCGTGTTTGGTCGGCGATTGGACTTCTCGGTTGTCTCATCCGTCTATGGTTGGTAATAAGGTATATTTTAAGTAATATTGGTAATGTTGTTTAATGCACCATTTTGGTTTTTTTGGGATGTAAAGAAAATAAAAACACAAAATATAAAAAATACAGGCATTTTCTAGTACCTTTAAAAGCACCATCAATACATTAAATTTATACAAAACATATTTAACATAAATTCTGGCTTTTATATTAAAATTAGATTTTTTAAATTTGCATATTTTTTGTTAAAAAGGTGATAAAAAACGAGCGCGTGTGTTTTTTAAAGGTGGAATATCCATATTTGACGGTAATCTGAGATGCGTTTATAAATTTCACATCAGGTAATTTTGTTTAAGTCCTTATTTATGTATTTATATAAATTTAAATACCTGATATGATGTCAAAATAGTTTACTTTTTATATAGGTAAAAAAACATAACCAGTCCGACTCTTTGAGCAACCATTGCACGCAGGCACTTTTTATAGTCGCTTCAGTTGTCTTATGCAACGCTTAAGGTTGCCTAGGCAACGTCAAGACAACTCAAAAATCGTCCACCAAATTAGTGCAGAACTGGGTCGTCTTCTAGACAATAACAACGTTGTAACAAAACGTTGCCACGTGGTAGACAACGTTGTCGCGTCGACAAATTGCTACTTGGGCTCGACCTAAAAGTTAAAAATATGAGCTGGCTAATCAACAGAAGATCGCAACTTTCATTAGAAAACAAACTGACCATCTATAAAACAATACTCAAACCAGTGTGGACATACGGAATCGAGCTGTGGGGCTGTAGCAAACCATCCAACACCAAAATACTACAGACATTCCAGTCAAAAACTATTCGTATGTTAGCTAAAGCCCCATGGTATGTGTCAAACCAAACCCTTCATGCAGACCTCAACATCCCCTTCATCAATGATGTGATTGCTGACCACTCCAGAAGGTACATGAATCGCAGCGCAGACCATCCAAACCATCTCATAGATGAATTATTCAACCCCCCACTGGTTGACAGACGTCTGAAAAGACTTTGGCCAGAAGACCTACCTGCTAGGTAAATTCCAGAGAGTCATCAATGGATGACACCTGCCACAAGCCAAGAACATACATTATATTTACTTATTACTGTATTGAAGTAGATTGTAAATAAGCAATAAATAAATAAATAAAAAAAAAATGCTAGTACAATTCAATTGAATTTAATAACTTTAAATTATTGTACCAAAAATATTTTACCATATTAATGAATATATAAATTAGTTACTAAATTAAATAAACCACCAAATTTTAAATCAATTGTAGTAATTCTTCTACCGCAGCAACTTTCCTGTACCAAATTAATTGTTAGTTATATTGTATTTACGAGTAAGATCAGTTAATAACTTTTTAATTTACCTACATCTTGAGAACGTATAAAGTATGCTTTGAAACAAATGAACGTTATGGAAGTATATTAAGAAGTAAATAGTATCTATGTACCTACTCGTGTCACAAAAGCTGGTAATAATTTCTAATGGTTTCGCCCAAAACAAATGTCATATCCAAAAATTTTTCGGTTAAAAAATTAAAATTTAAAATATAAAAAATTGTTACAAAAATTTCAACTACAAAAGTATTACCTGCTTTTGTGACACCAGTAAATACTATTTATATTAATAAATAATTTGACTGATACATTTAACATTCATTTGTTTCAAAGCATACTTTATAATAATTTTTATATTCTCAAGATGTATGTAAGTAAATTTAAAAGGTAAATTAAAAGTTTAACTAAATACAATTTAACTAACAATTAATTTTTTACAGGAAAGTTGCTGTAGTAGAAAAATTACTACGGTTGATTTAAAATTTGGTTGTTTATTTAATTTAGTAACTAATTTATGCATTCATTAATATGGTAAAATATTTTTTGTAAAATAATTTAAAGTTATTAAATTCAATTGAATTGTACTAGCATACGATTTATTTTAATCTTTAATTACGTTTTTATTTTCATATTTTATATTTTAGTGTATGTTTTTAAAACCAGATTATAATTATTTTTTTTGCAAAAAATTTTTAAATA
Organism: Diabrotica virgifera virgifera; assembly: GCF_917563875.1. NCBI lineage: Eukaryota > Metazoa > Arthropoda > Insecta > Coleoptera > Chrysomelidae > Diabrotica > Diabrotica virgifera. The sequence continues at coordinate 132,966,900 of NC_065449.1, read as the reverse complement.
AAAAATCCGCAAAAACGTAAAATCTATAGTTTTTTTAAAATATCTACAAAACGAAACATACTAGGTACATACACCCTTATACCAAAAGAAAGGTTGTAATATTTATTACAAAACGCAAAACTAATATACAGGGTGTCCCATTTAAAAAAAATGAGAAAATTTTGTATTTGCAAAGAGTGATCACACTGTATATTTTATGGCTAAGAGTAAAAAATATTAAATTATTTAAAAATAACACTATATTTTAAAAACTTTGATCTATCAACTAAATTTTTATTTCCTTGGAAACATAATCCACAACCCTACAAATATTACCATTTTTCTCAATAAAAATGTAAATATTTCGAAAATTATTAACTTTAGGCCTATAAGACCTTATAAAAATTTTTCATATTTTTAAATAATATATTAAAAAATGGTTTAATATACAGGGTGTTCCATTTAAAAAAATACAACTTCGGTTCATACCGTCGTTCTGACTCACCCTGTATAATTGAAAATAATTTTAAATTATAGACCTCTTTGATACACATTAGTTTTGTTATAAACATTTTTTTGTATATCTCATAGTTTAGCCGTAATCAAAGAAGACCAGAGGTTTGGCGCACCCTGTATATCTATTCTAATCTATATCTCTATTTTATTTATTTTATTAACCTGTTCTATTCTATTCTGTTTCAAATCAAACACTTTACTCAAACAAAGAAATAAACGACATTCAAAAGCTTCTAATAAAAAAATCATTGCATTGGTACTACTGAAAATATTGACATTTTTACAACATTTATTCCAAGTTCCTTCAATTTTTTTGAGGACAAGAAAATTTTGCTTTCAAGAAATTCACGAATTTATTGACGTCAAGTTAATAACGAACAAATATGGATGTCAAATTGTGCTTTGAGAACACGTCAAATTTGGCCTTGAATAACTTGGTCAATTTATTGTTCAATTTATTGTTCAATTTATTGTTGATGTAAAGTGCACTTAAAGGTGGCTATGCAATGGTAAAAACCAGAGACGTATGACGTAGTTATATTAATATTATGTGACACATGACAGAAGCTCGAAACAAATGACAATCGATGAAAAGCCCTATTTACGAGACTCGCTCGAACTGTAGATGCTTGTATCCTTAAGTCCACTTTACATCAACAATGGGTGCGTTCGGACGACCATAGCGGCTGGCGGTCAGCAGAAATCGGCTGAGTGGTTGTATCCAGCCTTGATAGGGAAAGCTTAGTAAATCTCTCAGCGGCTGGCTTCCAGCGGTGACGTCTGACAGCTACTTCTGGCTCAGCTGTCCAGCCGCTGTGGTCGTCCGAACGCACCCAATAAATTGGACAAGAAATTGACCAAGTTATTCAAGGCCAAATTTGACGTGTAAAAGCACACTTTGACATCTAAGTTTGTTCGTTATAAACTTCACGTGAAGAAATTGACGAAAAAGAAAATTGTTCTATTTTTTCATTTTATTTGGCGTGAATTCAGTGTCACCAACCTGTGTCCATTTGGCGGGAAGTGGAAGTAGAGCTTTTTGTTTATTATTATTTGTTGAGGTTGAGTCTTTCATGTTCATGACAACCTAAAAATTTTGATTGGAAAATGCATATGATAAGGGGGTGGAAAAATGGAAATTAGTGGCTTTTTTTTGCAGTTCTGTCTGTTAGTTTTGCGTTTTGCTCTGGCTGGGTCTCTTTTGTTTAAACAATTATGTAAGTATTATAAAAACGTTTTCAATTTTCTGTATTCTTTAGGAAACGAATTATTTATGCATATTATTACCTGTAAATAGTAGTACCTATTTCTTTTGATTTTTAATTGTAAAGAATAGAAAAATTACCATTCATTTTAATTTTTTAGAATCAGCTGAAAGTGGTCTACAAAAAAACCAGGAAGGAAACGTATTATAGCCTTGTTGTGGCTATGAAAGGCAAAAGAAAGATACCTATAAAAAGTGTATTGACTAGTTGGAAGAAACTCCACATTGTCGATGCATAATAAGATATTACTTTATAAACAACTATCAAGACCTAGGAATGGAACCTGGATAATATAGTCATCAAGAAGATAGCAGGAAGTCATGAGCAACAACAACTTCATAAGTATGAGAATATTGAGGAAATCCAGCTCCTCATATCTACTACTGGACAAACTAGAAGATTGAAGAGGACAAAGCCTTTTGAACTAGTTTGAGTGATAGGTGATAGTGAAAAGCAGAGCGTAGTGCTTGTGTGCCTGTGTATGTTAGAATAGTGCACGATCTTGTTAGATTAGATAAGAGACGCTATGGGGTAAGCTCTTCATTTTAAGGAACAGTAGTAATTTAGGTTAAATTAAAATTGCTCATTGGTCAGTTATGACCAGATTGTAATTCTCTGATGTTTGGCAAAAAGGGCTTAAGTCAGAATTGCACATCAATAATGTTTTGATGATTTCTGGACCATAAAAAAAGTGTTGCAGACTTAAACTGTATGTACCAATAAAAAGAGCCGATTTTTCTGGTCCAGAAATCATCAAAACATTATCGATGTGCAATTCTGACTTAAGCCCTTTTTCCCAAACATCAGAGAATTGCAATGTACAATTCAATACAAATGAATCATCATCGTAGTGATGATTATGGAAAAAAATATATGACAAGATTTTGTGCAATAAAAATGTTTATATTTATCAAGGATGTATTATTTGGTATGGCCACATATACTTCTGGTATATCGTCAGTGATGTGACAATACCTCCTATCTGCTTTTTCATGAATTTTGTAGGAGACGAAAAACCATTTTTAGGGTCATCTCTGTTTTCACATGTAAATTTTGACATGTTTTGTAGTAAATAGATAATTGAATTTACTACAAAACATGTCAAAAAATATCATATGAAAACAGGAGGTGACTGTAAAAAAAGTTTTTAGTCTCTCTTACAAAATGGTTAACAGAGGTGACAGTTAATAGAGAGACAGATAATCAAGGTTCCACTGTATAGTGAAATTTGGACACCCGACACCCCATACAAATTTTATGGGGGTTTTGTTCGTTTAAACCCCCCCAAACTTTTGTGTAAGTTACATTTGAATTATTATTGTGGTACTATTAAACACAATGTTTTTAAAACTTTTTTGCCTCTTAGTACTTTTTTGAAGTCAGTTTTTATCGTGATATTTTGAATATTTGTCAAATCCACCACATATTTGTATATGGTTAAGTACGATTGTAGAGACTAATAATATGAAAATTTATTTATGATTTACATTTTTAGGTATATTTTGAACCATTTTAACAAGAAGCCATATCTTGATAAAAAGAGCTTTATCGAAAAAATAGAAAGAGGTAAAAAAGTTTTAAAAACACAGTGTTTAACTAATGGTACCGCAGAAATAATTTAATTGGAACGTACCCAAAAGTTTGGGGGGGTTAAAGGGAACAAAACCCCCATAAAATTTTTATGGGGTGCACAAATTTCACTATAATTTTTCTTTAAGATGTTACTGCAATAATATTGCTTCATGTCCATTTTCAATAAAAAATCTTTAATAGTTTTCGATATATTCGAAAAAATCAATTTTTATTTTGTATCTTCAAAGGGCTGTAACTTTTTTTGTGTGCATATTTGTACTAAGGTAAGTTAGGTTCATTCAAATTATTTTTGGTCCCAGAATATGTGATTTAATTTACGACCAATCTTTTCGGGACACCCTGTATAATAAATGGGATTAGCTGGCTTAAAAATTCATAATCTACGTTCTGTAGAAAATATCCAGTTTTTGGTTTCTTTTTAACTAGATCTTAATATCGAACCAAGCATTTTAAGACCTTTTTATTAATTTTTCGATGATATATTCGTGTTTTTAGTTTGTTCAAAATATTCTAGATGATTGTACACTATAATAGCCAACTAAATAAACACAAAAATTTTATTTTTGTTACAGCCTGTATATAAGTTTACCTATATATACAGTGCATTACGCACCACCTTAAAAATTGGGCATTTTTGATGTCTCGAATTTCCTAAACCTGTTGTCCCATCTAACTGATTTTTTATAATAATATAGCCTGAGGCTATAGGTTACTGCCTTATGCTTGTCATGCACGGGGAGCTATACTGTAATATATATTATATCACATCGCTCTCTATAGTAATGAGTAATGAGTGAGCCTGCACATACGGAACCATTAGTTCCCTGTCTGCAGGCTCACTCATTATTATAGAGAGCGATATGATATAATATACATATATTACAGTATAGCTCCCAGTGCATGACAAGCTTAAGGATGTAACCTATAGCCTAGGCTATATTATAAAAAAATCACTCAGATGGGACAACAGGTTTAGAAAATTCGAGACATGAAAAATGCCCTATTTTTAAGGTGGTGCGTTAATTTCTTGGAGAAGTGTATTGTAATTTAATGTAAATAATGTAATATCCAATAATTGTAATTTAATATAAGATGTAATATAAGTTCCTTAAAAATTTATTTTTTATTTCCCACCATACATTCTCCACAGGTCTAAATATCGATGCTAGACGTCCACCGGAGATCCTCTCAGGACGTTAGATGGACGTTCGGCAGCAAGACATTGGACCAAACTGGGACGTCCTATGAAGGTCCAATTGACGTTCACTGAACGTCCCCTCGTACGTTAGGTGGACGTTTGGCAACGTGGCATTTGGACCAAAATAGGACGTCCTGTTAAGGTCCAAAGTACGTCCCTTCGGACCTTAAGTGGACGTCCAACGGACATTCGGTAGCACGACATTTGGACCAAAATAGGACGTTCCTTGGACGAAAACGGACCCCCCTAAAGTCCGTGAAGGACATCCTGTGCTATTAGGGATGTATATAGTCTCTTTATTCTATTATATTCTACTCTATTTCAAACCTATTCTATATAAGTATCTACACATTACACCTATTATCATCATCATCATTCCCTTTGCCTTATCCCTATGCAGTGTCGGCTTCCCTAATTGCATTTCTCCACACAATTCTATCTTGTGTCATATCAATGTTAATCCCCTTTACCAACATGTCCTGCCTTATCGTCTTCTTTGGTCTTCCTCTCCTACTCCTTCCAGGAATCTGCACTTCAGCTATTCTTCGTATTGGGTGATTAACGTCTCGACGTTGAACATGACCAAACCATCTTAACCTATGCTCTCTCATTTTGGCATCAATTGGTGCCACACCTAGACTTCCCCTAATATACTCATTTCTAATTTTATCCTTCTTTGTCACTCCACTCATCCATCTAAGCATTCTCATTTCCGCCACATGAATTCGTTGTTCCGCTTTCTTTTTCACTGCCCAACATTCAGTTCCGTGCATCATAGCCGGTCTTATGGCTGTTTTATAGAATTTTCCCTTCAGCTTCATTGGAATTTTTCTGTCACACAGCACACCACTCGCTTCTTTCCACTTCATCCATCCAGCCCTAATTCTATTGCATGCATCTCCATCTATTTCTCCATTACTCTGTAATACCGATCCTAGGTACTTAAAACTATTGCTTTTCACAATCATTTCACCTATTATATTATATTTTACTTTATTCTATACTATATATCTATTCTAATCTATCTATATATTTCATTTAATCTGTTACATTCTACTCTATTCTGTTTTAAATCAAATACTTTATTAGTATCTACATATATATTACATCTATTCTATTATATTCTACTCTATTCTATTTCAAGTTTATTCTATACTATACAGGGTGCGCCAAACCTCTGGTCTTCTTTGATTAAGGCTAAACTATGATATATACAAAAAAATGTTTATAACAAAACTAATGTGTATCAAAGAGGTCTATAATTTAAAATTATTTTCAATTATACAGGGTGAGTCAGAAAGACGGTATGAACCAAAGTTGTATTTTTTTAAATGGAACACCCTGTATATTAAATCATTTTTGAATATATTATTTAAAAATATGAAAAATTTGTATAAGGTCTTATAGGCCTAAAGTTAATAATTTTCGAAATATTTACATTTTTATTGAGAAAAATGGTAATATTTATAGGGTTGTGGATTATGTTTCCAAGGAAATAAAAATGTAGGTGATAGGTTAAAGTTTTTAAAATATATTGTTATTTTTAAATAATTTAATATTTTTTACTTTTAGCCATAAAATATACAGTGTGATCACTGTTTGCAAATACAAAATTTTCTCATTTTTTTTAAATGTGACACCCTGTATATTAGTTTTGCGTTTTGTAGTAAATATTGCAACCTTTCTTTTGGTGTAAGGTTGTATGTACCTAGCATGTTTCGTTTTGTAGATATTTTAAAAAAACTATAGATTTTACGTTCTTGCGGATTTTTTATTTAAAAATTTTTTTGAAAAAAAAAATAATTATAATCTGGTTTTAGAAACATACACTAAAATATAAAATATGAAAATAAAAACGTAATTAAAGATTAAAATAAATTGTATGCTAGTACAATTAGTAGCAATCTGATTCTCGAAGCGTGAACATGTACCGTCAATAAAAGCGCTAGAGAACTTCCTTATCGTAAAACTACCTAATTAACTAGTAATTATCTTATCAGCATCAAAAAATTGTTAAAGTGAAAAGTAACAAAAACCAAGTGATTAGTGAAACAAACAAAAGAAATATGTTCCCTTCGGGGAACTTATTAGGATTTGATAATAATGGCCAACCAATTTATCAACAAATGAATACTATACAGGATGTCCCAACAATAAATAACCAGAACCAGTCAAACCAAACAGCAGTAAAACCGCAAGTACCATTTTTGTATTTTAATCAAACACCATCTAACCAGATAACAAATCAAATGTCATGCTCAAACCAAATACCTATTCCAACCCAAATAGCTATACCAAATCAAGTACAATTTCCTAGTCAATCAACTGCACAAAATATTCAAAACACTCAAAACCCTATTCAGTCACAATACACAACATTATCCACAAACCCTCAATGCTCACTCTCATCAACACAAAACACCAATAACTACACAGATAGCGATAGCGACATAGAACTTAACGAAACAGAAAACCAAAATAAACATCCTTGGCAAGAAGTTGCCAATAAGAGAAAAAGGATGAAAAGACAAACAACTTCAGAAAAGTCCAACCAAATCCAAACACAAAACAGATTTGATTCCCTCTCAAAAGAAAATCTAGATGAACAAACAGACAATTTATCAAATACACAAAACACAAATATCACCAAAAAAGATCCCTCACCGCCACCAATCTATATTTATGGAGTTACTGACTATAGTGCTATGATAGCAAACCTTTCAACTGCAACTGCGGCAGAAACCTATTACACCAAAACCATTTCAAATAATACAGTAAAAATTAACCCTACAAACTCAGACACCTACAGGACACTCATACAGCACCTTAGAAAAGAAAACATTGTACATCACACTTACCAACCGAAACAAGAGAGGGCCTATAGAGTTGTCATAAGAGGATTACACCATTCAATACCCACAGCAGATATCTCGCATGAATTAAATAATAAGGGTTTTAAAGTTCGCAACATAATTAATGTTAGACATAGAGTTACCAAAGAACCATTGCCCTTATTCTTTGTCGATATAGAGCCAAACGAAAACAACAAAAACATATTTAACCTACAAGTCCTACGAAACTGCAAAATGGGGGCTATGCTGTATCCTTTACGTAAAGTGATTACGTACATGTGTTAAGTTCAGAATTACGTACATCAGATTACAGTCGTCAAAACATAAGTGTATAAAGTGGTATGCTGTATCAAAAAAATTACGTATCATGTTATTTAGGGTTCTGTCATGTCCTGACTGTCATTTCATTCATGTTAACCCAACTTTTTGCTTGTTTTTAAGTTTAATGTTTATATTTTGAAAAGATGAATTTTGTAAATCGGTTATTTATGTACTTAAATGCTGTGGCAGAAAGACATAATTTAAATCTAGAGTGACTTCAGTTACGAGACAACCAGTAATCCGTTTTTATGAGATATTTCAGTGCCAAAAACTATTACTGTGATATAAAATTAAATAAAACATTGTAATTACTACTAGATTAACAATCTTATATTTTTTATGTTTAGTGATAATGTTTAAAATTTAATGGACTAAGCTCATGTTGTAAGTTTTTATGCTTCTTTAATACAATGCTTTTTTGTCTTAATTTCATTGTATTTACTGAGAAAAGAATTATAAATTTATTTTAGACTTGATGAAACAAATAAATTTTGCGAAAGCTTGATATTAATACATTCACTGACACAACTACATATGAAGTCACTCCTTAAGAAGATGTGACTACATGTGAAGTGTGTCCGTTAATGTGTCTACAGAGTTTTTTTTTTTATTCTGCCCCTTAACTTAATGACTGCAACCTCAAAATACAGATAACAGACACTAAGAATTCAGCTTTTTCACCCATTTAGTGAAGATGTTTTGTTTACAAATCAACATTATCAGTTTATCTACATTTCTGTATGCTGTTCTGAAGCTATTTTCTTGTGGCATTTTTACAATTTTAACTATTTAGAATGGGAAATAAGCCACAATATTATTAAAAAATGATTTTTATTAACGTTTCGACGCCCAAATCGGGTGCCGTTGTCAAAATACAAAATACTATTAATATAAACAAAAATGTTGTTGCTTAGTAAAAAAATTCTTCTAATAATTTATTTAATTTGACTCATTTATATCGGCAATTCAGATACATATGATACATTTTAAAGTAGAAGACTTTAAAATGATATTGCCAATATTTATGAGTTGCGTTCCTGGGACGACTTTACTGAAAGATAGTTCATTCGATTACATGAAATCAACCCCAACTCAAGAATATCCGTATTAAAATTAGAAAAAAATTAATAAAATTAGAAGAAAAACAATTCTTAACATCTGTTTTATTAAAAAATGATTATCCTTTATCGTTTATAAATAAGGAATTGTCAAGATTGGATCGAATGGAACAGAACAACATAGAACGGGATCCTACAACATTCACAAGAAATAATACGAGGAAAATATCAATACCATACATAAAAGGACTATCCGAGAAACTTAAAACAATAGGAAATAAATTCAACATTTCAACAACATTCAAAACAACCAACACATTGAGATCTATTCTATCTAAAACTAAACCTAACAATGAACAAGAAAGGACAAAGAATTGTATTTATAAAATACCTTGTGAATGCGAACAGTTTTATATAGGTGAAACATCAAGACCATTAAACGTTAGAATAAGTGAAGATCAATCTTATATTAAAAATAGAGAATTTGATAGATCTCAAATATGTCAACACGCATGGGATAATGAACATAGAGTTCAGTGGAGAGACTCAAGTATAGTCCTGAAAGAAACAGACAGTAAAAAGAGAAAAATCAAAGAAGCGGCTCTAATTATGCTAAACGAAACCAATTGTGTCGCAAATTCCTCGGTGGAATGCAGTAGGATGTGGATACCCATACTGAAAGAGGAAGTCAATAGAAAGAAAATACCACAATTAGTAAGTCAATAGTCGAGTTAGTACATATTTTATATTTTAGTATTACTTATATACCCATGTATTATTGATATTATTTATAATTTAAACAAAATTATAGTAAAGTCAGAATTTGGTATTAATTTTGAGAGTAAATTAAATGTAAGACCAAATACTTACGATGTCGGGATAGTATCACGAGAATTTTAATGTCACCATTGCATGTGGTTGTCTTTTTAAAGACAGATCACATGCTATGATTTTTTGTGACGGATATTCTTGAGTTGGGGTTGATTTCATGTAATCGAATGAACTATCTTTCAGTAAAGTCGTCCCAGGAACGCAACTCATAAATATTGGCAATATCATTTTAAAGTCTTCTACTTTAAAATGTATCATATGTATCTGAATTGCCGATATAAATGAGTCAAATTAAATAAATTATTAGAAGAATTTTTTTACTAAGCAACAACATTTTTGTTTATATTAATAGTATTTTGTATTTTGACAACGGCACCCGATTTGGGCGTCGAAACGTTAATAAAAATCATTTTTTAATAATATTGTGGCTTATTTCCCATTCTAAATAGTTAAAATTTCTGTATGCTATACCGCTATACCTACTAGAGGTGTATGCTAGCTTGGGAAAAGATCACTACAGGAGCAATGCAACCAATTTGTGACAATAATGTTAGAAGATCCTAACGATTCCAGAGCAACAACTAACACATCCAAGGAGGAAGCTACAGCTACCTGAGGAAAGGAATGCGGAATGTTTCAAACAATCAATGTTTAGAGTTTTTCAAACAAGGAAAGGTTAACGCAGACCTATTCTAATTTGGCTATACTGTACTGATGATAGCTAATGAGTCAGAGACATGTGTCTGTCTTCACATAGTATATCTTAAACATACTGTATTTTTTCCATCCTTGTTGCGAGACGTGCTGATATATACTTCCTACTTGATTTTACTGTCAACTCGCACTGACCATGAGGAAGTGGTTCAAGCACTTCAAAAAATAAAGGAATCGGGATATTCCTGGGGAAATGTGGAAGCCATTAGAAGAGGCAGGAATAAGTTGGCTAATACGTTTATTTAATAGAATTATGGAAGTTGGACAAATGCTAAACGAATGAAGAAGCAGTATATTTGTACCCGTTTATAAAAACAAAAAAAAAATACAATAATGAACAAACTACAGTCATAAAACTACTTAGACACTTCATGAAAATATGGGAGAGGCACAGTAAGTACTCAGTTCTTATTTATACTCATTAGTTTTGGATCAGTAAACAAGGGAACTGCATAGACCTGGATAATGCGTACCAAAAAAAAGTTGATTAATAGCTAGCTGAAAATTATTTGTTAATAGATTAACAGTGTCTAGTCAGACAAACTTTGATGTATGGGAACAGGGGAAGTATTAATTGTGGAATAAGTTAAAAATTTGGAACATCAGACTTTGAAAACGTTTTATGTATTTTGTCGGACAGAACTTCCAATTGATTTGTTTCCATTTCATTACTCTCATGCAAAAATCAGACTGGTGTTTATCACCAACTGGGCATTTTAATGAGTGGAACAAGAAGAACATGTCAAATGACAGGAATCATGGTGGTTAGTAATATCAGTCTGATTTTTGCATGAGAGTTTAATGAAAGGGTAACAAATCAATTGGATGTTCTGTCTGACAAAATACAAGGGAGTTTTAGTAATCTACGTTCCAAATTTTTAAACTGTTCCACAATTAAAACTTCCAGTGTTTGCGTACATCAAAGTTTGTCTGACTAGACACCATTAAGCTATAGGGCTTTTCTTTTCATTCACAGTCATTTGTTTTGAGCTTCTGTCATATGCCGTATAATCCGTGTATAGGGCTTTTCATCGATTGTCATTTGTTTCGAGCTGCTGTCATGTGTCATATTATATTAATATATCTACGTCATATGTCTTTGGTATGTATCATTGGTATATGCCAATAACGTATGATGTAGATATATTAATATTATGAGACACAGGACAGAAGCTCGAAACAAATGACTGAATGAAAAGCCCTATATTAATATTATATATAACATATGACAGGAACTCGAAACAAATGACAATTGATGAAAAGCCCTATTAGCAAATTTTCAGCTTGCTGTTAATCAACTTTTTTTGATACGTGGGATCCAGGCCTAGCAGGGTAAGGGTGCACTCACTAAGGAGACCAAAGGATGGTATCCTCGCCTAGAACAGAGTATCCTACTACTCTTCATTTTCGTGAACGATCTCATCGCATTTAACATAATGCATCGGGCGATCCATGATATGGTACGAGGGATACCAGGGAGTGAGGGTTGGCGCTTTGTTGTGAGTACAACTTTACATTCCCTGGTACTTACTGTATCCTGATGATGTAGTGTTAGTAATTAGTAGGAAATAGTGAAAGCTATTTAGAACAAAACCAAAAATTCATTTTATGATATATTATATTGAAGTACTAAACAACTAAAAAATCACTTAAAAATTAAACACTAAACCAATTAAACTAAAAATCAAATACAAGTCTATCACACAAACAACTTGGTTTCACAAATAAAAATAACAATATTTATTAATATAACATAAACATTTTCACATAACCAAACTAAACGGCAAGTAATTTTTGTTTAGAAAAGTTTAAAATTACGTTTACGCGTGCGTTTACCTAAAAGAAATTACATACGAAGGTAGGCAACCCCTTGGATATCATTGATACAGCATACCGATTTTACACACAAGATTACAGCCTGTAATTCGAGTTTACCGTACGTAATCGGTTTACGTAAATGATACAGCATAGCCCCCATTAACAGTAGAACCACCTAGAATAAAAAATACAATAGTTAAATGCACAAGGTGTCAAAAATACGGGCATTCAAAAAGTTACTGCCTAAGGCCATTCGCCTGTGTTAAATGCGGAGGATCACATGACACAAAAACCTGCAAAAAAGCACGCGACACACCAGCAACATGTGCCTTATGTAATGGCAATCATCCAGCAAACTATAAAGGATGTGCTATATATAAAGACCTAGTCAATTCGAAAAACAAAAATATAACAAGCAGCATTCCTATACCTAGAGTTGCAAGCCTAAATAATAATAACACTAATGCTCACCACATACACCAATCACATGTAACATATGCTCAAGTTGCAGCAACTAATACTTCTTCACAAGACAACAACAATAATTCAGACCTTTCAAATAAACTTACAGAGTTCCTCAACGAATTTAAAAATATGTTTGCACAATTGATAAACCAAAACAGCATGATACTAAGCATGCTTACAACAGTGATAAATAGAACGTCGTAATGGCTAACTCACTTAGAATAGCAGAGTGGAACGCAAATGGTCTAACAAACCATGTGCAAGAAATTATACTATTTCTAAAATTAAACAAAATAGACATCCTACTTATATCCGAGAGTCACACAACTGAGAGGTCTTTTATAAAAATTCCACACTACTCTGTCTATTACGCAAACCATCCAGATGGAACAGCCCATGCTGGTTCAGTTGTAATAATTCGTACAGCTATAAAACACTACGAACTTGCTCCATATATCACCAACAAAATTCAGAGTACTATCATAAAAGTACATGCGCTCACCTTTCCACTAACAATAGCTTCTATCTACAGCCCACCACGCCACACCATCAATCTGGAGGAATACAGAGAGTTTTTTGAACAACTTGGCTCACATTTCCTAGTGGCAGGGGACTGGAATGCAAAACATACAACCTGGGGAGCAAGACTGATATCTCCAAAAGGCAGAAATCTATTAAAGATCATACAAGATAATAACCTGAAATACCTAACAACTGGTACCCCCACATACTGGCCCACTGATAACAACAAAATTCCTGATCTGTTAGACTTTGCTATAACTAAGGGAATACCTGAAATACACAGCGACATCACCCCCAGTTTTGATCTCCATTCGGACCACAGTCCCATCTTGATTACCTTAAGTACCAATATAATTTGGAAAACTCCTGCACCAAGGCTATGTTCCAGTAACACGAATTGGGTTCAATTCAAAGAAGAAATAAATGATAAAATATCTCTTGACATTCGACTCAAGCACAAAAACGATATTGAAGAAGCTGTAAAATATTTAACGGAACAAATACAACAGGCCGCTTGGAAAGCTACTCCTGGGGCCTGATTCTAATTCATTTCGACAGTCGCAATTTCATTCGCCATGACAGCAACTGGGGATATTAACCTTATCATGTTGAGACTGCTCAGAATTTGGGTTGGCGCTTCGGTTTCTTGGATTTTGTTGATAGTCTGGGAAAATTATCGAAATAATAGTACCATTTTTGGGAAAAATTATTTACCAGCTATTTTATTGCTAAAATCGAATCTTAAGATTGCATAAATTAGTAATATGGGGTATGACAAGTCCGCAGAAAGTGTGTTATTTTATTTATAAACAAATTAGCACTCCTAAATCTTCTTTTTTTTTTCAATTAGTGGTCTGTAACTCCTATAATTTTTCCTTTGAGCCAAAAACACTCAAATAAAAATTCACCGTAATTTAGTTCTGCACAAAGTTATTTTTTTTCCGATTTCCTTCAACAAAAATTTTACTCAGAAAATCCGAGTTTTCCCAAAAAATCTGCCATTTTCAATTAAAATTTTAGGGAAGTACCTAATTATTTATCAATAATTAAATAATTGAAGACATGAAAGATTTATTATAGTAGATTATACAGAGGGGCTAAATTATGGAATAAATTCATTTCTTTAAAACGGACGATTTTGGAGCAAAATCCCGAAAGAGGTCGATTTTTATTTTTAAATTACAATTTTTTGGCATATATTTCATACTAGTGACGTCATCCATCTGAGCGTGATGACGTAATCGATAATTTTGTTAATGGGAATAGGGGTCGTGTGGTAGGTCATTTGAAAGGGCGTTTAATTCTCTATTCAGTAATATAAACATTAATATCATTAGGTATTTATACAGGGTTGCCAAAAAAAAAATTTGAATTAAATTAATTGGCGCAAAAAGAAGAATGTATGTAATTTATTTAACTCAAAATACATTGTACTGCTGTCAGAAAATAGAAAAAAAGGTTTATTTCACAAATAAACATTTCTTTTCGCTTAAATTAAATCACAAACAGCCTCCCTCCTACCTATTGGCAGTTTGAACTTTTAATTTAAGCTAAAAGCAATGTTTATTTGCAAAATAAACATTTTTTTCTATTTTCTGACAGCAATAGAATGTATTTTGAGTTAAATAAATTACATGCATTCTTCTTCTTGCGTCAATTAATTTAATTTTTTTGGCCTCCCTGTATAAATATTGATATTAATGTTTATAATACTGAATAGAGAATTGAACGCCTTTGTAAATGAGCTACAACACGAACCCATATTCCTATTTAAAAAAATAATTACGTCATCACGCTCGGATGGATGACGTCACTAGTTTGAAATATATGCCAAGAAATTTAATTTAAAAATAAAAATCGACCTGTTTCGGGATTTTTCTCTAAAATCGTCCATTTTAGAGAAAATGAATTTATTCCATAATTTAGCCCCTCTCTGTATATCAGGAGACCGGCGACAATCTAACCAATAGTTTAGCAATAATTAAAATGTTAATTAAAAAATTTCGGTCGAAATAATAACCAGAAAGATTATGATACACCAGAATAACTATGATTTTCATATAAAAAAGCACTATACCTATTCAACGTACCTTACAGGATTGAAATTGGACCATTTGAGCGGTCTCAGGAATGTTATAAAGAAACAATTTTTTGGCTTATAAACAAATAGAACCCCTCAGAAAATATTAGATTAAATTAAATTAAGTTAACGCTGTTCAAAAGAGCACGGCTTCTGTGTCCTTTTCGAAGAAAAACAAATTGAATTGCGAGGAGTGATTCCAGGTATAACCGGTCAAATTTGACCGGCATTTGCGACAGAGTTATAAACAACAGGATTTTAATCTTTGAACCATTAGATACCTTTTAATTCCGGTCCTCTTTGTACATACAAATTTTCATATCTTCAAGACACTCATAACAAAAAAGATTTATGTCACTGTCACCAAATTATTTAATTATTGATAAATAATTACTTCCCTCAAATTTTAGTTGAAAATTAAAGATTTTGTTTGGAAAACCCGAATTTTCCGAAGAAAATTTCCGTCGAAGGAAATTGGAATAAATTATCAATGTGCAGAATTAAATTACTGTCAATTTTTATGTGAGTGTTTTGGTTTAAAGTTAAAATTTTCGGAGTTATAGAGCAATAATAAAAAAAAAAGATTTCGGAGCGCTAATTTGTTTATAAACAAAATAGCACACTTTCTGTGGACTTTGCACAGCTATATTACTAATATAGGAAATCTTAAGATTTGATTTCAGCATGTCCAGCAATAGAATAGCTGGTAATTAATTTTCCTTGTTTTTTACTAATTTTCCCAGATTATTACCTCACATCTTTCATTGAGTTGATGATTCATGTTGTGGACATTCTCAATTATTATATTTCTAATTTAATACTATTCTATCTAATTCCTCAAAACAAGCAAATTTCAATTAAACCCAGCTATATTATAATACCTTTTGATTTAGTTTTCCTTGCAAGAAATAAACAAAACACATCTAAACTAAACCTAACCTCGCTTTTGGCCATTCATTCATCTCCGTCACAGTATAGGAGGAATTCCTCCTATACTGTGTCTCCGTGTCAAATAATTTCGACAGTCGCCATATTGAAAGCGACTTGTTTTTGGTCGAAATTTGATTTAGAATCAGGGCCCTGATTCTAAATCAAATTTCGACCAAAAACAATTCGCTTTCAATATGGCGACTGTCGAAATTATTTGACACGGAGATGAATGAATGGCCAAAAGCGAGGTTAGGTTTAGTTTAGAGCTGTGTAGTTCGTGAACGAACTAGTTCAAAAGATCGACTCTCATAACTGAACTAAAAGATTCAATCACAAATATTAAAAAGATCGAATCATCGAACTAAACGTACTGACTGCAACTGCAACACACAAACACAACGCAACGGACAGAGCGAGAGAGGCAACGATGGAACGATGTCGATATTTTCGATTGTCGATCTCGATCTTTCAACGATTTCAATCCATCTCGCCAACCGCAAGCAAACGTTTGTCGAGGTCGAGC
This sequence comes from Diabrotica virgifera virgifera, assembly GCF_917563875.1. NCBI lineage: Eukaryota > Metazoa > Arthropoda > Insecta > Coleoptera > Chrysomelidae > Diabrotica > Diabrotica virgifera. The sequence continues at coordinate 132,950,235 of NC_065449.1, read as the reverse complement.
TGGATCGAAGTAAATTAATATTTAAACATTATTTAAAGAAAAAGCGTCATAATTTAACCCCACGAGGAAGAGTGAGATGCAAATTCGGTTTACTGTTACCGAGTTTGATTATTTGATTTGATATTTGATGGATTTAGTTACGACCTACTAGCGAAATAGAAGTAAAGGTTGCGTTAAGTAAGGGTTCTTTTTTTTTTCATTTTATGAAAATGAGATGCATGGAGATGCGATGGAGGGTTAAAGAAAGAGATGCTGAATAATGTCCTATACTTTTCCATTAAATTTTTTAATAACCGTTATTTTATAAAAGAGTTATATTATATTGAAAGATTTATTTCGAGGAAAAACTGAAAACGTGAAAACCCCAAGAAAACACAGACTTTTAGTAAACAGTAACAAAACAAATACAATTTTATAGATTACTTTTTATTTTTTTATATTTACAAAAATATTTAATGTCATTTGTCAAAATAAACGATTCCTGATTGATCTACTTTGAACTAATTTATATTTGATTCTCCCATCTTAAAGTATGTCGTATGAATCATCAGTGAACTAAATGAACTAAACGAACTACTCTTTTGTACTATTCATTTTAATGACCGAGATCGAAAGATCGAAATCCACGTAGTGAACTATACTTCCCAGCTCTAGTTTAGTTTAGATGTGTTTTGTTTATTTCTTGCAAGGAAAACTAAATCAAAAGGTATTATAATATAGCTGGGTTTAATTGAAATTTGCTTGTTTTGAGGAATTAGATAGAATAGTATTAAATTAGAAATATAATAATTGAGAATGTCCACAACATGAATCATCAACTCAATGAAAGATGTGAGGTAATAATCTGGGAAAATTAGTAAAAAACAAGGAAAATTAATTACCAGCTATTTTATTGCTGGACATGCTGAAATCAAATCTTAAGATTTCCTATATTAGTAATATAGCTGTGCAAAGTCCACAGAAAGTGTGCTATTTTGTTTATAAACAAATTAGCGCTCCGAAATCTTTTTTTTTTTATTATTGGTCTATAACTCCGAAAATTTTAACTTTAAACCAAAACACTCACATAAAAATTGACAGTAATTTAATTCTGCACATTGATAATTTATTCCAATTTCCTTCGACGGAAATTTTCTTCGGAAAATTCGGGTTTTCCAAACAAAATCTTTAATTTTCAACTAAAATTTGAGGGAAGTAATTATTTATCAATAATTAAATAATTTGGTGACAGTGACATAAATCTTTTTTGTTATGAGTGTCTTGAAGATATGAAAATTTGTATGTACAAAGAGGACCGGAATTAAAAGGTATCTAATGGTTCAAAGATTAAAATCCTGTTGTTTATAACTCTGTCGCAAATGCCGGTCAAATTTGACCGGTTATACCTGGAATCACTCCTCGCAATTCAATTTGTTTTTCTTCGAAAAGGACACAGAAGCCGTGCTCTTTTGAACAGCGTTAACTTAATTTAATTTAATCTAATATTTTCTGAGGGGTTCTATTTGTTTATAAGCCAAAAAATTGTTTCTTTATAACATTCCTGAGACCGCTCAAATGGTCCAATTTCAATCCTGTAAGGTACGTTGAATAGGTATAGTGCTTTTTTATATGAAAATCATAGTTATTCTGGTGTATCATAATCTTTCTGGTTATTATTTCGACCGAAATTTTTTAATTAACATTTTAATTATTGCTAAACTATTGGTTAGATTGTCGCCGGTCTCCTGATATACAGAGAGGGGCTAAATTATGGAATAAATTCATTTTCTCTAAAATGGACGATTTTAGAGAAAAATCCCGAAACAGGTCGATTTTTATTTTTAAATTAAATTTCTTGGCATATATTTCAAACTAGTGACGTCATCCATCCGAGCGTGATGACGTAATTATTTTTTTAAATAGGAATATGGGTTCGTGTTGTAGCTCATTTACAAAGGCGTTCAATTCTCTATTCAGTATTATAAACATTAATATCAATATTTATACAGGGAGGCCAAAAAAAATTTTGAATTAAATTAATTGACGCAAGAAGAAGAATGCATGTAATTTATTTAACTCAAAATACATTCTATTGCTGTCAGAAAATAGAAAAAAATGTTTATTTTGCAAATAAACATTGCTTTTAGCTTAAATTAAAAGTTCAAACTGCCAATAGGTAGGAGGGAGGCTGTTTGTGATTTAATTTAAGCGAAAAGAAATGTTTATTTGTGAAATAAACCTTTTTTTCTATTTTCTGACAGCAGTACAATGTATTTTGAGTTAAATAAATTACATACATTCTTCTTTTTGCGCCAATTAATTTAATTCAAAATTTTTTTTTGGCAACCCTGTATAAATACCTAATGATATTAATGTTTATATTACTGAATAGAGAATTAAACGCCCTTTCAAATGACTTACCACACGACCCCTAGCTATTCCCATTAACAAAATTATCGATTACGTCATCACGCTCAGATGGATGACGTCACTAGTATGAAATATATGCCAAAAAATTGTAATTTAAAAATAAAAATCGACCTCTTTCGGGATTTTGCTCCAAAATCGTCCGTTTTAAAGAAATGAATTTATTCCATAATTTAGCCCCTCTGTATAATCTACTATAATAAATCTTTCATGTCTTAAATTATTTAATTATTGATAAATAATTAGGTACTTCCCTAAAATTTTAATTGAAAATGGCAGATTTTTTGGGAAAACTCGGATTTTCTGAGTAAAATTTTTGTTGAAGGAAATCGGAAAAAAAATAACTTTGTGCAGAACTAAATTACGCTGAATTTTTATTTGAGTGTTTTTGGCTCAAAGGAAAAATTATAGGAGTTACAGACCACTAATTGAAAAAAAAAGAAGATTTAGGAGTGCTAATTTGTTTATAAATAAAATAACACACTTTCTGCGGACTTGTCATACCCCATATTACTAATATATGCAATCTTAAGATTCGATTTTAGCAATAAAATAGCTGGTAAATAATTTTTCCCAAAAATGGTACTATTATTTCGATAATTTTCCCAGACTATCAACAAAATCCAAGAAACCGAAGCGCCAACCCAAATTCTGAGCAGTCTCAACATGATAAGGTTAATATCCCCAGTTGCTGTCATGGCGGTGTCGAAATGAAATTGCGACTGTCGAAATGAATTAGAATCAGGCCCCAGGGCCCTGTAAAGGAAAAAACCATCGATGAAAGGTATAGTATACCCCTCCATATTAGAACACTAGTAGAAGAGAGAAGAAGAGCCCGTCACAAATGGCAAAGAACAAGAAACGCGATAGATAAAACAAATCTTAACAGACTCACACACAGACTTCATTCCGCTATCCAAACAGCCAAAAACGAATCCTTTGAAAGATATGTCACAAACCTTTCTCTTGACGACAACTCTCTTTGGAAAGCCACAAAGAAATTCAAAAAGCCGGTAGTAATGAAATCACCAATTAGAAAAAATGATGGAGCCTGGGCTCGATCAGATATAGAAAAATCCAACAGATTTGCAGAACATCTATCAACCGTCTTCTCCACCCCAGAGGCCAACGATATTAACGACTAGAAAATTAGAGACTTCCTCAATGCACCCTGTCAGCTATCATTACCACTAAAATACTTCTCACCAAATGAAGTCCGTAACGAAATCAACCTGCTTAACCCTCATAAAGCTCCAGGATTTGACCTCATAACTGGCGAAATCTTAAAAAAAAACTCCCAAGAAAAGGTGTCGTCTTAATAACCATTATTTTTAATAGCCTCCTGAGACTATGTTATTTTCCAGTGCAATGGAAGTATGCACAAATTATAATGATACCTAAACCTGGTAAACCTCTAACTGAAGCCAGTTCGTACAGACCAATAAGTCTCCTTCCGACTTTATCAAAAGTATTCGAAAGGTTAATCCTTAACAGAATAGAAACAATAATACCTATACGCTGTGAGCTCGTACGTAGAGGGGATATTTACAAATTCGCGAGCGCCATTAGTGACAAGTCTGTAAACCTTTACCGGAAATTTGACATAAATGTCAAAGTGATTAATTTAAAATTAAAATTAAAAACATTAATTATACAAAATATTAGTTGGTCAAAGCTGTGGTATATATTTTTACCTTAAATATACTAACGTTTTAAATACTGAATTTAAGTTTTTTTAATGTTCCGTAATATGTAATTGTAATTTAATCTAAAAATCTTATCGCCATCTACACGATAATTGTGAAAGTATCCGAAGTAAGAAATTCATATTTTATCAATAGAACGTCAAAATGATTAGCAAAATCTTAAAAAAATCGATTACAATTTAATTACTTTTTTGCGTTGTAAATATTAAGCGATAACAATTAAATAGTAAATTTAAAAATTACCGGTGAAAGTTGAATTAGTAGCCGCTGGGATCGACACCAGCGAAGCTCAGAGCGTATACGCTGTGAGCTCGTACGTAGAGGGGATATTTACAAATTCGCGAACGCCAGTAGTGACAAGTTTGTAAACGTTTACCGGAAATTTGACATAAATGTCAAAGTGATTAATTTAAAATTAAAATTAAAAACATTAATTATAAACAATATTAGTTGGTCAAAGCTGTGGTATATAATTTTTACCTTAAATATACTTACGTTTTAAATACTGAATTTAAGTTTTTTTAATGTTCCGTAATATCTAACTATAAATAATCTATTATAATCTTAGCGCCATCTACACGATTATTGTCAAAGTATCCGAAGTAAGAAATTGATATTTTATCAATAGAACGTCAAAATGATTAGAAAAATCTTAAAAAAATCGATTACAATTTAATTACTTTTTTGCGTTGTAAATATTAAGCGATAACAATTAAATAATAAATTTAAAAATTACCAGTAAAAGTTGAATTAGTAACCGCTAGAGCGACACCAGCGAAGCTCAGAGCGTATAGAAAACCTTATCCCAGATCATTAGTTTGGTTTTCGCTCAAATCACTCAACCATACAACAGTGCCATAGATTAGTCAACAAAATAAAAGAGAGCCTAGAAGGGAAACAAATATGTCTATCAGCATTTCTCGATATACAGCAAGCATTTGATAGAGTGTGGCACGAGGGTCTTCTCTTTAAAATAAAAACTCAGCTAACTGACCAAATCTACCTCCTCCTTAAATCATACTTGTCCGACAGATACTTCCAAGTTAAATACGAAGGTACTCTATCCAACTACCACCAAATAAAATCCGGAGTACCTCAAGGCAGTGTACTTGGCCCATTCCTTTACCAAATCTTCACTGCTGATATTCCTATTAGCGAAAATACACTAATGGCAACATTTGCGGATGACACTGGTATACTATCAGACATCAACGAAATATTAGCATTTAACAAATTGCAAAATCATCTCAATGAACTAGAAGACTGGCTTAAATGCTGGAAAATAAACGTCAACACAAACAAGTCTTGTCAAGTAAATTTCACAAATCGAAGAATTAGATGTCCACAACTACACCTAAATAATTCACCTATACCAATAAAAACAGAAGTAAAGTACCTGGGCCTTCATCTAGACGAAAAACTAAAGGCTGTATGACACTATGCATTTTCTTGTATCATTTCTAATATCGTTTCTGATATGTCAAAAAAATGTATAGTGTCATACACAGATACAAGAAACGATATCAGAAACGATACAAGAATTTGTGTCAGGCACAGATTCTTGACTCGCGTCTAGAAATTATAAAATAATTTTGCTCCTTGGCTTTCTCAAGGTCATTCGATTGAAATGTCAAATAAAAATATAAGGTTATGTTTTATTTTTATTGTGAATTTGAAATTATAGTATTTTTACTACAAAAACGTTATTACGTAGGTCAAAATTTTTGACGTAAGAGAACTGTCAAAACATTAGAATGTGACTTTTCATTATTGCTTATACTTCACTATTGCATTATTGTTTATTATAAACACGGCAATATGAAAAGTCACATTCTAATGTTTTGACAGTTCTCTTACGTCAAAAATTTTGACCTACGTAATAACGTTTTTGTAGTAAAAATACTATATTATATTATGTATTAATAAATATTATTGGTGCTGATGAAATTACGAATTAATGTTACAAGACAGACATAATATCATAAATTGCTTTCAGAGTAGGTACGTTAGTAAATGTTTTTAAAGTATTAATGCCTACAATATTTTCAATATGAATTAAAAAAAAATGAATTAGAATAGGTGAGAAAATCAAACAAATTAATAATGTATACAAATAAAGATTTTATTCTAATTAAAGAGCACATTATTTACTTGTAGCATTAATTGATTTGCTATCAAATTTGTTTCTTCAGCATCAGGTTTTGATAACAGCTTTTTTTTGACTTTGTAGTTTTTTTCTTGGTGGAAAATAAACGTTTTTGAGCAACTACTTTTTTATTGTGTGGAATGTTTTGTGTTCCATGAGATAGTGCCACAATATTAAGTTCATTTCCAGAATGTTCTGCTAATGTCCTTAATGTAGGCACCAAGGGTGCTGTAATACTTTTAAATGCCTCAAGTTGTTCAAAAGTTGTTATATTTTGAATTATTTGGGTTTGTATTTCTATCAATTTCTGTTTTTCAACTTCCAGTTGTTTGGACGTTTTTTCTTGATTGATATTACAAGACTTACTCACAAATTCCACAAATTTAGCTTGCTCTGTAGCTTGTTTAATTTTTACCTCATCTGTATTTATTATATGTTCTTCATCTGCATTAGTATCTTGAATTTGATGGCCTTTCATAAATTGACACACAAGATGTATGTGTTTGCACATATTCCATCTTATACTGTTATCCAAGCATGTGCAGGAATATGAATGTAGACAGGATTGGCACAAATCACAGACTAATCGGCAGTCACAACTGGGTTTGTTTTTCTGAACTAAATAGATATCATTGGTTGAACTTGATGGTATCTCCCAGCCCATTTCAGACATGACAATGGTGTCCATATCTAAATTAAGACTTGTTTTGTGCCTTTTCCGTAACTCTCGTAATTTGCTGGATATTTTACCTTTATTCAACGTAATAAGCCGTTCAAACAATTTGTCTTTAATTAATTTAATCAAGATATTGATAGTTTTATCCAGCCTTCGTACTTGTCTTCCATTTAAATACAAATATTTAATCGTTTGATGCATTCGTTCTATGCTCATATTTGTATTTATTCCTGCATGCAAGCGATAACAGTATGCCCAGGATTCCATATTGTGCAGATAACATTTTTGAAAATATTGACCAAATTCTTGGGTATTACCAGAAGATAGAAGAGAAATTTGAAAATTTTGTATCATATCCCTAAATGAAGTAACATCAGTCTCTTGTAATAAGGTACGTAGCTGTTTGTATACGATAACCTAAAAGACGAATGATATGGTGAGTGGGCAAAAAAATTAAATATTTAAGTTACCTTTTGCTCTTGACCATCAGTTTTATTTAGATTTTTCCGCCACGATTTATCTACGTGCCAGGAACAGAATAGCCTAAAATTTAATATCCATAATATAGATTTAATAAAAAAAATTTTTAAGAAACGCTTTTCTTTAATAACGAGTGACTAAAATTAAAAATATTATAAAAAATTAACATAAAAAAAAATTGAAAAAATCTAACACATTCGTCAAAAAAAAAGCATGGCACGTCTTCATCGAATAAATGGTTTTCGCCCCACGCTTTTATTTAACGAATGTGTTAGATTTTTTCATTTTTATTTTTTGCTTTTTAGTTGATTTTTTTATATATTTAATTTTAGTCACTCATAACTAAAGAAAAGCGTTACTTAAAAATTTTTTTTTCATATTTTTTTATTTTGTACTTTTTGTCTTACACTTTTCAAACATTAAAATATATCGTCATGTTTATTAAAATATGTATAAAACATATGATGTATCTACTAACATGAAAAGTAGTTGGAATGGGCAAAAAATTTGAAACTTTGTTGTTTATTTATGAAGCATAACGTAAACAATTAACGCAAAAAGTGAAATTATGTATGGTTCATATCATTAGCTACAATCCGTAAAAGTTTCAAGTTTTTACATCGTAAAAAACAAGAGAATTTAAGTATTTTCCATTAAAATCGTTTTTTTTTATCTAAACAATAAACAAAAAAATTTTTTATTGACTATTCGTGTATTGTTCCCGCAAATGCATATGTCTGCAAATTTTCATTCATTTGCATTGGAGAAAAGGCAGTCAAATTAACGTCTAAAGATTTGACGAAAACTATTGAACTAAATAAAAGCGTTTAAAAATAAGAATATATTGCATAGTTTTCTACCTGAATTTAGCTGGAGTCATAATTTGGAGCCATGCATTATAGTAATATTGGGCCATGTCTGACATGAAAACCATGGGTTTGATTACTCTTCCTAAATTTTCTTTTATCTTCATGAAAAAAATAGTCATTATTTCCTCATCAGACCGATTTCCAATCATAAAACAACAAGGAAATCCCTCCCTCATATCATCCAATATTAACAATGTAGTAAGTTCAAAATCATGAGCATTAAGTCCATGTGTTCCGTCGATACAAATTACATCTTCTGAGTATTTGTCTAACACTTCCAGTTGACCAGGATGCATAACAATTAACAGAAAATCTTCATTTTTTAAACAAGGAAAATCATTACATAAAGCCCCTTGTGGCTTGTAATATAAAATTATTCCACTATTTTTGGCTTCTTCAATCCAGGATTCAATACTTATAACTTCATTTTTATGGCGAATTCCATCAGAATTTAAATTAAAAGTTTGTGATATATTATGAAGATCTTTTCTTGTTAAGATATGCATCCTTTCCAACTTATTATTAGTTACAGAATCTCTAATCTCATCTAATATGGAAACAAGAGGAATTTTCGAAGCAATTTTACTAGCTACTTCTATTTTTTCATTTTTAGTAATATTCAAATGACCCAAGTCATTGTCATGACCAATGTGAGTTTGTATAAAATTAATTTTAACATTGCCATTTTCTGGTAAAATACAAACTTTCAATCGAGAAGGACATATTCCATTAATTTTTCTGCTTCCTTTGGTTTTTAAATATCGCATATCCTTACCCTTTTTCACATAAAAACCTGAACGATGGCAAATATAATTCTGTTTCTTAATGCCCTCTGCAGTCGTATATGGATGACTGTATGTGACATATGAAGAAAATTCTTTTTTTCCATGACAGTTTTCCATTTTTGAAATTCTAGTTCACTAGAAAAGTGAAGATCTTGTTGCTCTATTTTAATGGCATGATATTCTTCGAAATGAAGAATTAAATTGGATTTTATAGAATTTTCGTAGTTACACAAACTGCACTTGAAGTTTTGTTGCTTTTTTCCAATATCACTGTCCTTTGCATGAATTTTTTTATGTTTTCTAAGATTTTGTAAATGTGAAAACTTTTTCTGGCATTCACTGCATTGATATGGGCAAATCTTAGATGAAGTCAGCTCGTTGATATTTTCTGAAATAAAATAAAATATGTTCGCTATTGATTCCTGTATACAATAATAGCCAAAAAGCACTAAATAGAAGTTTTGTCCTCACCTGGATGAAACTTAGTGACATGCCTTTTTAAATTGGAATATTTAGAGAACTTTTTGGGACATTTGTTACAAAGTACAATAGACTTAAATGTTTTGTTGGGTGCAATTATGTCCAGTTTATCTAAAATTACACGAATTAGGAATCATCAAATTGTAGATATAACAACGAGAAGTCATCAAGTTTGTAGATTGCATAGATATCCAGTGGATTGTTATTAATCAAAAACAACTTACCAGGATGAAACGTTTTCAGGTGACTTCTTAAATTAGAATGTTTTGAGAATGTGAGCGTACACTCCGTGCATATATGTTCCATTATATATTCCTATTTTAGCCGAAATAGTTTTAAAATAATATGTAGATTTATAGTAAATAATAATCTCAAAATATTGTATGCCTTATATAGTTTAAGAACATCTACTAGATTACTCTGACAGCAATTTATATTATGAATGTCTTGTAACATTAATTCAGCACAAATATTATTTACTAATAATACATACAAATTTAATCAGCACAAATATTACATCAATATTTCAAATAATGTCAACAGTTGAAACATAACCTTATTAAACATATTTGAATTTCGCGGCATTTTATTCTCATAGAACTGTCACAACTTTGACCTTGTGGAAGCCAAGGAGCCAAAATATTTTATAATTTCTAGACGCGAGTCAGATTCTTGTACAATAACTGCGCCAATTTCTGCGCAAAGAGCAAAAACGTAAAACCTGCTGGTAAAACTTCTAAATGTCATAATGGCGGCTGAAAATGAGATCATATGATTTATGTCTTGATGAATTTATTTGTGTTTTGTAGGTATTATTTATAAATATTTTATTGATACTTAATATACCGTTTGGTATGGACTACTGTTCTACTAATAACCATATATTTAGAATAACTTTGGGTTTCATGTTGCATAATTTTTTAATAGAGGAAAATATAATAGTTCCAATTTGGATCAAACTGAAGATAATTATAATGCAAATATTTTAGCACAAATATCAAAACAAAATAAAAAACACAAATAATCAACAGTCAACGTAAAAATTCTAGTTATTATAACATTAAAATATTTGTTTTAAAAGTTTATAACTTTTATAAAATCCTTAAAATCAGCTGTAGACGCAGTACTACCATACCAGTAACATGACAGGGTGACAAACAAAATTTCGACCAATCACGTGCCGAATTTCATACAGTTTTCGATAAAAGAACTTGCATAGTGTCATACAGGGCACAAATGTACGTACAAGAAATGATACAAGAAAATGTATACAAGAAACGATATCAGAAACGATATTAGAAATGATACAAGAAAATGCATAGTGTCATACAGCCTTTACTTGGAAATCACATATTGCAGCCAAACGACGACACCTCCCAAGTAGCAATTTTTCGACGCATTGGTTGTCAGTACAAACAAATGCACTGTATATAACGTTACCACAGTGGACTTTCAGTTGTTTCGGCCAACGACCCCTAACCCGACTGACATTACGATGTTACAACGTTAAGTAATATCTTTAGTTATATGGGCAACTAAGTTATTACTATTGTGACAACTACATATCACAGTTAAGTTTTTTCAACAATCGCAACTACTTAAAAACGTTATAATGCTAAACTAATTTACGCCCATGGGTTTTCTGGCCGACTAGGTAGTTGTCTCTCACGACCCCATGGCCTTTACGTGTGACACGTTTACGGCAACTTCAGGAGCAAAAAAGGAATTTACTTTATGTACTATCGGCACAATCTGGCAACCCTGTAAGTTGTGAAGTAAGGCACTAATGACTAATACCCTAATCAGGGTTACCATGTCTAGGGATTTTCCCCGAATCTAGGGATTTTTTGAAGCTTTTGGAGCTCTGGAGGGATTTTTTTTTAAATCTAGGGATTTATTAAACTGTGCTGGCGCCATTTTTTGTTGTTATTAAATATCTTTTTGTTCAAATATTATTATTATTGTCATTATTTATTCTTCCCTGACATAAATATTTCTAAGTAAACATTAAAACATTACCTAATCAATGATTAAAGTGGATTAAACATAGTGTTTAATAGGTTATAAATTAAATTGACAGCTGTCATCTGTCAATTTCTTCTTTTTTTAGGTTAAATTAATACGATTTAGGGATTTCTAGGGGAAATTGAACCTCCCGTCTAGGGATATTCTGAAACTTCATCTGGCAACCCTGACCCTAATACGTCAACGCGGATGGCCGATGGCAGATCTCATCTCTTCTACTGACTGTATTGTATTGAGTTCAATAAACCTGAGAAAGTGCAAGAACCCTTTTACTTACTTAACAGAACATGGTGGCAGCTGGTGCACTTTTCCAGATTAACTTAATATTTCAAGTGAAGAGAGAGAAAAATGATTAGTGAAGTTTAACTTTTCCATGTGTAGTGTCTAGGTTATGTACGTTGTGTTGAAATCATACACAAAGCAAAATGGCAAATACAGATTTAGACGTTAGTAGCGGCTCAACGACAATTAACATGCCTGTTCAGGTAAATCCACCGGAGAAATTTACGTTTTCACAGCCAAATATGTGGCCCCAGTGGCGCAAGAGGTTCCAGCGTTTCATGAGCGTGTCGGGACAAGATCAGAAGCCGGAGAAAGACAAAATTGACATTCTTATGTATATAATGGGAGATGAGGCCGAAGAAATCGTTCTACAGTTTCCGAAAATTCCAGCTACTTATTCGGAGATGTTACAGAGTTTTGAAAATCACTTTATTCCCCGTCGCAACGTAATATTCGAACGGTTTAAGTTTAACTCCCGAATTCAACAACCAGGAGAAGCTATAGAACACTTTATTACTAGTTTACATTCGTTGGCAGAATATTGTGACTACAGCACCCTTAAGGAAGAGCTAATTAGGGATCGCATAGTGGTAGGAATGTCGGATACAAAAACTAGCGAACGTTTGCAACTACAAGGTACTCTGACTTTGAAAGATTGTATTATTGCTGCAAAACAAGCAGAAATGCAGGCAAATCAGACTCGGGAATTGCGTAATGAAAACCGTTATCATTCAACTCAAGAAGTAGCAAAAGTGGGTGTCCAAAATAGAGAACGAGGCAATGTCACCGGATCATTTCAGAAGGCAGACAACATCAGAAGAAAGAATTTCCAGGGAGACATGTGTATGTTTTGTGGTCAGCAATCTCACTCTAGGGAGGTATGTCCTGCTAGAAGGTCTCAGTGTAATAAGTGCAAAAAGTTTGGGCACTGGGCATCAGTTTGTTTATCTGGTAAAGGTCAAAGGGAAAATAAGGTTAGTACTGTAGAAATTGATAATTTTATGATAAATTCAGAGGGTAATAATTTGAATTTTGTCGGCTCTGTTTATATTAATAATATTGAGGCTCGAGAGTGGCTGATTTCTGTGCTTGTGTTTGAGCTGCGGACAAAATTTGAATTTTTAATTGACTCTGGAGCAGATGTTTCATGTATTCCTAGTTCTCTGATGCCTAAAGAGATATTAAAAACTTTATGTAAGCCTTATCAAAAAGTTACTGGTCCATCTGGCATTAAATTGGAGGTAGTAGGAACTCTTCCTGTTACCCTCTGTCATAATAATGACATTTCAAAAACTCAAATGTTTGTTATACAAAATTTATCTAAACCTATTTTAGGAAGGAAATCAATAATAGACTTAAAACTTCTACAATTTCATGAAAATGTTACAGTAAAAAATATAAATAATGTATTTAATCCAGAGGCAGTTTTCAGAAAATTTTCAACAATATTTAATGATATAGGTACATTTAAAACAGAAATGGAAATTAAATTAAAAGACAACATTAAACCCTATGTACAATCAGTCCCTAGAACAGTTCCTATTCCATTACTCCAACCGTTAAAAGAAGAAATTGATAGATTATTAAATCTAAAAATAATTGAACCTGTTGATTATCCTACAGAGTGGGTCAGTCCCATTGTTGTGGTCCAAAAAGTTCGACTCTGTGTGGATTATACCCATTTAAACAAATCTGTTCTTCGTTCATATTTTCCTATAAACAAAGTTGAAAGTATTTTAGCCAGAATAAAAGATAGTAAATATTTCTCAAAACTTGATACTTCTTCTGGATTTTATCAGATTCGTTTAGACCCAGAGTCTCAATCCCTTACCACATTCATAACTCCCTTCGGTAGGTATCTATTCACTCGAGTTCCCTTCGGTATCACTTGTGCCCCCGAATATTTTTCTATATTGTTAAACAAAATATTAGCTGGTTTGGACGGTGTAATTAGTCACATAGATGATATCTTAATCCATGCTCCAACACTAGAAGAACACAACAAAATTCTGGATGAAGTATTATCCAGAATACAAGCTGAAGGTATAGCTCTAAATAAAGATAAATGTGTGATTGCTGTTCAAAATCTCCAGTATTTAGGTCACGAAATCTCAAATGAAGGAGTGTCAATTGCACCTGAAAGGATTTCAGCATTTGTTAACTTTCCAGAACCGACTAATAAAACAGAATTACTACAGTTTTTAGGTATGATAAATTTTTCATGTAGATTTATACCTAATCGCTCTGAAATCCTAGAGCCCCTTACGTCATTACTGAAAAAGAGTGTCACATTTATCTGGGACAGTCCGCAGAAACAAGCCTTTGTAAGAGTTAAGGAATTACTACAAAAAAGTCCATGTTTAGCTTACTTTGACCCTACCAAACAGATAGCAGTTTCAGCGGATGCCTCATCATTTGGATTGGGAGCATGTTTGATTCAGTTTAATGAGGGTAAAAAGGAAATTGTTGCCTATGCTTCTCGTTTGCTTTCTTCCACTGAAAAAAGATATGCCCAAATAGAGCGGGAAGCCCTAGCTCTGACATGGGTTGCTGATAAGTTTCAAGAATATATCACTGGGATACCGATTGTTTTAGAGACTGACCACAAACCGTTGGTCCAAGTACTAAAATCAAAACCGATCGATGAGCTCACACCTCGCTTGCAAAGACTCAGAATTAGATTGATGAGATATGATTATGAGGTTCATTATACTCCAGGCAAAGAGCTGGTTGTAGCGGATGCTCTTTCACGTCAGTTCGATGAGAATAGCAGTGACCCAATTGAAGACGAATTAGCAAGCGAAGTAGAAGCTCATGTTCATCTTATAGTTAGTTCGGTTCAAGTAAAGCCGTATTTTATTGAAGAAATTAAGGAAGAACAGAGAAAAGATCCCATTTGTTTAAAATTAAGAGAATATTGTACGTCGGGTTGGCCTGAACAAAATAAATTAGAGGAATGCTTAAAGCCTTATTATAATTATAGGTTGGAGTTGTCTTTTAGCGATAATCTATTATTGAGAAATTCCCGATTATTTATCCCTAGATGTCTACAATTTCGGTGTTTAGAATATCTCCACCAAGGTCATTTAGGGATTGTAAAATGTAGAGCGAGAGCAAAAGCTTCAATATGGTGGTTGGGTCTATCCACTCAGATCGAAAATTTAGTTAGAAATTGTCCTATATGTATAGAACATAGAACAAATCCGGTAGAGCCCCTTATAAGGGATCCTTTTCCTGAGCGCCCATGGCAGAAAGTTTCTTTGGACCTTTTTAAACATAACTGCTGGTACTTAATTGTTACTGACTATTATTCCCGTTTCTTTGAGATATTTAAATTAACCACTATGACTGAATTGGTAATAATATCCAAACTTAAAGAACTTTTTAGTCGGTATGGGATTCCAGAGATAGTGCGTTCAGATAATGGGCCTCAATTCAGTACTCAATTTAGAATATTTGCTTCTCAATATGATTTCAGACATATTACTAGTAGCCCTTATTTCCCTCAATCCAATGGATGCATAGAGGCTGCAGTTAAAATAGCAAAAAATCTCCTTAAGAAAAATGAAGACCTTAGTCTAGCTTTATTAGCTTATCATACCACACCCCTTGAATGTGGATTTTCGCCTTCCGAACTACTAATGAATCGTAAATTGAGATCTCCCTTACCCGTAATTCCAGAATTGTTAAATAACCCTGTTAATACTGATTCGGTGGTAGAAAGAGAGAATGGAGCGAAAGAAAAATCAGCCTTCCAGTTTAATAAAAGACATAGGGCCAGGACTTTGTCAGATTTATCTATAGGAGACAGTGTTTGGGTAATTGATTTGAGGTTGTACGGAAAAATTTCATCCATTTTAAACGAACCAAGATCTTATATAGTAAAAACCAAGTCTGGAAATTACAGACGAAACCGTCATGACCTCATTCCAGCACCATACTACTTTGAACCTGAATTTACTCCAGCACTGCCTCTGCCCACTTCTGATTCTAATTTTAATAGTAAAGAAGGTAGGTGGGAAGATTGTGCGAGTCGGAAGGATTGTGCGGGAAACAGTGAGTTGTGTAATGATAACAATATTGTGCTAACAGTTCCAAATACAGAAAATAACTGTTCTAATATGGAACAGGATTCTTCTCGTCCGAAAAGGATATCTCGACGGCCAGCTTACCTGAAAGATTATTTAATTTCATGAAAATTTGTTTTTGTAAAGAGGGAGATGTATTATCGGCACAATCTGGCAACCCTGTAAGTTGTGAAGTAAGGCACTAATACGTCAACGCGGATGGCTGATGGCAGATATCATCTCTTCTACTGACTGTATTGTATTGAGTTCAATAAACCTGAGAAAGTGCAAGAACCCTTTTACTTACTTAACAGAACACTTTATAACCTTACTTTTTTCTTATTATTTTATATTTTATTTTGCTGGAAATTTTCGATTTATTTAACAACCTGTTTATTTGTTTTTTATTAGCTGGTTTCTCCATTGTCCATTGTTTTATCAGTAGATTTGATAAGCTTAAATCTTTGTATCAGCTTTGCTAGACAGGGTTGCCAGGCCAGTTCTTACTCTTTCAGTACTATATCCGTTGCAAGATAATTTGGCTGAAACTCCGACAAAATATGTACTTTTTGTACATATTTTGTCTGAATCCCATCCGAATTATCTTGCAGCGGATAGTAGTTTTGCTTTCAAAAAATCAATAGAAATCAGTAGATTCTTTTTAGGCCCTGTAAATACAGTAAAATCTGTGTTAACGGTTACCTGTCGAAATCGCCCGGTTTCATAATCAACTTAAAGTAAATATTAAGTAAAGTTCACTTTAAAGTTGACATTTACCCATATATGAATTGTGATAAAGGTAGGTACCAACTTACTTAAAATTTAAAATCCACTTTAACTGATTATGAAACCGAGCGTTACAATCATTTTGAAAATTCTCCAAACCAATTATATGAAGATTTCCTTATTTAGATCTGGTATTTACCAGTTTCATTTCTCTGTCCATCTATTATCATCATCTACTTCCTGAATCTTATTTTCGGTAATGACATTGGGAAATTGTAACAAAATGTCTGAAAATTAATTTAGAAATGGGGTGAATACTATTAAAAAGCAAATTTTATTTTAGTGATAACAAAATATTGAAATATACCAAACATCTAATAAAAAACATTGCCTACTAGAATTTTTTAAATAATATCAAAAATATACCAAAACAGTAGATATCTACTAAATGTGGCAACGCTGTTAAGGAGAATGATGCACTTCATTGCACTGGTCACATGACCTCTGTCACCCAATAAGAGGGTGCGTTCTAAAGTGGTTGGGATAGTCGGTCCAGGCCGTGTTTGGTCGGCGATTGGACTTCTCGGTTGTCTCATCCGTCTATGGTTGGTAATAAGGTATATTTTAAGTAATATTGGTAATGTTGTTTAATGCACCATTTTGGTTTTTTTGGGATGTAAAGAAAATAAAAACACAAAATATAAAAAATACAGGCATTTTCTAGTACCTTTAAAAGCACCATCAATACATTAAATTTATACAAAACATATTTAACATAAATTCTGGCTTTTATATTAAAATTAGATTTTTTAAATTTGCATATTTTTTGTTAAAAAGGTGATAAAAAACGAGCGCGTGTGTTTTTTAAAGGTGGAATATCCATATTTGACGGTAATCTGAGATGCGTTTATAAATTTCACATCAGGTAATTTTGTTTAAGTCCTTATTTATGTATTTATATAAATTTAAATACCTGATATGATGTCAAAATAGTTTACTTTTTATATAGGTAAAAAAACATAACCAGTCCGACTCTTTGAGCAACCATTGCACGCAGGCACTTTTTATAGTCGCTTCAGTTGTCTTATGCAACGCTTAAGGTTGCCTAGGCAACGTCAAGACAACTCAAAAATCGTCCACCAAATTAGTGCAGAACTGGGTCGTCTTCTAGACAATAACAACGTTGTAACAAAACGTTGCCACGTGGTAGACAACGTTGTCGCGTCGACAAATTGCTACTTGGGCTCGACCTAAAAGTTAAAAATATGAGCTGGCTAATCAACAGAAGATCGCAACTTTCATTAGAAAACAAACTGACCATCTATAAAACAATACTCAAACCAGTGTGGACATACGGAATCGAGCTGTGGGGCTGTAGCAAACCATCCAACACCAAAATACTACAGACATTCCAGTCAAAAACTATTCGTATGTTAGCTAAAGCCCCATGGTATGTGTCAAACCAAACCCTTCATGCAGACCTCAACATCCCCTTCATCAATGATGTGATTGCTGACCACTCCAGAAGGTACATGAATCGCAGCGCAGACCATCCAAACCATCTCATAGATGAATTATTCAACCCCCCACTGGTTGACAGACGTCTGAAAAGACTTTGGCCAGAAGACCTACCTGCTAGGTAAATTCCAGAGAGTCATCAATGGATGACACCTGCCACAAGCCAAGAACATACATTATATTTACTTATTACTGTATTGAAGTAGATTGTAAATAAGCAATAAATAAATAAATAAAAAAAAAATGCTAGTACAATTCAATTGAATTTAATAACTTTAAATTATTGTACCAAAAATATTTTACCATATTAATGAATATATAAATTAGTTACTAAATTAAATAAACCACCAAATTTTAAATCAATTGTAGTAATTCTTCTACCGCAGCAACTTTCCTGTACCAAATTAATTGTTAGTTATATTGTATTTACGAGTAAGATCAGTTAATAACTTTTTAATTTACCTACATCTTGAGAACGTATAAAGTATGCTTTGAAACAAATGAACGTTATGGAAGTATATTAAGAAGTAAATAGTATCTATGTACCTACTCGTGTCACAAAAGCTGGTAATAATTTCTAATGGTTTCGCCCAAAACAAATGTCATATCCAAAAATTTTTCGGTTAAAAAATTAAAATTTAAAATATAAAAAATTGTTACAAAAATTTCAACTACAAAAGTATTACCTGCTTTTGTGACACCAGTAAATACTATTTATATTAATAAATAATTTGACTGATACATTTAACATTCATTTGTTTCAAAGCATACTTTATAATAATTTTTATATTCTCAAGATGTATGTAAGTAAATTTAAAAGGTAAATTAAAAGTTTAACTAAATACAATTTAACTAACAATTAATTTTTTACAGGAAAGTTGCTGTAGTAGAAAAATTACTACGGTTGATTTAAAATTTGGTTGTTTATTTAATTTAGTAACTAATTTATGCATTCATTAATATGGTAAAATATTTTTTGTAAAATAATTTAAAGTTATTAAATTCAATTGAATTGTACTAGCATACGATTTATTTTAATCTTTAATTACGTTTTTATTTTCATATTTTATATTTTAGTGTATGTTTTTAAAACCAGATTATAATTATTTTTTTTGCAAAAAATTTTTAAATAAAAAATCCGCAAAAACGTAAAATCTATAGTTTTTTTAAAATATCTACAAAACGAAACATACTAGGTACATACACCCTTATACCAAAAGAAAGGTTGTAATATTTATTACAAAACGCAAAACTAATATACAGGGTGTCCCATTTAAAAAAAATGAGAAAATTTTGTATTTGCAAAGAGTGATCACACTGTATATTTTATGGCTAAGAGTAAAAAATATTAAATTATTTAAAAATAACACTATATTTTAAAAACTTTGATCTATCAACTAAATTTTTATTTCCTTGGAAACATAATCCACAACCCTACAAATATTACCATTTTTCTCAATAAAAATGTAAATATTTCGAAAATTATTAACTTTAGGCCTATAAGACCTTATAAAAATTTTTCATATTTTTAAATACTATATTAAAAAATGGTTTAATATACAGGGTGTTCCATTTAAAAAAATACAACTTCGGTTCATACCGTCGTTCTGACTCACCCTGTATAATTGAAAATAATTTTAAATTATAGACCTCTTTGATACACATTAGTTTTGTTATAAACATTTTTTTGTATATCTCATAGTTTAGCCGTAATCAAAGAAGACCAGAGGTTTGGCGCACCCTGTATATCTATTCTAATCTATATCTCTATTTTATTTATTTTATTAACCTGTTCTATTCTATTCTGTTTCAAATCAAACACTTTACTCAAACAAAGAAATAAACGACATTCAAAAGCTTCTAATAAAAAAATCATTGCATTGGTACTACTGAAAATATTGACATTTTTACAACATTTATTCCAAGTTCCTTCAATTTTTTTGAGGACAAGAAAATTTTGCTTTCAAGAAATTCACGAATTTATTGACGTCAAGTTAATAACGAACAAATATGGATGTCAAATTGTGCTTTGAGAACACGTCAAATTTGGCCTTGAATAACTTGGTCAATTTATTGTTCAATTTATTGTTCAATTTATTGTTCAATTTATTGTTGATGTAAAGTGCACTTAAAGGTGGCTATGCAATGGTAAAAACCAGAGACGTATGACGTAGTTATATTAATATTATGTGACACATGACAGAAGCTCGAAACAAATGACAATCGATGAAAAGCCCTATTTACGAGACTCGCTCGAACTGTAGATGCTTGTATCCTTAAGTCCACTTTACATCAACAATGGGTGCGTTCGGACGACCATAGCGGCTGGCGGTCAGCAGAAATCGGCTGAGTGGTTGTATCCAGCCTTGATAGGGAAAGCTTAGTAAATCTCTCAGCGGCTGGCTTCCAGCGGTGACGTCTGACAGCTACTTCTGGCTCAGCTGTCCAGCCGCTGTGGTCGTCCGAACGCACCCAATAAATTGGACAAGAAATTGACCAAGTTATTCAAGGCCAAATTTGACGTGTAAAAGCACACTTTGACATCTAAGTTTGTTCGTTATAAACTTCACGTGAAGAAATTGACGAAAAAGAAAATTGTTCTATTTTTTCATTTTATTTGGCGTGAATTCAGTGTCACCAACCTGTGTCCATTTGGCGGGAAGTGGAAGTAGAGCTTTTTGTTTATTATTATTTGTTGAGGTTGAGTCTTTCATGTTCATGACAACCTAAAAATTTTGATTGGAAAATGCATATGATAAGGGGGTGGAAAAATGGAAATTAGTGGCTTTTTTTTTGCAGTTCTGTCTGTTAGTTTTGCGTTTTGCTCTGGCTGGGTCTCTTTTGTTTAAACAATTATGTAAGTATTATAAAAACGTTTTCAATTTTCTGTATTCTTTAGGAAACGAATTATTTATGCATATTATTACCTGTAAATAGTAGTACCTATTTCTTTTGATTTTTAATTGTAAAGAATAGAAAAATTACCATTCATTTTAATTTTTTAGAATCAGCTGAAAGTGGTCTACAAAAAAAACCAGGAAGGAAACGTATTATAGCCTTGTTGTGGCTATGAAAGGCAAAAGAAAGATACCTATAAAAAGTGTATTGACTAGTTGGAAGAAACTCCACATTGTCGATGCATAATAAGATATTACTTTATAAACAACTATCAAGACCTAGGAATGGAACCTGGATAATATAGTCATCAAGAAGATAGCAGGAAGTCATGAGCAACAACAACTTCATAAGTATGAGAATATTGAGGAAATCCAGCTCCTCATATCTACTACTGGACAAACTAGAAGATTGAAGAGGACAAAGCCTTTTGAACTAGTTTGAGTGATAGGTGATAGTGAAAAGCAGAGCGTAGTGCTTGTGTGCCTGTGTATGTTAGAATAGTGCACGATCTTGTTAGATTAGATAAGAGACGCTATGGGGTAAGCTCTTCATTTTAAGGAACAGTAGTAATTTAGGTTAAATTAAAATTGCTCATTGGTCAGTTATGACCAGATTGTAATTCTCTGATGTTTGGCAAAAAGGGCTTAAGTCAGAATTGCACATCAATAATGTTTTGATGATTTCTGGACCATAAAAAAAGTGTTGCAGACTTAAACTGTATGTACCAATAAAAAGAGCCGATTTTTCTGGTCCAGAAATCATCAAAACATTATCGATGTGCAATTCTGACTTAAGCCCTTTTTCCCAAACATCAGAGAATTGCAATGTACAATTCAATACAAATGAATCATCATCGTAGTGATGATTATGGAAAAAAATATATGACAAGATTTTGTGCAATAAAAATGTTTATATTTATCAAGGATGTATTATTTGGTATGGCCACATATACTTCTGGTATATCGTCAGTGATGTGACAATACCTCCTATCTGCTTTTTCATGAATTTTGTAGGAGACGAAAAACCATTTTTAGGGTCATCTCTGTTTTCACATGTAAATTTTGACATGTTTTGTAGTAAATAGATAATTGAATTTACTACAAAACATGTCAAAAAATATCATATGAAAACAGGAGGTGACTGTAAAAAAAGTTTTTAGTCTCTCTTACAAAATGGTTAACAGAGGTGACAGTTAATAGAGAGACAGATAATCAAGGTTCCACTGTATAGTGAAATTTGGACACCCGACACCCCATACAAATTTTATGGGGGTTTTGTTCGTTTAAACCCCCCCAAACTTTTGTGTAAGTTACATTTGAATTATTATTGTGGTACTATTAAACACAATGTTTTTAAAACTTTTTTGCCTCTTAGTACTTTTTTGAAGTCAGTTTTTATCGTGATATTTTGAATATTTGTCAAATCCACCACATATTTGTATATGGTTAAGTACGATTGTAGAGACTAATAATATGAAAATTTATTTATGATTTACATTTTTAGGTATATTTTGAACCATTTTAACAAGAAGCCATATCTTGATAAAAAGAGCTTTATCGAAAAAATAGAAAGAGGTAAAAAAGTTTTAAAAACACAGTGTTTAACTAATGGTACCGCAGAAATAATTTAATTGGAACGTACCCAAAAGTTTGGGGGGGTTAAAGGGAACAAAACCCCCATAAAATTTTTATGGGGTGCACAAATTTCACTATAATTTTTCTTTAAGATGTTACTGCAATAATATTGCTTCATGTCCATTTTCAATAAAAAATCTTTAATAGTTTTCGATATATTCGAAAAAATCAATTTTTATTTTGTATCTTCAAAGGGCTGTAACTTTTTTTGTGTGCATATTTGTACTAAGGTAAGTTAGGTTCATTCAAATTATTTTTGGTCCCAGAATATGTGATTTAATTTACGACCAATCTTTTCGGGACACCCTGTATAATAAATGGGATTAGCTGGCTTAAAAATTCATAATCTACGTTCTGTAGAAAATATCCAGTTTTTGGTTTCTTTTTAACTAGATCTTAATATCGAACCAAGCATTTTAAGACCTTTTTATTAATTTTTTGATGATATATTCGTGTTTTTAGTTTGTTCAAAATATTCTAGATGATTGTACACTATAATAGCCAACTAAATAAACACAAAAATTTTATTTTTGTTACAGCCTGTATATAAGTTTACCTATATATACAGTGCATTACGCACCACCTTAAAAATTGGGCATTTTTGATGTCTCGAATTTCCTAAACCTGTTGTCCCATCTAACTGATTTTTTATAATAATATAGCCTGAGGCTATAGGTTACTGCCTTATGCTTGTCATGCACGGGGAGCTATACTGTAATATATATTATATCACATCGCTCTCTATAGTAATGAGTAATGAGTGAGCCTGCACATACGGAACCATTAGTTCCCTGTCTGCAGGCTCACTCATTACTATAGAGAGCGATATGATATAATATACATATATTACAGTATAGCTCCCAGTGCATGACAAGCTTAAGGATGTAACCTATAGCCTAGGCTATATTATAAAAAAATCACTCAGATGGGACAACAGGTTTAGAAAATTCGAGACATCAAAAATGCCCTATTTTTAAGGTGGTGCGTTAATTTCTTGGAGAAGTGTATTGTAATTTAATGTAAATAATGTAATATCCAATAATTGTAATTTAATATAAGATGTAATATAAGTTCCTTAAAAATTTATTTTTTATTTCCCACCATACATTCTCCACAGGTCTAAATATCGATGCTAGACGTCCACCGGAGGTCCTCTCAGGACGTTAGATGGACGTTCGGCAGCAAGACATTGGACCAAACTGGGACGTCCTATGAAGGTCCAATTGACGTTCACTGAACGTCCCCTCGTACGTTAGGTGGACGTCCATTGGACGTTTGGCAACGTGGCATTTGGACCAAAATAGGACGTCCTGTTAAGGTCCAAAGTACGTCCCTTCGGACCTTAAGTGGACGTCCAACAGACATTCGGTAGCACGACATTTGGACCAAAATAGGACGTTCCTTGGATGAAAACGGACCTCCCTAAAGTCCGTGAAGGACATCCTTGTGCTATTAAGGATGTATATAGTCTCTTTATTCTATTATATTCTACTCTATTTCAAACCTATTCTATATAAGTATCTACACATTACACCTATTATCATCATCATCATTCTCTTTGCCTTATCCCTATGCAGTGTCGGCTTCCCTAATTGCATTTCTCCACACAATTCTATCTTGAGTCATATCAATGTTAATCCCCTTTACCAACATGTCCTGCCTTATCGTCTTCTTTGGTCTTCCTCTCCTACTCCTTCCAGGAATCTGCACTTCAGCTATTCTTCGTATTGGGTGATTAACGTCTCGATGTTGAACATGACCAAACCATCTTAACCTATGCTCTCTCATTTTGGCATTAATTGGTGCCACACCTAGACTTCCCCTAATATACTCATTTCTAATTTTATCCTTCTTTGTCACTCCACTCATCCATCTAAGCATTCTCATTTCCACCACATGCATTCGTTGTTCCGCTTTCTTTTTCACTGCCCAACATTCAGTTCCGTGCATCATAGCCGGTCTTATGGCTGTTTTATAGAATTTTCCCTTCAGCTTCATTTCTGTCACACAACACACCACTCGCTTCTTTCCACTTCATCCATCCAGCCCTAATTCTACTGCATGCATCTCCATCTATTTCTCCATTACTCTGTAATACCGATAGTAGGTACTTAAAACTATTGCTTTTCACAATCATTTCACCTATTATATTATATTTTACTTTATTCTATACTATATATCTATTCTAATCTATCTATATATTTCATTTAATCTGTTACATTCTACTCTATTCTGTTTTAAATCAAATACTTTATTAGTAAGTATCTACATATATATTACATCTATTGTATTATATTCTACTCTATTCTATTTCAAGTTTATTCTATACTATATATCTATTCTAATCTATAGCAAATTCCCAACATAAACAAACGCACGTGTTAACGATTCGTCCACTCATTCGTCAAGAAGCTATTAAATATAATTTATCGCCCTAAACGAGGCGGTTTCTCATTTTACAGGTCCTAACTTGTCAGTCTGCATCTGCAAATTCAAATTGTATTTTTTAGCGTGTTGGTTTTTAAGATAATATTATTTTGTGTTATGTTATGTACTTTACAGTAGTTATTGTTGAGTCATTAATTAAGACTGGTCGTGTTTTATAGTTTTATGTTTTATAGTCGTGACATGGAATTTGGCATACATATAGCTAATATGTCAAAGAAAAAAGTAATACTGTGCCGATGTGTGCTTTGGTCCTGGCAAAAAAATACACGTTCAAAATAAGCCCGGAAATGGATGGATGGTTTTTAGACGGTTTTTTGCAAATATTCCAAAAAGTAAATATTTTATCGAAAAAAAACATTCTTAGCAAAAACATAACTTATAAATAACATAACCTTATAATATGATGCTACTTTATTGAAAATGTTCACATTGTTATGTATATCTCACTTAATAAATATTTTATTATACCACATTTTCTTAAGGACATATGCGCAAAATTTCGCCTGTCAAAATGTTCAATGTGTTTTAAATGTATTCATTTTTTTCGAGTTCTGTGAAAACTAATAAATATTTTGAAAAATTTAAAGGCAGAATGAAAGATTACATTATTATTGAGGGCCGAAAGTCCCTGAAAACTTCTATAATGTTTATTTTAATAAGTTACAGGGGTGAAAATAAAAGAGAAAATTTAGGGTGATTTTTATTTGCAAATATTTCACTAAAAATAAACTTTTTATTTATTCTAAGGGACTCTTGACCCTCGGTAATAAGGTAATATTTTATTCTGCGTTTAAATTTTTCAAAAATACTTATTAGTTTTCTCAGGAATCGAAAAAATTAATACAATTTAAAACACATTAAAAATTTTGACACGCCTTTGCCCTTAAAAAGAACAAAATTTTGTTTACAATTAATTTTCAAGCAATTATTACGGTATTAGTTTTAAAAGTAAATATTTTTAAAAAACATATGATACACCTCAGTACGGCCCTGTTTAGCTTCCACGTGCGTTTGTTTACAGTTGGGAATTTGTAAAGTGAATGGACTGTATCTCTCTATTTTATTAATCTGTTCTATTCTATTCTGTTTCAAATCAAACACTTTACTCAAACAAAGAAACTAACGACATTCAAAAGCTTCTAATAAAAAAATCATTGCATTGGTACTACTGAAAATATTGACATTTTTACAACATTTATTCCAAGTTCCTTCAATTTTTTTGAGGACAAGAAAATTTTGCTTTCAAGAAATTCACGAATTTATTGACGTCAAGTTAATAACGAACAAATATGGATGTCAAATTGTGCTTTGAGAACACGTCAAATTTGGCCTTGAATAACTTGGTCAATTTATTGTTCAATTTATTGTTGATGTAAAGTGCACTTTAGACAAGTATCTTTTTTCCTTGTCTAAGCTTGTATCCACTCACTGTCACTGTATATAATAAAATAAATAGGTTATGGTAATTGCACAACAATTACACTAAATTTCTTTGTATATTTAGAATGCTGGTATTGCTGCTAAACTTTAATTTCTACAATGTATAGTGTATCTATAGCCCTTTATTTATTATGGTTTTGTCAAGTACAAAGGTACCTATCTAAATTAAACTTTTGTCTTTGTTAACATTCTTTAAAATACATTTTTCAGCTTTCTTCTGGAAAATAAAGATAACTTCCCCTTGGATTTTAACTGCACAATACCCAAGGAAAAATTTGCTAATGCTACAGCCGAGTTTACCATTTGTGCAATTAATAATTCAAGGCCCATTACTTTGTGTGAAAAATGTTTGTCATTTTTTTTAACTTTGGAAGAAAGTTATATAAATATGTCAAAGGTATGTATGTAATTACCATTTAATTTTACTATTAATAATTCCACTTAAGGTCTAAGAAAGTGCATAATATGTAATTACCATTTAATTTTTCTATTAATATGTAATACCATTTAAAGTCTAGGCAGCAGGAAAGCATCCTTTTCAATTCAGGTAAATAGGTCTGTACCCGAATGATGTAAGGAAAGGTTTGTTTTACGAAATGGAACATTGACTTCACGAACTGTAAAGGCATGCTGGTCCAATTCGACCTGATAGGAAGTCAAATAAACAATCACAATTAATAACAGAATATTGGATGAACAGATTTGATTTAGAATATAAATTAAGCTTATAAAAGTGGAGGATCCTCGTCGCTGGTTTTATACCATAGTTTAAAAAACTTACAGTGAAGTAAAAAATTTCTTTGTGTGTATATGAGATTAGCCACAGTTGATTGTAATGACAATTACATTTTTACCTAAAAAATGTTTTGATTTCCACTCCAGAAATTGTTTTCAAAAAAGATTATTCAAAATTTGTGTTGAAAGAGTGTAGATATCATCTTCAAGCTGTTGGTGATGGAGGAGGAGGTCATGACCATAGACCTATAATATCTAGACTGAACTCTGCAATGACATGACTTGTCTTATGTATTCCATCAAATTAATTTTATATTATAAGAATTTAAAGTAAAATTTATTATATTAATTAGGTAAATCGTCAGTGATTCTGCAAAACCTCATATGAGAATTTTTTTTTTCAGAATTTAGTTTTTTGCCCTGTCAGAAACTCCGTTAAAAAAACACATGTTAACGTAATGAAAATGTCAAGAAACCTAATTACGTTAGCATAGTTACGAAATGACGTTTTCATTACGTTAACATGTGTATTTTTTAACAGAGTTTCTGACAGGACAAAAAACTAACTTCTGGAAAAAAAATTCTCATACAAGGTTTTGCAGAATCTACGATATGCTACTTGCAGCAGAAATATTCTCCTTAAATAGTACCTACGGTACAAAAATTCTCGTTAAATATTTGATTTTTCCAATATCTTTTTGTCATTAAATATTCCTTAACTTGTTCTTTATTATAATAACTTTTAAGTCTTAGGTAATTTTCAATATTCGTGTGTCCTTAATAATAACTTGTTTTAAGCCTTTATTTTTCCTCTTATATCAGTTCATAATTCCTATCTGATTTTCTTTTTGACACAAAATCATTGCATAAAAATTCATCCTCGTTAGTCTCTATAGATATCTGGGCTAATATTCCTTATATAAAAATCAAATTTCTTTTCCATAGTCATTTTTTATATCTCCTTTTTAGGATTAATTTCTTTGTCATTGTCATAGGTACAAAAAATTCTCTAAATTTTGATTCGTCGGTCCATTAGGTATTACGGATCTCATATTTTTCGTGAAAATTATTCTTGTACATTATGCTGGATTTCTCATTTTCATTCTCTTCTCAACAACATCTTTAAAATATTGATTTCTCCTTGTATATGCTTCTTTTTCTTCTTTATCAATATTTTCAATAATATAATTCTTAATAAAATATTCCAGGTATCCTTATTAAAAGCTTTATAATTTTACACAGCTCTTTACACATTTCTTAGTGCATAATACTCTAAATTGTCCATTTAAATTGTGTCTCAGCGAATTCCTTTCAATGTCACATAGGTAATATGAATACTCTAGATTTAAAAATACTTAGTATGTTATGCATAAATAGCATTTTCTTCAATTAAAAATTGTAAATGATCCTTACCCATAGTTAAAAATATATTATGTAATAATTATTGTATTTAATGTTTTTACTGTTCTATATTTGCAAAATAATATTGGGAATTTGCAAAAAAATTGGTTTGTTCTCATTAAAAATAAACTTAATAATCTATATACAGGGTGTTTCATTGGGAAAGTAACATACGTTAAAATCGATGAATGAGGTGATCTCAAAAATACCATATTTAATGGGTTTTTCTTTATTAATAACAAAGGTACTGGGTGTTTTATCTATTTTGACATTTTCTTATTTGGTTCATAACTTTTGAACCACACTGTATATTTATTTTATATTTGGCATGCTTATATACAAATAATAATATATTCAATTAATTTATTTACATTTGTAAAAAATCCAGGTACGGATTAAAAAATTTTTTTAAATGAAAAACTAAATTTAGTGCTATGCTTTGAATTTTAGGCAAAATGCTTTTTCTGTTAAAAATTTGAATTCTGAAATAATGTGAATTGTGAGAGCTCGAAGTAGAAAAAAGTTGAAATTAGACTTACAACTTGTTAACCACACTGTATATTTATTTAATATTTAACACGCGAATATTGTTTAAGGTGTCCAATCAATTAATTTATTTACAATTATAAAAATCCAGGGCCGGATTAAAAAAATATTGGAAAAATGTTCCGACCCAAAGAAACACCCTGTACATTAATTTTTTTTAAATGGAATTTGCATTTGAAAAGAGCATGAAAAACTAAATTTAGTGGTATACCTACTTTGAATTTTTGGCAAAATGATTTTTCTGGAAAAATTTTAAATTTGAATTCTGAAATTATGTGAATTGCGAAGCTCGAAGTAAAAAAAATTAAAATGTGACTTAATTTTAATTAATACCATTATTTAATGTAAATTGGTAAAATATTTACATTTCAGTGTTTTTTTATTATGGCTACAAATAATTCATAACAAATATTCACCTTTAATATTTGGATTCCGAGCAGTAAACACATACCATATCGCTCTCGAGATTCAAGTTTTTCTGCTGGTCTCGGCTATCGGCCGGGACTAGTTTATTTATGATAATTAATGAAATAAAAAGTAAAAAACGATTTAAGTGATTAATATTAAATAACTATTTATGTGATTAATTTTGAACTCAGTGGCATACTATATTAAGGAAATGTACCATCAAAATCAAGTGCCAAATGGGGAGTTGTATAATGTGCCCCAAATATATACACAGCCTCAACAACCTCCAGTAATATCGCCCCCATTCTACGGATTTCCGAGCAGCCAACAGATAACAAATCAATATATGCCAGCTACTTCATTCCCAAACAATAATCACCGATGTAACCTAAACCTCCCTGCAACTCCAATGGATCAACCAAATACATCAAATGCTTCCCAATACATCATCAGTGAAGAGGAAATTGTCATGGAAAACTCAAGCGACAAAGACGACGAAACCATAGAAAATGTTCACGATTGGCAGTCAAAAAAATTACAAAAAAAAAAGGAAAGCAAACCCCAAAGATAACACAACAACAACAATGCAAGTGAGTACAAACAACAGATTTGAACCATTAGAAAACTTAACCGATAGTAGTAACACTAGTAACACCTAAACCTCCACCTATATTTATCTATGGGGTAAATGATATCAAAAAAATTACTGAAACCCTATCAACAGTCATTAAATTTTCTAAAATTGGCATTAACATTCCAGACATAAGATCGTTTCCACGCCCCAGATGGAACTTTAGGAAAGCTAATTGGCCTGCTTTCTCTAGTAATCTTGATAAATGCTTAGATTGGATCTCACCAAAAACCGTAAACTACGTGAGATTTACAGGAGCAATAATAACATCGGCAAAAGCAACAATTCCTAGAGGATATCGCAAAGAATATGTTCCTGGGTGGTCTGAAGAGGGCGAAATACTTTATAAAAAATTCTGTAAAGACGGAAAGCAGGAAATTGCAGACGAATTGCTTCACAGCACTGATGCTGCTAGGCGTGAGAAATGGACTGAAACAGTTGAAAATCTAGATTTTAAAAACTCGAGTAGACAAGCTTGGTCACTACTTCGAAAACTAGGAGGCAGTAACCCACCCGACCGCTCAACCAATCTAGTAACTCAAAACTAAGTGGAGGCACATTATAGTGTCTACCTCAAGGGCACCCAAAAATCGCTTACACACAATTAAAGTTAAAAAAGACCTCAAGAATTTAAAATCCACGTGTCCACTTGAAACAGAGTATTCCAACCCTTTCACCTGTGAGGAAATCATGAAAGCTCGTAATGGAATTAAAATATGTTATATAACGTATGTTACTTTCCCAATGAAACACCCTGTATGGTTGTTAAGAAAAATTCATTTCATTATTAAATACTATGCTTTTTTAAAATTAAATAGAAATAAGAAATAACTTGACCTAATTTACTAATTGTTGTACTCAATAAAATATTACTTCTTCTCGAAAAGATTATAAAATACATATCTATATTATATGAATAGAAAGAAAATTATTTATAGTTAGCTAATCTGTGAGACTATATATGCAATATAAAAAAATAGCTACAAAATTACTCACGATTGTACATACACAATTGTCCACTATTGTCCATTTCCTTCCTACACATCCGGACTGGGCGTGGCACCAGGACTCCAAAC
Organism: Diabrotica virgifera virgifera; assembly: GCF_917563875.1. Classification (NCBI taxonomy): domain Eukaryota; kingdom Metazoa; phylum Arthropoda; class Insecta; order Coleoptera; family Chrysomelidae; genus Diabrotica; species Diabrotica virgifera. Next base: position 132,918,852 of record NC_065449.1, on the reverse strand, counting down.
CTTCGTCCATGTCGACTTTTACCATTTATCCCGTGTGGTTGGTTTCTCCAATTCCATATTCCATCTTAGCTACTTACTTACTTTCCGTGTCCGGAACACCAACAACTTTAAATTCTCTATTTCCAATGGTTGGCCACATAGATGGCCCTGTCATTTGCTAAAATTAAGTCTTCTGTGCAGGTCTCTCTCATCTCTGTGCATGATAGATGCCGGCTGGTCTGAACCGCGCCACTGTCACAGGTATCGTCCTCCTGGTATCCCCATTTTTTCAGGTTACTAGCACAACGTGAAACGCCGGTTCTTAGTCTGTTTAGCGCTTTCCAAGTCGGATACGGTAAATTGTGTCCAGCAGCCATTTCCTCTGAGGGAGGAAAATGTGTTGCGGTAGCTGACGCGTGCCTTAGGTGTATTCGGCGCGTCTCTGGCGCTTCGAGGATGGATCTTGATGTTTTCAGAAAGCTTTTCTGAGATCTTAGTCTACTTGGCTGAGTTTGGTGGTCATGTAAGGGGTGTCTTCGGTCCGTCTCCTGCTTTTTTCGTTCTACCTCTGACGTGACCTTCCTTCTGATAGGTGGTGGAGCAATCCCAGCTATGGGGTATACCTCTTCGATAGGTGTGGGTTTCAGTCAATCCGATATTATACGAACCGTTTCATTTAGAGCCACGTCGACGTTCTCTGCGTGAGCAGAGTTTGCCCAGACTGGTGCTCCAAACTCCGCGGCCGCAAAACATAATGCTAAGGCAGAAGTGCGGAAAGTTTGTGGTTGTGCTCCCCATTTTGTATTAGTTAGCTTGCGGATGATATTATTTCTGGCACTTACTTTCTTCTTGACAGTGGTATCGGTAAGATAGAGTTCTATCCAGACGTACGCCGAGGTATTTTGGCGTCTCGTTGTGTTCCAGCATCTGACCACGCCATTCCACCTCCAGCGGCCTTCGGGAATGCTTGTTTCTAACGTGGAAAGCACATACAGTGGAACCTCGATAACTCGGATTAATCGGGACCGCGGCCGATCCGGGTTATCGAAAATCCGAGATAGCCGGAGAATATGGTAAAAATTAATAAAATACGGTATACTTACAGATAAACTCCGTTAGAATTGAAATAACATGATATATATTTATAAATATGCACAGTACCTACTCATTAAAATTACTAAAAAAAACATCAAACACAAACGTAAGCAAACGGAAGCGAACAATACAAGACACACAATATACAGTCACAACGATGTAATGTTATTTAAGAACAGTGAAAACTAAAGACCATTGTTTATAAAATAATTTTTTAAATAGTCTTTCCTAAACAATGCTAAGACAGTTTGAAATAAAAAGGAATTGGTACTACAGACAGGTGCCTGTTGTTTCTGCGGCGTGTGCTATGAGTCATTTTTAATATCGTATAGTTCAAATTACACGCATTCACATTATCTCTCAAATATTGTATTACATACATTTTTATTGTTGAAAGGTTTGTCTGATAATTAACTATTTTGATGGGAAATAAGCCACAATTAAATTGAAAAATAATTTTATTAACGTTTCGCGACTCCCAAATCTGGTTGTTGTCAAAATACAAAATATTGAAAATCAAAATGTTTATCTGATGAAAATCGGTCCGGGTTAGCCGGACTTCCGGGTTATCGGGGGCCGACTTATCGGGGTTCCACTGTACCTGGGTTTTTGTGGGATTGGGTTTCAGATGGTTTTCATCCCAGGGCATCTGTCAGTTTCAGTTCAACTTCATTGAAGGTTCTTCCCTGAGCTGCCACAGCTGTATCATCAGCGTAAATAACTTGCTTTGTTTGTTGGTGTATAGGTTGGTCGTTGGTGTATATGTTGTATAGAATCGGCGCGAGGACACTTCACTGTGGGAGCCCATTTTTTTGGTCCCTCCACCGACTGTTCTTGGACTGGAGCGTTACGTAGAAGCGTCTATTCTGGAGGAGACATTTCACTAACCTTGTTAGTCGGAAATCCTTTTAGTGTAGGAAACAAAGGTCGAACCTTGCAAAATGGACACAAGTCCGGTTTTATTTTTTTTTCTGGTATATTAAGGGGTGCTTATTAAAAGACTAACTTTTTCTGAAAAAATTTCGCCCCGGAACCCCCATTTTCACCCCTTTAAAGGGGGTAATTTGTGGTTTTTGCGGAACGTAGCCCTTCCTGTACCTTTTACAAAAAATTTCTTTTACAGAAATATGAAGAGGACTATATTTTCTACAATTTATTTCCCGACAGCATCTGTCTATCATCCACCGTTTAGCGGGGGTGGCGCCCCAAAGTTGACAAGTTTTTAAAAAATATGTTTTTAAAAAATATATATTTTTCCCTAACTGTAACGGAAATTAAGAAGAAATTTTACGGCAATTATTCACAAATAATTGATTGATTTTTTGGCATAGGTTTCACCTAAGGGCAATTGCCCTTTTTTTAATTACAGGGTGTTACATTTTAAAAAACCCCTTTTTATACCATCTGAACCGTTTATGCTAGAGTAAAAAGACTTTCAGCGATTACCCATGTAATGGTGCTATTTACAAATTTGTATAATGCATCCCCATTTTTTCCCGGAACCACCCCAAAAAAATAAGAATTAATAAATAAAGTGATTTTCTTCGAATCCTTCACACACAATGCCCTTTATTAATATGCTTCATATATCATTTTGTGCACGTTATTATTACCCATGCATGGACACCAAAAGCAATTTCCTAGTGTAACCCCTGTAGTCAAAAAAAAATAAATAAAATGGAGGGTTGAAATTTTTTTTTGTTTTTTGCTTTTTGATCTATATGGGCATATGCTTCATCAATAGTGCTTTTCAAAAATATATATGGTTATTGCAACATCCCTGCGGAAACCACCCTTATCCTTGAAAATATACTGCAGAACCTACCCCTATCCCTTGGCGAGTATGTTTTTACGATTTTCTCATTACCTATGCATTCTTTTTAAACAAAACTTATACAAGGTTATAGACCACTATTTACTCTAAAAATTAGGTCCTATTCATTTTTTTCGTATAAGCAACCGTTACGGCACAGTGGCGCCGTAAACCTCATATATGCTTTGGCGGCCTCCAGTTTTTGTTTTTTTTTCTCGTCATCTGTTCGTTTTATTGATAAAGTACTTACGTAAAATAAAACAACACAGTGTAACCTACAAATTATGACTTATGCACATTTTACAATCTTTGCGCCCCAAAGCCACAGTGGTGGCCCAAAATCAATTTTTGCATATTTTCGCCACCTACACGCATTTTATTGCATTAATGCTACCTTAATAGCACAATATTTACCCTTAGGTGGTCGCTAATCAGTGTCGGATCCAGGGAGGGGTGATGGGGGTGATCACCTCCCCCTCCTCTCAAACCAAGTGATATTATATTCAAGGATTATAAAAATATTCTTTTATTTTTATAGAAATTTAGCAAATTGGCACCCCCCTCTTAACGATGCTGGATCCTCCACTGTCGCTAAAGCATAAAAAGTACGCCATCCTTATAAAAATAATAATATAATATAAGTATTTCTATAAAAATAAATTAATATTTTTATAATCTTTGAATATAATATCACTTGGTTTGAGAGGGGGGAGGTGAATACCCCCATCACCCCTCCCTGGATCCGCCACTGCTTAGCGACCACTTAAGGGTAAATAGTGTGCTATTAAGGTAGCATTAATGCAATAAAATGCGTGTAGGTGGCGAAAATATGCAAAAATTGATTTTGGGCCCCCACTGTGGCTTTGGGGCGCAAAGATTGTAAAATATGCATAGGTCATAATTTGTAGGTTACACTGTGTTGTTTTATTTTACATAAGTACTTTATCAGTAAAACGCACAAGTGACGAAAAAAAAAGAACAAAAACTGGAGCCCTCCAAAGCATATATGAGGTTTACGGCGCCACTGTGCCGTAACGGTTGCTTATACGAAAAAAAATGAATAGGGCCTAATTTTTAGAGTAAATAGTGATCTTTAACCTTGTATAAGTTTTGTTTAAAAATAATGCATAGGTAATGAGAAAATCGTAAAAACATCCTCGCAAAGGGATAGGGGTAGTTTCTGCAGTATATTTTCAAGGATAGGGGTGGTTTCCGCAGGAATGTTGCAATAACCATATATATTTTTGAAAAGCACTATTAATGAAGCATATGCCCATACGGATCAAAAAGCAAAAAACAAAAAAAAATTTCAACCCCCCATTTTATTTATTTTTTTTTTGACTACAAGGGTTGCACTAGGAAATCGCTTTTGGTGTCCATGCATGGGTAATAATAACGTGCATAAAATTATATATGAAGCATGTTAATAAAGGGCATTGTGTGTGAAGGATTCCAAGAAAATCACTTTATGTATTAATTCTTCTTTAATTTGGGGTGGTTCCGGGGAAAAAATGGGGGTGCATTATACAAATTTGTAAATAGCACCAATACATGGGTAATCGCTGAAAGTCTTTTTACTGTAGCAGAAGCGGTTCAGATGGTATAAAAAGGGGTTTTTTAAAATGTAACACCCTGTAATTAAAAATAGGGCAATTGCCCTTAAGTGAAACCTCTACCAAAAATGAGCCACTTATTTGTAAATAATTGCCGCAGGATTTCTTCTTAATTTCCTTTACAGTTAGAGAAAAATATATATTTTTTAAAAACATCTTTTTTAAAAACTTATCAAATTTGGGGCGCCACCCCCGATAAACGGTGGATGATAGACATATGCTGTCGGGAACTAAATCGTAGAAAATATAGTCCTCTTCACATTTGTATAAAAGAAATTTTTTGTAAATGATACATGAAGGGCTACGTTCCGCAAAAACCACAAATTATCCCCTTTAAAGGGGTGAAAAGAGGGGTTCCGGGGCGAAATTTTTTCAGAAAAAGTTAGTCTTATAATAAGCACCCCTTGATATAACGGAAAAAAATAAAACCGGACTTGTGTCCATTTTGCAAGGTTCAACCTCTGTTTCCTACACTATTTGTAGTTTCGTAGAGTTTTGCGAGTAGCCGTTGATGGTTAACTGTGTCATAGGCGGCAGTTAGGTCTATGAACGCTACTCCTGTTATTTCTTTACGTTCAAAACCATCTTCAATATGTTGTGTGAGATTAAGAATTTGACTGCAGCAGCACTTTCCGGGTCTGAATCCTGCTTGTTCTGGAATAATTTTAGTCTCCACAGATTCAGCGATCCGGTTCAGCAGCATTCTTTCAAATGCCTTGAAAAGGTGGCACAAAAGAGAGACAGGTCTAAAACTCTTTGTATCAGCCGGATCCTTCCCTGGTTTTAAGAGGGCAACCACTCTAGCTTTCCTCCAGATTTTGGGGATTTGTAATGTACGGATGCAGCAATTCATTATTTTTACGAGCCACTCTACGGTTTTTAGTCCAAAGTTCTTTATTTGTTCTGTTCGTATATCGTCCAGGTCAGCCGCTTTATTATCTTTCATTTGGTGGATTGCGCCTAACATCTCTAGACAAAAAGAGGTACCTAGAACATCTCTTTCTTCATCGATATTCCGTTGAGCTCTCACCTTGTTCTTTCTTGATGTCGTCTTACCGTTCATTAGAAGACGATGGGCTATCTGATCGGGTGTGACTTCTGTCAGGTTGACAGCCGGGGCAGCGGGATCGTTGCCAAGATTCCGGATCAGCTTCCAGGCACGTCAGCTGTTTTGTTTCATGTCCAGACTCGTGACCAGCTTGCACCACCTTTCCGTTCTGTTGACGGATATCGCATGTAAAATTTCCTCCCCAGCCTGTATTGTTGCTTCCGAGAAAGGGTCTTCTTCATATAGCTGTTCATATCTTTTAAGTAGGGGTTTAGATTCTTCATTGAGCTCCGCTATGTACTCAGTTCGACAACCTATGGGATATGTTTCCGCGATACTTGCTTTATGGTAGGGGAGCCCAAGCGGGGTTTTTTGCAGTTACTCGAGCGCGTCAGATTATCATATGGGGAGAAACTTGGTACGCTGTAGATATGCCTCTACCATATATTGGCTCTTAACACAGGGAAGTTAGTTAAGGGGGCCCAAAAAAAAATATATCCTTAAAAATACTCAAAATTGTCAGATTAAGATAAGGTAAGTTAAGTACATGCAAAAGAGTGTATATTTCAAAAATCTGACGTAAGGAAATGGGTGAGTCAAAAAGTTTCACAAAAAAAGCGAATATTTCGCGAAATGAACGTCAGATCGAAAAACTAAAAAATACGTCTTCAAGTAATATTTTTCAAAAATCTATCGAATATGACTACTAAACATGACCCCCCACGGAGAGGGGTGTAAATTTAAAATTTTAAATACAAACCCCGCGATATTTCGCAAAATGAACATGAGATCGAAAAACTGCAAAATACACTTTCAAAATGTTTTTGAAAAATCTATCGAATGATATCAAACACGACACCCCACGAAGGTGGGGTGGGGATTACTTTAAAATCTTGAATGGGACCCCCAAATTTTTGTTGCAGATTTGGATTCTTTACGTAAAAATAAGCAACTTTTATTCGAGACATTTTTTCGAATTATGGATAGATGGCGCTATATTTGGAAAAAACGATTGTTGTAAATATCCCCACTAAAATGGAAAATTTTACTTAACTTTTTTTGGTTTTAGGACCTAATAATCACAACCCAATAGGTCCCCATAACGCTCGAGTGACTGCAAATTTCGCATACTTTGCTCTCCTACCATTACGATTTCTACAAATTTATCGTATGACTCAGTGCAAGGTTCTAACTGGGAAACTTCTTGATCCAATGCTTCAGAGAATTTTTCCCATTTTGCTTTAGTAAAGTTGAACCTTCTCTTGAAAGGAACAATTTCGTATCTGATTGCCGCGTTGGAAAGACAAATTATTGGTCTGTGCTGTGTCTTGGGAGGGCACTTCCAACGATTTTTGTCACCTGGTCTCCAATTCTGTCGCTGACAAATATATTGTCTGGGTTGTAATGGTAGGGGAACCCAAGCGGGGATTTTTGCAGTTACTCGAGCGCGTCAGATTATCATATGGGGAGAAACCTGGTACCTTGCAGATGTACCTCTACCATATATTGACTCTTAACACAGGGAAGTTCGTTATGGGGGGCCCGAAAAAAAAATCTATCTTTAAAAATACTCGAAATTGTCAGATTAAGATAAGGTAAGTTAAGTACATGCAAAAGAGTGTATATTTCAAAAATCTGACGATTTGAGTGGGGCGTAAGGAAATTGGGCGAGTCAAAATGTTTCACAAAAAAAAGCGAATATTTCGCGAAATGAACGTCAGATCGAAAAACTAAAAAATACGTCTTTAATATTTTTCAAAAATCTATCTAATGGTACTAAACACGACCCCCACGGGGGGGGGGGCTTACTTTAAAATCTTAAATGGGACACCCAAATTTTTATTGCAGATTTGGATTCTTTACGTAAAAATAAGCAACTTTTATTCGAAACATTTTTTCAAATTATGGATAGATGGCGCTATAATCGGAAAAAACGATTGTTCGAAATGGAAAATTTAATAAAAAAATGCAAAGTCCCCACTAAAATGGAAAATTTTATCCAGAATTAAATCCAGAATGCTGGATATGGAGAATGATATGAAGGTACGACAAGGAAAGAAGAAGAAGGGCGCCAACTCGAACAGCTCGGCTTTCTGGACCGAGAATTTGGAAAAGTTCGAGCTTTTGAAGTAACGACCGACAGGAAATAAATGAAAGTTGATACAATGACCTGAAATAAAAAAAAAATTCAATAATTACCTTGTATTGCTATAGTATATACTGTTAGTAGGAACTGAAATAAAAAATCAACCTTACTAATAACAAATATATTTATAATAAATATATCAAATGCATCCATGTTACATATAAATACATGTGAGATAAATAATAGTGGTGGAGTGTTAAAAAAATATCTAGAACCAAATGATCACGCAAAGTAAATTACCACCACTACTGGGCAAGGTATATATATATATATATATATATATATATATATATATATATATATATATATATATATATATATATATATCCTCTTAACATTGCGGACTCGGTATTAAGGTTTTGACCATACACAACGGACTCGAGCGATTTACGGCCTCAATATACGGAGTCCGTAATTTTTCTCATGTATTTCTTTTAACTGGTTGTCATTTTCTAACAAAGTTTTGTTGAATGAGAAACTAGAGACCTCTACCTACCAAACAAAAATGTTACAAATCTTGTTGGTGTCTTAGAATTCCTGTAAATCTTAAAACAAAATGAGTCCGTAACGTCGCTTATAGTTCAGCCATTTGCCGTTGGAGGTCGCTTTTATGTGTATATTCAATGTGTATATCCTTCATGTGTTAAACTATAATACGACATTATGACCTCGACTTAGCTGGCAACACTGTTGCTCAAATATTGAATCATTCTATCCCGCATATTTTACAATCGTCTTGCTTACAGGTGATTTACTGGTATTGTTCATTTTTATGTGTTAGAAAATGTATTGAATTGCATTAGGTATATTTTATTTTATTAATAGTCATACGCGAGGATATTTTGTTTCACAGAAATTTTCCACAATTCTTTAAATTTTCATTAACACATGTATTAAGGTAGGTATGTATATATGTTTGTAATTCAGAATATAACTATCGCTGTTACATAAATTAAAATAAATATTGTTTTCGCCCATTCTAAAAAAATGTGAAAACGTTGAATTTATGCATGTCTGTCTGTCTGTCTATAAACACAACTTCTTCCCGTCATTAGACCAGATAGAAGGATAATAAATGAGGCTAAATGCAATGTTGAATGAAAGCTTATAACCTAAGGATGGTATTAATCAATCAATCAATCAGCCAATCGCGTCCACTGCTGGACGTAGGCCTCCCTCAGTTCTTTACAGTATTCTCTACACTGGGCCTCTTGTAGCCAGTTTCCTGCTATGTCGTCGGTCCATCTAGTCGGTGGTCGTCCTCGGCTTCTTTTATAGTTTCTGTGCCTCCATTCCATGATTCGTTGTGTCCACCGTCCATCTTGTGTTCTAGCTAAGTGCCCTGCCCAGTTCCACTTAAGCGTCGTATCGTTTTCGATGACGTCTTGAACTCCTGATCTTTGCCTGATTTGTTGGTTTGTTATGTGGTCTCGAAGGCTCACGTTCAGCATTGCACGTTCCATGGCTCGTTGTGTGACTCTGATGTTATTTGCTGATTTTTGTGTCAGTGCTAAAGTCTCTGCTTCATAAGTTTGTACTGGCAAAACACATTGGTTATAAACCTTTCGCTTAATACACCTAGGAATTGAGCTTTTTAGAATATGGCTTACTTTGCAAAATTCTGCCCATGTAAGGCCTAATCGCCTCTGTGTGGATAGTATTAAATGTGGTAAATTTGCCCTTGCACTTCCGGTTTTATAGTTACAACCGGAAGTACTGTTATAAAATCACCGAAATAGTCCACGCGATATATTATTCGACGCACCTTAGCAAGATGAGAACAAATTAATATATACTTCCGGTTTCATGCCTGTCCGTCCGTCAGTCTGTCTGTCGGCGAATATAACTCCTCCGTTATTAAAATAAATAGAGTGACAAATGAGGTGTCGAATGGGAATTTCTAACCCAAAAATTTTATTAGAGGTATATTAGAAATTTGATTTCCGACTTCCGGTTTTACAGTTGAAACCGGAAATATTGTTTTACAATCGCTGAAATAGTACAAGCGAAATATTAGTTGACAGCAAGACGAAAACTAATATATACGTCCGGTTTCATGCATGTTTGTCCGTCCGTAAACACAACTTCTTCGTCATTATACTAGGTAGAATGACAAATGAGGTGTCAAAAGAAAGTTTATAACCAAGGAAGGTACTAAAGGGGGTAGAAATTTGACCAAGGATTTCTGGTTTTAGAAATGAAACCGAAAATACTGCTTTAACATCGTCAGAATAGTACAAGCGATATATTATTCGACGCGCCTTAGTAAGACGAGAACAAATATATATTTCCGGTTTCGTGACTGTCTGTCCGCGAATATAACTCTTCCGTTATTAATACCGATAGAATGACAAATGAGATATCGAATGAAAGCTTGTAACCCAAGGGTGGTATTAAAGATGAGAAATTTGACGCCCGACTTTCGGATTTAGAGTTGCAAACGGAAGTACCATTTTAAAGTCACCTAAATAGTATAAGCGATATATTATTCGGCGTGCCTTAGCAAGATGAAAACAAATGTATATTTTTGATTCTTACATCATTTCCGATTAAATAATTCTAACCGGAAAGTGCCATATTATAGTTCCAGAAATAGTACATTGTGACATAGCAATCGAAGCTTATTGAAAAGTCGAGCATGAATTTTTAGTTCAGGTTTGGAAGTCATTTCAGGTTAAACAGTTATGACCGAAAGTTTAGTAAAAATTACTCAAAATTAGTGAAATCGTATATCAATCGACGGACGCAAAGTTACACGAATAGTTCAAATATCGACTTCCGGTTCTACTTTCGGTCACTTTGGATGAAAACCTAGAATTTACGAATTCCAATTACTTGTTTTGAATAGTAAGAAGAATAATCGCAAAAACACTATTGGACAGATAAATGAGTAATGCGATTAGACACATATGCAGAATAAACAACATCAAAGAATGAGTGCAAAAAAGAAGAAGAGAATGGAATAGGCTTACCAGTAAAATGTAAGAAGACAGAATAGTTAGAATAATACGGGATAAATAGCATTTCAAAAAGAAGCACATATCTACCACGAAAGAGACGAGATGATAATATTTCATTTGAGTAGGAGGCACAGCCGAAGAAAAACAGGCATTTTGCCTATTAGGTAAATGACGGATTTGCTTGAAAATATGGATTTAGGTTCCTTTTCCCCTTTACTTCAGTTTTGGACGTGAGCCCAGGGTTGCTTTTACTTGAAGGGTGAAAGCCACCCCTTCTCAAAAATGGATAAACTGACTAATTCTAAGCAACTTTTGTTTTATTGGATCTTTTCACGTTTAAGATAATACTTTTGAGTTATTTGCGAGTGAAACTGTCCATGTTTCAACAAAAAAAAACACAAATTTATAGACGGTTTTTCACAAATAACTCAAAAAGTAAGTATTTTATCCAAAAAAATATTCTTAGCAAAAATGTAGCTTATAAAAACATGAAAAAATAGAATATGAATTAAGTCTGTAAACCCTGTAGAAGCAGAGTTATGAAAAGTAGGTTCTTGTCGTCAAATTCCAAATTGAACATGTCAACGTTAAATAACCAAAAAATTAAGGACTTTTCAGGGAAAACTCATAAAAATTTTTTTAAAGTGTTTAATAAAAGCTTTGTTTTTGATTTTTATAACAGTTTTTAGCACCAAAATTAAGCAAGTGACGCGACGCTCAAAATAAAGTTGTTCCCTTTTAGTGGAGTCACTGAAGGTGGATATGAGTTATTACCTCCGATTTCGTTGAACCTCCATCGATTTGTATGAAAATTTGTGAGTAGTTAGAGGATATCTCAAGGAACAAAGGTGACATGGTGCCAACTTGCGCTTTTACCCTGAGGTGGATGTCACCCCTTCTCGGGGGTGAAAATTATTTTATTCAAAATAACCCCATAATTCGATAGAGGAACAAATTCTAAGCAACATTTGTTATATAAAGTTATTAAAATAAATGTAAACTTTTTGAGTTATTAAAGATCATAGATTTTAATTTTTCTTGAGAAAAATACATGTTTTTAACCGATTTTTCATCAATAGCTCAAAAACTATAAGATTTTACAAAAAAGTTATTATTACCAATATTGAAGCTAATAAAAAACGGAATAAACTCCTTACTAGAAAAACCTTTTAGTGTTAACTAAAAGTGAGTTATAGGTAATTGAATGTATATTTTTTTCGGCGAGTAAAAAATCTAAGTATTCAAGCTGAAATAACGGGAAAATGATGCATTTTATAACATAAACTTATTAAACATTTGTCAAAGTACTTAAAAATATCTATCAAATGAGCCCCGAACATGTTGATGGCATTAAAATTTATGCTCCAAAATTTTTTCAAAATTTATCTTTTAAAAATGTTTCCAAAAAATGTTATGTTTTTTTTAATACCTCCGTCCACTTTTACGATATCATGTTCACCTAAAAACCGTTTGAAAGTTAGTTTGAAGGGCTATTTCACCACGTAAAACTTAATCTTTTATACCTCTTACTTTTTTAAAAATAAAAGGTTAATTCAAGATTTAAACGTTTCTATCTCGGCTATTTTTTACCCTATAGAAATAGTAAAATATTTGACAGAAAAAGCTAAAATTTGGTTCTATATAATTTTTTACGTATTTTGATTATTTTTGGAGTTATTATCAAAAGAATATGAAAATTACAATAATTTGAAAAATTATGATCTTTTTAAATTATATCTTTTTTTCAAAAATATGCATTCTAAACCGGTCAAAATTATTGAAATCATTACTTATGCTAATATAAAGAAGTTCTTGTAAGGATTATTATAAATTTTAATTTTTGTGGAATGGATTTTTTTTTTAATTCCAAGGGGTTCTCTTATTTTCATAATAACTTGCTTAATTTAGACGCTATTAACTTATTCTTAAGCTCATTTGATAGGTATTGCGAAGTACTTTGACAAATATTTAGCAGGTATATTTTATACATTGCATCGTTTTCCCGTTATTTAAGCTTGAATACTTAGATTTGACTACTCGTCGAAACATGTATGATCTTTAAATTTCACCAACCGGTTCAAAGTGCTTATTTTTGAAAAGAAAGTGGTTACTGATAAAATAAAAAAACAAACTTCGAAATGTTGAAAAAAAAATGCTTTTTTTAAAAATTATATTAAAAAGTGTTATAAGAAAGGAAAAATTTAGAAAAGTCAATAAAATTTTTGAGTTTTCTGCATATTTTCCCAAAAAGTGCTTCATTTTTTGGTTATTCCACGTTGAAATACTCGATTTGTAATTTGAGTCTACAGACTTCATGAATGTACCGTTTTCTATTTTTTATAAGCTATATATTTGCTAATATTATTTTTTTTACAAATTATTTAGTTGTTGAGTTATTTACGAAAAACCGTCTAAAATCGTGGTTCTTTTCGTTGAAAAATTAACATTTTCACTCACAAATAACTGAAAAGTATTAACTTAGAGCAAAAATTCTATAGCACAAGAGTTGCTTAAAATTTGCTAATTTATCCATTTCCGTACATTTTTTGAACGTACGTTTTTTCGCCTACAATATTTCATCTCCCAAGTAAAAGCAACCAATGGCACAAGTTCAGAAGTAAAGTTGAGTACTTATAAGAGGAACCTATATCCAAATTTTTGTGAACTTTTATCGCCGTATTTCACGTTAATTCATCGCCGTATTTCATTTTACTGACCTATATACAGGTTGTCCCGAAAAGATTGGTCATAAATTATACCACACATTCTGGAGTCAAAAATAGTTCGATTAAACCTAACTTACCTTAGTGCAAATGTGCTCATAAAAAGTTACAGCCCTTTGAAGTTACAAAATGAAAATCGATTTTTTTCAATATATCGAAAACTATTAAAGATTTTTTATTGAAAGTGGACATGTATCAATCTTATGGCAGGATCATCTTAAAACAAAATTATAGTGAGATTTGTCCACCCCATAAAAATTTTATGGGGGTTTTGATCCCTTAAACGGCCCCCCAAACTTCTGTGTACGTTCCAATTAATTCATTATTAGTTAAACACAACGTTTTTAAAACGTTTTTTGCCTCTTAGTATTTTTTCGATAAGCGAGTTTTTATCGAGATGCGGCTTCTTTTTAATGTATTTACATAAATATTTTATGGGAGTTTTGTACCTTTAAACCCCCCAAATGTTTGTGTACGTTCCAATTAAACTATTATTGTGGTACCATTAGTTAAACACAGTGTTTTTAAAACTTTTTTGCCCTTAGTCTTTTTTTGATGTCACCTTTTATCGAGATGTGGCTTCTTTTTTAAAATATACCTAAAAATGTAAATTATAAATAGGTTATTAACAAATTTTCAGATTATTAACAGGTCTCTATAATCGTACTTAGCCATATACAAATATGTGGTGGATTCGATAAATATTCAAAATATCTCGATAAACACTGGATTATCAAAAAAGTCTTAAGAGGCAAAATTTTTTTAAAAACAGTGTGTTTAACTAATGGTGCCACACTAATAATTGGAACGTACACAAAAGTTTGGGGGGTTTAGGGGAACAAACCCCCCCATAAAATTTTTATGGGGTACACAAATTTTACTATATTTTTTTATTTAAGATGCTGCTGCCATAAGAATGCCACATGTCCATTTTCAATGAAAAATCTCTAAGAGTTTTTGATATATGAAAAAAAATTTATTTTCATTTTGTAACTTCAAAGGGCTGTAACTTTTTTTGTGTGCTTTATTTATATAGGTAAGTGAGGTTCAATCAACTTATTTTTGACCCCAGAATCTGTGGTATAATTTATGACCAATCTTTTTGGGACACCCTGTATAAAAAATAAATTAATAAAAATTCAAGAAATTTGCTTTCTAGGTGTATATTAACTACGAATCTAATTATGTTCTATATTACCTAATTATCTAATATAAAGTTAGATTCTATATATTTATGTATTATCTTTGAGAAATTAAACGAAAGAACAACGTGAAATATTAAAAAAGTATTACATTGACCCAACCAAAATTATTATATTTCTTTCAATACATATTATCGTGTTCAGATTATTTTTAGAAGTCATTAAAATATTTTACCAGTAAAGTTATAAGCGTTTGTTTAAAAATACAGACTATTAAATTATTATACTTTTGTCGATTTTAAAACCATATGTTCCGATTTCATGTATCCCATTACTTAAACAATCGCGAAATAGGAAATAACTTCGTTGAAATCACAAAGGGGAAACCCCAAATTATCTAAATACGCAGTGAGCGAATTGACAACACTGTTTGAGTCTATAATGTTGTGTATATGAGGCCGCAACACCACAATACTGTTTAAAATTATACTCATGAGGCTGCAAAAGTAAGAAATCGTAATGAGTTTATAATGATAACGGAACCAAAAAGACAAGTATATATTAATTTTCATCTTATCAAAATAGAAATTTGGGCATTAAGAATGTTTTGTCACTAGATTCAATATATTCGATTATTAAAATATTATATACACCTCTAAATAGGAGAGGCTGTACGGTTGCGGTATGGATTGAGTCCTTAAGAATAGTAGGATGTAAATATATATATATATATTAATCAAATGAAATAGAGAATGTGGAGAAATCCCCTTACGAATAATTCACACACATATATATAAATGACCGCCCCAGCGTCAGCAACAACAGTATTACAGTGAGTAGTGAAGTAGTGAGTAGTGAGTGTAGTGTCTGGAGCCTCAGGAGACTGAGACCCCGGAAGCCCTGAAGATGACGTCAGAGAGGACGTCGAAAGCTCGGCCTAGAAACCAACGACGCGGTTCAACCCGGAAGCCTGGTGAGTTTAATTTTAATATTAATTCTTTTGTTGATATTGATTTTAGCTTTAAGTTTCATATATATATATATATATATATATATATATATATATATATATATATATATATATATATATATATATATATATATATATATATATACGTTATGGATTATGTGTTAGACTCTGTCATTCCTTTATTATCCTTTCAAATTCCATTTATTAAAAAATATGTTGATGATATCATCTTGGCTGTACCCAATGACAAGGTAGATGAACTATTAAACACCTTCAATAGTTATGACCCCTACATCCAGTTCACTATAGAGAGGGAAGATGGTAATTGGTTCGTCCCCTTTCTCGACATAGGGATGATCAGGGAAAATAACAACATTAAAATAGATTGGTATCAAAAACCGACCCATTCTGGTAGATACCTTAACTACCACTCTTACCACAATAATTCTACCAAAGTCAATTTAGTCAAACAGATGAAAAATAGAGTAATAAAATTATCAGTTCCTTCTTTTCATACAAAAAACCTACAAATCCTACAGAAACTTTTCATTTCAAACGCTTATCCAACACCATTAGTAAATAAGATTTTGTTTTAACACTGTCCAAAACGAGGGTCCTTCACCTTCCTTCGCGACTAACAATGCTGATCCTGATGTCTTAAGTGGGAACCCAGTCTCGGATACTCCTATAAACAAATATTTTTCATTACCATACTTCAGTGATATCACTCCGGGGTTAACAAGGATTCTGAAAAGTGTTGAAAATAGCTTTGGTAATAACAATAACAATATTAAACTTATTGTGGCTTGTAGATCAGCCCTAACAATTAATAATCTTTATTCTAAGATCAAAGATAAGACACCTATAGATATGCTTAGTAACATTGTCTACAACATTCCATGCCTCTCTTGCAACAATTCCTACATCGGCTAAACCTCTCAATTATTGAAATCACGTATCACACTACACAAAAGTGATTCTCGACTTCACCCTGACCGTTGTGCTTTAGCTAAACATGTCCATTCCACTGGTAATCTTATGGACTATACTAACACTACAAAATTCTCCACCGCGAGAAAAATAAATCAAAAAGAGAGTTCATTGAAATGTCATATATTTTCCTTAACGATTACTCCATCAATGTTAAGAGTAACATTAAGAATCTAAGCGATATACAGTGATGAGCGTGCTAATAACCGGCAAAATAGCACAAAAGATGGAAAACGTATTAAGTTGTGACATAAAAAGAAATGAAACTAGTCGATCTGGGAAATTTAGCGATATTAACCTATGAATTTACATTATGTTGATTGTTTCCCTCCTTTAAACGTATCGGATGTGTTTGGCAACTGCCACTGTCACAGTGACAGTTTTAGTTGACATACTCATCTGATACATGTAAAGGTGGGAAACAATCATTATAATGTAAATTCATACGTTAATATCGCTAAATTTCCCAGCTCGACTAGTTTCATTTCTTTTTATCTCAGAACTTAATACGTTTTCCATCTTTTGTGCTATTTTGCCGGTTATTAGCGCGCTCATCACTGTATACCACTTCTTACTTAAATCCGATACCAAGAACAGTGTAACATCACAGAGAACTAACTTGACTGATTTATCCATTAAGGCTATGGGTACATAATTCGCAAATATTTTACGTGTATCCCTACTTTTTCTGTCTTTACACGGCAAATTACGTGTAGTAAAATTCACACTGGTGTGGATATGTAAACATTACTAGAATGTCATTCTACTTGAAAATGTCATAATTAATTTAAAGAGATGGCTTTTGAATGTTCTTGGATAACTGTTATTTTTATAATTGCAAATTATTAATTCAGTTAATAAATGTGATAATTTTTTCACTAACTATGTTTTCAGTGATTGTAATAATTTATTTGTACAACAAAAACTAATAATCAATCGAGAAAAGAGGAAAAGTGTTAAAGTGATTTTTTAATAATATGTTGTTATTTTGGAACGCTTACAATTTTGAACATCTCTAACAACAAAATACTTGGATCACAGGATATATCTGATGTATTCTCTGCTTGGATCTTTCACAAATAATACACAATAAATAACTTTTTATTAAGTTCACGTCTTAAATCAATTATTTATCAAATACACTATATATCAATAATATTTAATCAATTTCTCAAAATATTCCCGATGCAATGTCAAATATTTAAAATTGTCACTGATTGTCAGTGTCTGACTGACAATATATGCTGACAATATTATATTCGGTTGAGTGCGTTGTAAGACAAAGACAGATTTGGAAAATATTACCACGGCATTGTGTTCATTTTTTTCAAATCCTGAGAAAACTAATAAATATTTTTGAAAAATTTAAACGCAGAATAAAAGACTAAATTATTACCGAGGGCCGAAAGTCCCTTAGAATAAATAAAAAGTTTATTTTGAATGAGATATTTGAATTTAAAAATCACACTAAATTTTCTCTTAGTTTTTTCACCCCTGTAACTTATTAAAATAAACATTGTAGAAGTTCTTAGGGACTTTCGGCCCTCGCTAATAACGTAATCTTTCATTCTGCGTTTAAATTTTTCCAAAATACTTATTAGTTTTCTCAGGATTTGAAAAAAATGAATCCCCATTTGAATAGCATTGCAGCCGAAAATACGTTCCGATCCTCTTAATAACTAACCTACTTAAATAATAATTTTCATTAATTAAAAAAAGATAACATTCCCTTGCTTTTCTTATACAGGGTGTTAGTAAATAAGTATGAAAAATTTTAAGGGCTAATTCTACATGAAAAATTAATACCAGTTTGCTCTATAAACATATGTCCTCAAATGCTTAGTTTCGGAGATACGGGGTGTTGAAATTTTTATTTCAAACTGCCAATTTATTTATTGCTCTAAGACCAGTTGAGCTATGAAAATGAAATTTAGTGAGTTTTAGGAAGAAGTTATTACGAATTTTTTGACATACAATTTAGAACTTTGTATTCATCATTGGCGCGCCTACGGGCAATGGTCTGAATTATTTTAAAGAAAAAAATAGTACGCCACTGAGATATTTCGAATTAAAAATTATTTTTATATTCCACGTCTAATTTATGATAAAAAACCTTTCTTGCCTTTTTTTCATATGATGCACCGTTTTTATGCAGAAAAATAAAACATCTTGGCGCGTATTTTTCATTTCTTAATACATCATCAAGAACTCTCCCGTGAAAAGGAAAAACCTAGTAACTGAGTTTTGATAACTTTTCAGGAAACGAAAAGAAAGAAAAGTATATCGCCGTTTAATAGAATTATATTATTTTTTGTTTTTTTTTTCGTTCAGTGGATTTCAAGTGTATGTCCCTGTAACTGTAACTTAGTTTTTTCCAAATATTTGCAGTTTTTTTAATTCTATGTCACTTACTATTTTTGAAATGCAAAGAAATATTGATTTTGCTGCGGAAAAAGCTAGTATGCTTACTTAGTTCCTAATTCATACTATTTTTGCCAAGGAAAAAACTAGTAGGTACTATATTACACTTGCTAATATGATACTTTATGATTGCTTTAAAACTATGTAAAATCAAGTAGTTAGGTACATTTTGGTTTTTAAAAATAAAAAGTAGGTAAAGTTATAATTTTTACATATATTTTATTAGAAAAATTACAAAAAGTTTTTGAATTCAACATTTAATTACATAAAACAAACAAAAATAATAAAAACTAAACTCGATTATTTAGTAAATCATTTGATGTTTCAGAAACAGGTAGTTTCTCCCAAAAGAATCTTTTTTGGCTTAGCATTGCAGGAAGAAGCTCTGTAATTATTTTTTGTTTTTTTTGAACATTTACACCCCTATCTTCAGTTTTGCTCTCAGGCATTTCCAGATTAAATTTAGGTTTTAAAAAGTCAAAATTAATAAATTCGTTTTCAGTATGACTTTTCTTATAAAACATTTGTCTTGACCCTTTTCTAAATTGTACTACTTTAATCACGTTAAGTTTTGGGAAATTTTCATCTTTTTTTGTTCTTTGTTTTACACCGTCTTTAAAGCGATAAAAATCATCATGTTTCATTAGTAAGGTTTTATTTTTTCTAGAGGCTTTTAATATTAGCTCATTTAAGTCGTTCATTTCATAAATGTTGGATCTCTTTTTCCATAGCTTGCCAATGTTTCCGTGGACACTGTCGGCTCTCATAAAAGAGTGCCCAGCTTCAAAGTATTTTAAAGTAATACTGTTTGGACCCCAGTTAGAATTGACAATTACCACAAATGACGTAAATAATTTCCAGTTTTTATTTTGGGCACTGCAGTTGTCACACCAAAATTCGTAGTGCTCTACGTTAACTGAGGATCTTTGAATAAGCCCGCAATATGCTGATGCCACATCTTCCGCCGAGCGACCACTTATAGCTTCATGCCACAAAACGCAAATATTTTCTTCATCTTTTGTTAACGAAGCAAAAGTTTCATTGAACACAACTAATTTACTAACAAAGACAGATTTTTTTAAAGATAACTTTGGAAGTAGTAACACTTTTTGCATATCCGCGCAATAAACTTTAAATGAGTCTGGATAGTCGTGCTGTCTGTCATTATCATACGCTTTTCTGGCAGCAATATATGCCATATGGTGATCATTAAACGTATTACATTGATCACAAGTCTCTGGAATTGTACATATTTTTTTGTGCTCTTTTTGATGTACGCAAATGTCACACTCATCTTGATTTGGTTGATCAAATCCAATGTTAAGTGAATTAAATTCAGTTCTATATCTGTCATAAGATATTTTTTCATGAGTTTCACAAAAATGTTTCCACATATCAGTAATAGATAGCTCTTGAGATAAATATCTTCTATTGGGAGCATGTTGCAATTTATAGTGTGATATTTGCGGATTATAAGATTCAATATGGTTTCTTATTAGAATGGGATCCTTCTTGTTAGATGGAACAGACGAGCCTCGTTTATCCTTAACCAGTTCTAACCCCATAGATTGTTTATATCTGTTTTTGAAGTCCGTTATCATACCATCAGTTTTCATTCCATGTGTATGTAAATACATTTGCTTACACACATTCATTTCAATACCATCATCCTTGAGCAACGAGTATGTAAGGACGTGTTGACGTTTATTTTCACTATCTACTTTTCTTCTCTTAATACCCCCAATCTTTATACTGGCATTAAAATATTGACTTCTCTCGCCAAAACTCATTTTCCAAAATGACTGGCAAATATTTTGTCTTCTTTCTTCTGATAAAAATTCTCTACATTTTTTTTTACAATTACATGGTTCTAATAACTGATATTTTTCTAGATGCCTCTCAATTTGCTCTTTCGCTGTTCTTGCTCTTTTTTTTCTGTTTTTCTCGTATCCTTCATCGGTTTTATCACTGATTTGTGCTTCTATAAAAAACGTAGATATTAGTTAATTCATGTGAAACACAAAATACAAAGCATTTTTACCTGGCAGAGTTTCCTGGTTTATATCTTTCAATTGTTTATCTACTAAACCTTCATTTTCCATAACAGTGCCAACTACACTTTTTTCATTTTCAGTTTGAAAAAATTTTGCTATTCTCCTTTTTTTCTTTGTCTCATAACTTATTTCTTCAGATTCTTGTGGGTCATAACTAGGGTCTAAATCTGAGTCATCGTCAACTGTGTCATCTAAAAAGTATAAGTTTGGTCTAATTGTTTATAATAATTAATATTTTATTTAGTAACCTTTATTATGCTGACAAACGTCTATAACATCAACCGATTTTTCTTTGTGACATTCATTATTAACATCCGTATCATTTTGACTACCATCCTTTGTTCCATCAATTAATGGTAGCGGTTTTAATTCGGTATAAACTTTTGTGTTTTCTTCCTTCCTAATATCTCTTACTAAACATATTGGTTGAATATCATAAAAATGGTTTTCATTAGTAGAGGGGTTATCATTATCACTAAAAATAAAAAAATAAAAATCAAAAATGCTAGCGACAAACGTCCATATTATTATTATCATTGTAATAATACTCCAAACCAAAAGCTTTTGAGTTCGAAGGCTCTTCTGAATAAACTGTTATGCTTAGTTTATTTGATTTTTGTTTATAAATTACTCTAAAAATAATGATAATACACATATTTTAACTTCTGAAGTTTAGAATTAAAAATTGCTACATTTGCTATAAATACACAATGTGTTTAAGAAATACTTTTTAGTATACGAATATGAGCAAGATAATTAAAATAATTTCCACGAAACATAGGCAATAGAAAAATGTTTTGGTAATTGAATATCCACTGCACACAAATATAACGATTTTTGTTACATAAGTAATGGTAACCTAAATATTTATTAACAATCAGCTGACATGCGAATTTTCTAAATATCAACTAAATTAATTTGTTGTAACCTATCACCTTTTACAGTAATAAATAAGTCGGTTCATATTATTTTTTGTTTCAAGAAATGTTGATTTATTCAGAATATGTTAATTTTATAATCAGAAGTCCGTATAAATAAATCTAGAAACCTACTTTTGATTTTGTAAGCCGTCCATCATCAGGTTATCAACCAAATAATCGTCTTTCACAGTATCTTGTATCGATTTCAAACAATCTTGACCAAAGGACGCAAGTTCACTATACCTATAACAAAAAGAATGCATTCGTTACAGCATTTCTTTTGAATTATCTACCATTTTACTGATTGTTTGTTTTTTGAAAATCAAACAAACAAAATTGTACTTTGTTTGTAATGTAAAAACTAATACTCACCGCTTTTCAAGATCACCCACTTCCTGAACACAAACTACTTTATTTTCCTTAGCCAAAGCCATTATAATGTTTTTTCTTTTAGACATAGTTTTCAAAACTTTATATAATTAGATTAAAACAAATTCACCACCAGACGAGTATATGTAGGTATACACAGTTGAGACTGGCTCGACAGACTGAATAATTTAACGAAGTGCATTGGAAGAACATAGTAAAAGATCCTTCGTTTTCGCGCCAAAGCGGAATTAAATTGGAAATACCTAGCATACACACTTTAAAATAATTCGCCGAGTTTAAATGACCGGAAAAAATATGGATATATCTAGTAAATGACTTTGCTAGTTTTTTGTTTAGAAATATGACGTTTTTGTCTTTCGGCTTAAAAATGGTAAGGTATGTTATTAGGAACTTCCAATTTAAAAAAAATATTTATATATACACTTTTCAAAGGAAATATTTAGTAAAAGCCTTTGTTATATTTTTCCTTCTGAAATAAGTAGAAATGTATCGTTCACTGTATAAGTTGCTATGTTTATTCTAAAAAAATAACAAGATGCTAGGTTTTTCCAACCAAATTTATTGAAATTACCATTTTGCTAGGATTTTCCATCTGAAATAACTTTCTTAAAAATGCAAGTATTTACAAGTTTTAAGTACCAGTCGATAAAGAGCTTCATGGGGTTTCACACAATTGATACTAAGCATAAACCTAGTAAGTCACTTTACTAGGTTTTTCCTTTTCACGGGAGAACTATCCAATATAATAATACTAAACTAGAACAATAACAGAAAATATTACTAATAAGATTTCAACTAGGTGCAAAGCTGCAAGAAATGTTTAAAATGATCTCCTTTGCAGATAACAGAAGAATTTTATGTTCATCATTGGCGCGCGTACGGGTAATATTCTGAATTTTTTGAAGAAAAAAATAGTTCGCCACTGAGATATGTCAAACTAAAAATCATTTTTGAATTTCTCGTTCAATTGACGGCAAAAAATCTTTCTTTCCTTTTTTTCACACGAGGCGCCGTTTTTATACAAAAAAATAAAACATCTTAATTACCAAGTATTTGAGGTAGTTTCCAAATGCATAGAAACTTAGTTCAAATACTTTGTAAACATTAAGAAGTTTAATTTTTTTTGCATAAAAACGGCGCCGCATATGAAAAAAAAGGCAAGAATCATTTTTTGTCGTCAATTGAACGAGGAATTCAAAAATGATTTTTAGTTTGACATATCTCAGTGGCGTACTATTTTTTTCTTCAAAAAATTCAGACCATTACCCGTACGCGCGCCAATGATGAATATAAAATTCTTCTGTTACCTGTAACGGAGATCATTTTAAACATTTCGTGCAGCTTTGCACCTAGTTGAAATGGTATTAGTAAGTATTGTTCTAGTTTAGTATTATTATATTGGGTAGTTCTTGATGATGTATTAAGAAATGAAAAATATGCGCCAAGATGTTTTATTTTTCTGCATAAAAACGGTGCATCATATGAAAAAAAGGAAAGAAAGATTTTTTATCATAAATTAGACGTGGAATTTAAAAATAATTTCTAATTCGAAATATCTCAGTGGCGTACTATTTTTTTCTTTAACCCGCCGTTACACGCGTCTTCTATCGTGACGTGGTTGCACGCTTATGAGCGTCGCCCTCACCTACATCAATTCGACTTATTTCGAGGAAGAATGAATGTCAACATGTATAAATATAAAATGGGTTGTACTCACATATTATAGACGGTCTCGTAAATCAATTCTTTTTTATTAATTTAACAAAACAAAAGTAAAAATAATATAAATCAAAAGCAACTTTTCCTTATTTTCTATTTCAGGAAGCCACTGAAGTAATTTACGTTCTTTACGCGAATTCATTTTACTAAAAATACAAATTAAAATTAACAACTGTTCTGAAGCTATTTCTTTGTGGCATTTATGTAATTAACTATTAATATTTTGTATTTTGATAACGACGTCCGAGGTGGATTTCGAAACGTCAATAAAAACAATTTTTAAAGTTAAATTGTGGCTTATTTCTCAATTAGAATAGGTAAATTAAAAAATGGGTTCTTAACCAGTGGCGCCCCTAGAATTTTCCTCTGCGGGGGGAGGGGGTTGGCTTGGGTACCGAAAGTTTTTTGTATTATTTGTGAAAGACAAGTTACATTTTCCTACTTTCTTTTATATATATTTCTATATGCTCTGGGAGGGATTTTAACCCTCCAAACCCACGCCCCTCGGTGCGGCACTGTTCCTAACCTAAACAATAATATTTTAATTAAACCTACCCAAATATTAAACAAAAACCTAAAAGTTTCTTTGAGATAACAGAAACGTGATTTCACCGTGATTGCACGCGCAGTGAGGAATTCTCTCAATTGAAGAGGGATGTCACTTCTTTCAAGTATCACAGAGCACACTGACCGCCTGAAATATTCTATAACTTTTTCATACCCTCTCATAAACGATGCTAAAGGCATTCCTGGGTGCTCAAGGGTATCGTATTAGTTAACACGATTTTATTGGTTATAAACAAATATGGTGAGGTATTCCCTCATAGCGCGTGTAATGGCGGGTTAAAATAATTCAGACCATTGCCCGTAGGCGCGCCAATGATAAATACAAAATTCTTAATTGTATGTCATAAAATTCGTAATAACTGTCTCCTAAAACTCACCAAATTTCATTTTCATAGCTCAACTGGTCTTAGAGCAATAAATAAATTGGCAGTTTGAAATAATAATTTCAACACCCCGTATCTCCGAAACTAAGCATTTGCGGACATATGTTTATAGAGCAAACTGGCATTAATTTTTCATGTAGAATTAGCCCTTAAAATTTTTCATACTTATTTACTAACACCCTGTATACATCTCAATAAGATATTATAATAACAACACATGAACAATATAATATATAAAACAATTTTTTAATAAGAAAAATCTAAAATAATAATATTACCCTAAACTGGTAATTAACTTCATTTTGTTACACCAATGAACCTTAACGACATTATAAAGAATCATAAGAACTACTTTGACATGTCAGCGCATGCGTTCTGGTAAAACAGAACCTCACATGTGAACTTTTCAATAATCAAAAAATTTAGTTATTGCCGACAACTCAAAGAATTAATTCCTTTAAAATGTAGTTGCATTGGGTTTTTTCGGTTACCCTTGGGTACACTTTTGCGTCTCAAGTTCACAGCTACCATAAAGTAACTTTTCAAACAGTAACTTTTTCTAACAGTAACAAAAAACCACTATGTTGTTACTAGCTATTGTTTGTTTTTTAACCAAGAGGAGTGATTCAAATTTACCGCGCCGTAATGCTTGTTTCTAATTGGTCCAACCGCAGGCAAGTTTACTCCACTGTTATTAAATTTTGACACTAATGACATTTATGAAATTTTGGCACTTCTGTCGTTTTATAGGTTAATTAAGTATATCAGCGATTTTTTGTATCTTCTGCATTATTCCGTTGATTTTTAGATTTTTAGTCTACTTTTATATAAAAACAGTTGTTTTTAGAACTCTTTAGCGATGTGTTAGTATAATATAATATGTATGGATTATCATCGAAAGCTGATATGATCAACGAAAAAAGAAGATGAATTTGGTGACTCTTCCAGTAACTTTCTTGGGTGTGAATCTGTCTTTTTAGTTTACTCCTCTTGGTAAAAAAATCAACTATAGGTTTTTTTAACATCCTAACTCTACAATTCTAAGTTACGGTAAGATCTCCAGTGTTTTTTTTAATAGGTAATATGGTAGCTAATTATAATTTTTTCTCTTTCAGCCCTGAAGAAGCCAAATTAATTCTCTTAGGCGAAAACGTTCGGCTAAACAATTGATACTCATTAGAGTCTTTCTTGCAGATTTCCCCAATATTTAAGAGTTTACTATATATATATATATATATATATATATATATATATATATATATATATATATATATATATATAACAAACAAGTGGTTTATTAGGGTTGCAGTCAGAAGTTTGGCCAGGATATCAAAGAAACACTCTTTTGACTTTTTGTCTAGCTTTCGGGGTTGTTTGACCCCTTTATCAAGACTCTGTAATATAAAACAAAAATGTAAGTATTTTAAAATATTACATTGTTTTAGTAAATTTTTTTAAAATTTATAAATAAATTTTTTTTAAACTAGTAGGTTTACTAAAACAATGTAATATTTTAAAATACTTACATTTTTGTTTTATATTACAGAGTCTTGATAAAGGGGTCAAACAACCCCGAAAGCTAGACAAAAAGTCAAAAGAGTGTTTCTTTGATATCCTGGCCAAACTTCTGACTGCAACCCTAATAAACCACTTGTTTGTTGATATTGACAGTCACTAATATCCAGTATTTCTTATATATATATATATATATATATATATATATATATATATATATATAAATCAAACAAATGAAATAGAGAATGTGGAAAAATCCCCTTACGAATAACTCACACATCCACTATATATATATATATATATATATATATATATATATATATATATATATATATATATATATATATATATATATATATATATATATATATACGTCTTCATATCAAGGCGAGATCCGACTAAATCGAGGACAACCCGAGATCCACCAATAGGAAATTAATTATTGGAGTATATTGTTCATAAGTATCTTTATAATTAACATATTAATCATGGCACACTTAGAGGGGAAAAGATTTTTGTACTTAAATTTTTCTGATAAATTTACAGCGAAACGAGATCCGTCGCTGAAAAGTAAAGGGGAGGACTTATATACGAAATTTTAGATATTTACCGTTCAACGCGAGATCACACACTGATGCCAGCTCTAAAGAGTATTAGTCGAGCGGTTGGAGCTCGTGTTGTATTGTATATTTCCCACGGTATAAAGATATATAATGGGCGTAACTTTTAAGTATCGCTTCTTTTGTGTCTTTAACGTCTACGATTGACCTTTCAGAAAGTCCCTTAGTTTTATTACATACATAAGGGTGTGAAAAAAGAAAAAGAATACTTGACAAATAATAACCATTTAATAATGATAATTATTTGCAATACAATATTTTAAAACTATACATTAATATTCTTAAAAAACACTTACTACGAAACCAAAATGTAATTATTATATTCTTAAATAATACAAATTGTTACAAAATAATTATTTAAATGATTGCTTGTTTTAAAAATACATTACAAGAAAGTAAAATTTTTTATGAATATTATTAAAGTTTAAAAAATAAAATAACTCAATATGTAATTATTATTTGATAGTTAAAAAATGATTTTAAATAAAATGATTTAAAAGATAAAAAGAAACACACATAATTTTCAGGGTCAACTCCTAATTGCATGAAAATTTGGATTTAGATTCTACCCATCCCCCACTTCAAAGTTGAATTTGTGCCGTTGATTGCTTTTACTTGGAGGGTGAAAAAATATACGTTTAAAATAAGTCCGGAAACAGATCTGACTAAGTTTAAGCAACTTTTGTTCTATAGAGTTTTTTTAACTTAGGTACTAGGTTAATTTAGTAGTAGGTACTAGAGTCACTTGCGACTAAAAATATTTACTTTTCAACAAAAAAAAAACACGTTTTTCGGCGGTTTTTCGCAAATACTCAAAAAGTAAGTATTATATCGAAAAAATATTCTTGGAAAAAATGTAGCATATAAAAAAAACGAAAAAATGGTATATTCTTAGTCTTTAGAACCAGTAAAAGTAAATTTGTAGCTCATAAAAAAGACGATCTTATCCTTCAAATTCCAAATCAAATATTTTAACGTGATACATAGTGCCAAAAAATGAAGCTCTTTTCGGGGAAAACCCATTAAAATTTTTTTAAAGTGTTAACAAAAAGCTTTATTTTATTTTATAAAAGTTATATACGGGTAGGAGAGACAACGGAACGAATTTTCGAACGTTTAAACAGACGACATCCCAGATTTACCAATTTCTGGACAATTGATCCAAAGGCTGGATTCTAACAACGAAACAGTTGTAGATTTTCAAGTTTTCAATGAGAGTTAGAATGAAAAAACATTAGTGACCTCGAGTATGATGGTTTGGAGAATTTGGCTGGTTATATCTGCCATAAATTGAAGGACTCCAGTATTCAATCCGAAGATGTTTCAACGTACACGTGGGTTGATCATTTGAGTAAGTGTGGTTTATGTAAACCATCAGACACTCTCTTGTCATATATTAAGTAACTGGAGACAATTTTTCCTTCCACATGAATGGTGATTCCATTTTGGTAACTAAAAATTATTTAGAAAACCTTATGTCCAAAAGTGTGACTGTAGACTGTTCTAACAAAGCGAACAAGTTATTTTTTAGGTCTCGGACTCGGATGTACTTCCGAATTAAAGAATTAAACAAGTCTCTTAACAACCTGACATTGCGTAAAAGAAAAATTATGAAAACTGCTACATAGTTGCTGTATGTACGTCTATTTCACATGCACAAAATTTAAATAAAGTGCATGGCATGAAAACTGTAAAACTTATTTTTGTCTTTTCCAAGCCTCTTACTTAAATGTGATGAAATACATTATTTAAAAAGTAAAAAATTTTGTTTTTTTATCAATCCATTAAATTTATGGTTTTATTTTGGGGCTTTTCTTCCCCTTGGTAAAAATTATATTTACTAATGTGTAGGCCACTAATCAATTTTTGTCAACTAACGAAATATAATAATTTTAGTAGATATCGATTATATGAATATTTTTATTTTCCGGATACCAATATAATCAAGAAACTGAAAATCAATTTAAATAAAAGTAATTAGTTTAATAATTTTCCTCTAAACTATAAAAATCACTTAGTTTCTTTTAGTCATAATTCATTCATTTGTACTATTCTCAAATTTCATTCGCGTTCGTATTACGAACGCATAGACGGGACTATGCTTTACTCTGTTGTTAACGTCATGCGCCAATCGGACGAGGTTACGTAACTAGAATATCAGGGTGTGCATATTTCCGGGTCCCGGTGAATTCGTATCTATTTTAATCCCCATCCTAATTACAGACCAACTGGCAACTCTGGTGCGCAGGTAATTTTTAAATAACCCATTAACTACCGGTGAATTGGTAACTTTCATTTTTTAAGTATTGTTGATAATCTAATATCGGTATTCCAGGTATTTAGCGCTGAACTCCTAGAAAATGGAAAAAATGTCACAGGAAGTGAAACCGATGATGAAACGAAACGCAAAAGAGAAAACTTGGATGATTGTTTTAATAGAAGTAAAATTAAAAAACGGTCACCAAGCAAAGCAGGCAACGAAAACAAGGAAGACATGGAAAATGTTATGATTACAATAATGAATAAAAACGATGAAATGCTTCAGTAAATAAAACAAATAAGGAAATAATAACAACAAACCAATAAAGAGTTAATGGGTGTAAAAGCAGAGAAACAAAAACTAAAAAAAGAAGTAAAACAGCTACATGAATGAATGGAGCAACTGGAGAAATTTAGCAAAAAGAAAAGCTTGTTCGTAACTGGGTTGAAAGTAGAAACAAATGATTATAAGAAATTAAAAGAAGAAATGGAAAATTTCAGAGCCCAAGAGTTGCAAATACAAATAAAACTAAGAAGTGCAAAAAAAAATAGGAGAAACAGTATGCGCAATAGAAACAGAAGCCCTCACGGATAAAATGGAAATCCTAAACACGAAACGTAAACTAAAACAGCATAAAGATCGTATCTATATAAACAACGATTGGACATCGAAAGAAAAAGAAATACAAAAGGAAATAACTAAAATAGCAAAGGACGAAAGAAGCAAAGGTAAGCACACGAAAATCGGCTACAAGAAATTAATAGTGAATGGCAAAATCTAGATATGGGACGAAGAGAGAGAACAGCTGATAGAAAATTCAAAAAACTAATAAACGAAGAACAGCGGCTGAAATATGATATTGACATGGCAAAAAAAGACTCGGAAATGCAAACGGTTAACGAAAACTAACGCACACAAAATAAAGAAAGAATCTCAATAAGAAGAAAAGAACAAAACCCATTAGAATGGGCTCTTGGAATATTAGAACCATGCTGGCAGCAGGTAAGATGCAAGAAATAGCTCTTGAAATGAAAAAATACCAACTAGAAATCCTAGCCGTACAGGAAATACGATGGAAGAAAGAAGGAAAAATTGAGAAGAAAAACTTTAGCATGTATTATTCGGGAGAAAACAAACAGGGAACGAATGGTACGGCATTTATGGTGAACAAAAAAATGAGGGAAAAACTGATACAATTCAAAGCAGTTAAGGAAAGGATATCTTACATAAGAAAATAAACAAGCCAACATCTCGATAGTCAATTGCTATGCACCCACCGAAGAAGCAAACCAAGAAGATAAAACAGAATTCTAAGACATCCTGGAAGAAACCTGTGAAAATATTCCGAGGAATGACATATTAATAATATTGGGTGATTTCAATGCAAAGATCGGAAAGGAGGACTATAATCGTAATGTAGCTGGCAAAGAAACCATTCATGAAACTACGAATGATAATGGAGGAGAAATCTGCAACCTAGCAGCAGCAACAAATACATATATAGTTAGTACTGGGCATAAACATAAAAAAGAAAACAAAATAACATGGATGATACCAGGAAGAATGGATGGAAACCAAATAAATCATACTCTAATTTCGAAAAAGTGGACACAAATAGTACAAGACGTAAGGTCATATAGAGGGGCAAATGGAGGCACTGACCACATATTGTTGATAGCAAAACTTAAGATGAAAATAATCAAAGCAAATAATCATAAGGAAGGAAAAAGGAGGAAATGGAATATAGCCAATCTGAAAACGCAAGAAACAAAGCAACAATATACAGAACAACTGGAACAGAAATTGGGTCAGTACGAGCACATAGAAATAGAAGGAGAATGGAAAAACATAAAGAACAGCATAATAGAGACAGCAGAACAAATAATAGGATTCCAAAAAAACAAAGAATCGAAAGAATGGTTTGATGAGGAATGTCACCAAAAAAGTCAACTGAAGCACCTCGCAAGAAACAAATGGCTACAAAGTGCCGAACAGGAACAACTGGACCAATATAGAAAAGAAAAACAAGAAGCATTGAAACTCTATAGAAGAAAGAAGAACACATGGATCTCTGAACAAATGCAAGAATTAGAAACGAATAATAAAGACAATAAGAAATTGTTCGAATAGATAAAACAACAACACATTACCAAAAAATCTGTCACAAAAATAAACAAAAAAGATTGGGAAAAACATTTCACGGACCTATACAAAAACGACAATAAGGCATATTCAGAGGATGAGGATATAAGAGATAACAGAGATGAAGAGGAAGTCGCACCTACTTATCAGGAATTCATGGAGGTATTAAAACAACTAAAAGTAAACAAAACGCCAGGGCCAGATGAAATCAACAACGAACTGATCATCAACGGCGGAGAGGAGCTCACGAAGCGAATGCACAAGTTAATGGTTACAATTTGGAAGGACGAAAGCATGCCCATAGAATGGAAAAACGGACACATCGCACCAATCTTTAAGAAAGGAGATCCAACTAAGTGCTGCAACTACAGACCAATTATGCTACTAAATACAACGTATAAGATATTGACCACAATTATAAGACACCGACTAAATCAATACACAGAAAAAATTATAGGACCATATCAACAGGGTTTTAGAACAATAGATCAAAGGAAGATCAACAATAGATGCAATACACGTACTGACACAAACAATTGAAAAAATCTATGAACATGACATAGAATTACACATACTATTCATCGACTTCCAACAGGCCTTCAACAGCATATACAGACAACAATTATTAAAAGAAATGAAAAAAATGGAGATACCGGCAAAATTAATAAGACTAACTAGAATGACAATAAAAGACTCAACAGCAAAAGTTAAAACAAATGAAGGCGATACAAATGACATCAAAATAGAACTTGAAGTAAGACAAGGAGACAGTCTGTCAACGACAAACGACACTATTTAATATCGCTCTAGAAGGAGTAATTAGGGACACAGGGCTGAAAAAGACAATTATTCAAAGCTCAACACAGACATAGGATATGCAGATGAACTGGGACTGGTAGCACGAGATAAAAAAAGACTAGAAGAGGCACTTTTAACCCTGGTAAGAGAAGCAAAGACGAGAGGACTAATAATCAATCAGAATAAAACAAAATATCTTATAAGCACACGAGACAATGTAAACAGAATAGCAGAAATAAAGATAGGTGAAAATACATTCCAGAGAGTAGATTGCTTCAAATACCTGGGGGTGATGGTGGACGGCAAAAACGGAAGGAGTATAGAGATAAACGACAGAATTAAAGCAGGTAATAGAGTATATTGGAAATATCACCAACTACTCAAGGGCAAAAACCTGAGCAAAAAAACAAAATCAAAAATATACACAGCAGCAATCAGATCAGTGATAGCCTATGGAGCAGAAGTAATGTGCCTTACGAAAAAAGACGAAGAAAAGTTAAAAATAATTGAGAGAAAAATTATAAGGATACATGGCCCAGTAAAGACAGAAACAGGGGAATATAGAAAGCTGATGAACCATGAAATAATAAATATAAATAAAGGAGAAGATATAGTAAAATTCATTAAAGCACAAAGCCTCAGATGGTTTGGGCACACACAAAGAAGAGGGGTAGAAGAACTGATCAGGAAGATAATGAACTGGAAACCAGTAAAAAATAGACCAAGAGGAAGACCAAAAATTAGATGGGAAGATCAGCTGCTAGACGATATATCAAAGATGGAAATTGCAAACTGGAGAGAAAAGATTCAGGACCGGAGAGAGTGGAAGAAGATAGTAGAGAGGGCAAAAAAACATCACAACCTATGAACTACGACCTAAAGGAAACGCGGACTAATTTACCGCGTGAAATGGATTAAAAGAGCTCATATTTGAGCGAACTATACTCTAACAAGAGTGAACGGTCCATATAATAATTCCAGGTATGTAGCTCTATAAATTACCCTCCTTGAAGTTGATGTAAAAGGTATTCACCATTTATGTATTGTCTTTTGAAAGGATTACTAGAGAAAATCCAAATAAATTTTGAAAAAATGGCTGACATCGCTGAAATTCTTGTAACAGATTCCGTAATGAGTGTACATGGGTGGTAAATGATTTTAAATTTCACTTAAAGAAAGTGCTAAAAAGTCTAAAACATTTATGGTACTGTTCTGCATCTGGTTTCCAGGCAACCTGTTATACCGACGGTTAGTTTTTTTAATATTTTGAGTAGTAACTATGTTGGTTATCAACAATTTGATGTCAAAAATGCACATTTTGCCATTTTTTGTCTACCAGTAAGAAGAAAAACATTCAAAAGAAAATTTAAGATAACCGCATTACAGAGCATGTAAAACAATTTAAACAAGGTTTTATAAATTTCGCTATACTTAATTGTTGCTTATAAAACTATAAATTAAGTCAGTTTAACGTTAATATCTGTACCATCTGTGAATAAGTCGATAACTCAAAAATGCAATTTTTCGGTATGGCCATTTTAAACATTTTATTAGTTTTGAAGAATAAAAATTTAAGATTTGACTTATCCACTTATTTACGGTCTGTACCATCTGTGAATAAGTCGATAACTCAAAAATGCAAATATTTCGGTATGGCCATTTTAAACATTTTATTAGTTTTGAAGAATAAAAAATTTAAGATTTGACTTATCCACTTATTCACGGATGGTACAGATATAACTTATGTAAAAAATACAACTTATACCTCGATATTACGTGAAATAGCTCAAAGATATGAGTAAAAATACACGGTTTTTATGACACTCAGTGTAACTACGTAACAATTGTTTTAGTTTCTATATGGACGGAATAACAAAATTTATGTAAATCTGACCAATTTTTTCTCAATTAAATTATTTATTGACAATTTAAATGAAAAATAGCCGATTTTAAGAATTTTTGTCTATAAGTTACAATGTTTTACCAAAAAACTGAAAAAAGAACCGATTAGTTTATTATTGAAATAGCCTTAAAATGAGTTGAAGTAAAATAGAATTGGAGCTTTGTTAATCAATAAACATTAACTATTCAAATTTATTTCTTACGTTTTAAGCTAACTACCTGAGGTACCCCTAAACCCTAAAAATGTCATCAAAACGACGATTTTGAAGCTCTTCCGACTGGATTAAAGAAGCTATTATCGATTCAAACAAAAGTTGTGTATTTTTAATTCTAAATTTCAACTATTTAATTAAAAATAAAGTGTTTCAGTTGAAAATTCAAAGTTGCTACACCCACCGCTTTCGCAGGCAGAATAAGAACCCTGCTATTGCATAAGTATATAGATTTTGAAAAACCATTCAAAAAGCATTCCAAAGTTTTTTCGATATGCCGTCTAGTTCTCGAGATATTTGACAATCGCCTTTCTGGACAGAGCCCTTAAATAATGTAAACATTCTTATTCAAGCTAGACATAAGCCGAGTGAGAGAGCTGACCGTGAAATTCATTTGCGATGTTTCCAAATTTACCGGATCTCGGGTTGTCTGCAAAATATATATTTACCATATACACAACGGATCGCGCGCGCTGCCCTCTACAGCGGATTTAGTGGAACCACTACAATATAAAATTCACCAAAAGGGGTGCAAAATGAGGTCCAGACAAAAATCGATTTCCTTGTACCCTAACCATTGTTACATCGAGATGTCACTATATACACGTGAATACAAGGTGAGATCCAAAATCGGATCTCGCCTTGCAAAACGGATCTCATCTTGTATAGCTTATGATACAAACGGATCTCGCCTTGATATGAAGACATATATATATATATATATATATATATATATATATATATATATATATATATATATATATATATCAAATAGATGAAATAGAGAATGTGGAAAAATCCCCTTACGAACAATTCACACATCCACCATTTCGGGCTGGGAAAAAATTTTTCGAATAGAATCAAAGATCCAAACACCAGTTCTTAGAAATGTGTTTCGCCCTCTTCAACCTCTCTGGGCTCGTCGGTAAAGACAAGAGGTTGAATATCTTTAGACACATTCTAATCAAAAATATATATATATATATATATATATATATATAAATATATATATATATATATATATATATATATATATATATATATATATATATTAATTAAACGAAAAGATTTCTCTGGTATACAGAAGAAATCTTTTCCGTAGCGGACGCGAAAATGTAAATTTAAGTCTTCATAAAAGACGATGAACGACAAAAGACACCTCTTTGTGTCACAGATTTGTCTACAAAGCCACGTTATTCGCTACACATTCGTCAATAACGGAGAAGAACCGTGATATGAAAGGAAACGGCAATTGCATTTTATTTCACTTCGACCACCACCGATATTCTACACGACGTGTTTCGAGCTCATGTCAAGCTCTCGTCAGGAACATCTAGGTGGATGGTCGAGGTGTAAGAAAATGCTTTTGGCCTTTCTGGTAATAATAAAATAACCAGACTTCAGTACACTTGGTACGACATCTATATTAATTAAACGAAAAGATTTCTCTGGTATACAGAAGAAATCTTTTCCGTAGCGGACACGAAAATGTAAATTTCAAAGTCTTCATAAAAGACGATGAACGACAAAAGACACCTCTTTGTGTCACAGATTTGTCTACAAAGCCACGTTATTCGCTACACATTCGTCAATAACGGAGAAGAACCGTGATATGAAAGGAAACGGCAATTGCATTTTATTTCACTTCGACCACCACCGATATTCTACACGACGTGTTTCGAGCTCATGTCAAGCTCTCGTCAGGAACATCTAGGTGGATGGTCGAGGTGTAAGAAAATGCTTTTGGCCTTTCTGGTAATAATAAAATAACCAGACTTCAGTACACTTGGTACGACATCTATATTAATTAAACGAAAAGATTTCTCTGGTATACAGAAGAAATCTTTTCCGTAGCGGACGCGAAAATGTAAATTTCAAAGTCTTCATAAAAGACGATGAACGACAAAAGACACCTCTTTGTGTCACAGATTTGTCTACAAAGCCACGTTATTCGCTACACATTTGTCAATAACGGAGAAGAACCGTGATATGAAAGGAAACGGCAATTGCATTTTATTTCACTTCGACCACCACCGATATTCTACACGACGTGTTTCGAGCTCATGTCAAGCTCTCGTCAGGAACATCTAGGTGGATGGTCGAGGTGTAAGAAAATGCTTTTGGCCTTTCTGGTAATAATAAAATAACCAGACTTCAGTACACTTGGTACGACATCTATATTAATTAAACGAAAAGATTTCTCTGGTATACAGAAGAAATCTTTTCCGTAGCGGACGCGAAAATGTAAATTTCAAAGTCTTCATAAAAGACGATGAACGACAAAAGACACCTCTTTGTGTCACAGATTTGTCTACAAAGCCACGTTATTCGCTACACATTCGTCAATAACGGAGAAGAACCGTGATATGAAAGGAAACGGCAATTGCATTTTATTTCACTTCGACCACCACCGATATTCTACACGACGTGTTTCGAGCTCATGTCAAGCTCTCGTCAGGAACATCTAGGTGGATGGTCAAGGTGTAAGAAAATGCTTTTGGCCTTTCTGGTAATAATAAAATAACCAGACTTCAGTACACTTGGTACGACATCTATATTAATTAAACGAAAAGATTTCTCTGGTATACAGAAGAAATCTTTTCCGTAGCGGACGCGAAAATGTAAATTTCAAAGTCTTCATAAAAGACGATGAACGACAAAAGACACCTCTTTGTGTCACAGATTTGTCTACAAAGCCACGTTATTCGCTACACATTCGTCAATAACGGAGAAGAACCGTGATATGAAAGGAAACGGCAATTGCATTTTATTTCACTTCGACCACCACCGATATTCTACACGACGTGTTTCGAGCTCATGTCAAGCTCTCGTCAGGAACATCTAGGTGGATGGTCGAGGTGTAAGAAAATGCTTTTGGCCTTTCTGGTAATAATAAAATAACCAGACTTCAGTACACTTGGTACGACATCTATATTAATTAAACGAAAAGATTTCTCTGGTATACAGAAGAAATCTTTTCCGTAGCGGACGCGAAAATGTAAATTTCAAAGTCTTCATAAAAGACGATGAACGACAAAAGACACCTCTTTGTGTCACAGATTTGTCTACAAAGCCACGTTATTCGCTACAGATTCGTCAATAACGGAGAAGAACCGTGATATGAAAGGAAACGGCAATTGCATTTTATTTCACTTCGACCACCACCGATATTCTACACGACGTGTTTCGAGCTCATGTCAAGCTCTCGTCAGGAACATCTAGGTGGATGGTCGAGGTGTAAGAAAATGCTTTTGGCCTTTCTGGTAATAATAAAATAACCAGACTTCAGTACACTTGGTACGACATCTATATTAATTAAACGAAAAGATTTCTCTGGTATACAGAAGAAATCTTTTCCGTAGCGGACGCGAAAATGTAAATTTCAAAGTCTTCATAAAAGACGATGAACGACAAAAGACACCTCTTTGTGTCACAGATTTGTCTACAAAGCCACGTTATTCGCTACACATTCGTCAATAACGGAGAAGAACCGTGATATGAAAGGAAACGGCAATTGCATTTTATTTCACTTCGACCACCACCGATATTCTACACGACGTGTTTCGAGCTCATGTCAAGCTCTCGTCAGGAACATCTAGGTGGATGGTCGAGGTGTAAGAAAATGCTTTTGGCCTTTCTGGTAATAATAAAATAACCAGACTTCAGTACACTTGGTACGACATCTATATTAATTAAACGAAAAGATTTCTCTGGTATACAGAAGAAATCTTTTCCGTAGCGGACGCGAAAATGTAAATTTCAAAGTCTTCATAAAAGACGATGAACGACAAAAGACACCTCTTTGTGTCACAGATTTGTCTACAAAGCCACGTTATTCGCTACACATTCGTCAATAACGGAGAAGAACCGTGATATGAAAGGAAACGGCAATTGCATTTTATTTCACTTCGACCACCACCGATATTCTACACGACGTGTTTCGAGCTCATGTCAAGCTCTCGTCAGGAACATCTAGGTGGATGGTCGAGGTGTAAGAAAATGCTTTTGGCCTTTCTGGTAATAATAAAATAACCAGACTTCAGTACACTTGGTACGACATCTATATTAATTAAACGAAAAGATTTCTCTGGTATACAGAAGAAATCTTTTCCGTAGCGGACGCGAAAATGTAAATTTCAAAGTCTTCATAAAAGACGATGAACGACAAAAGACACCTCTTTGTGTCACAGATTTGTCTACAAAGCCACGTTATTCGCTACACATTCGTCAATAACGGAGAAGAACCGTGATATGAAAGGAAACGGCAATTGCATTTTATTTCACTTCGACCACCACCGATATTCTACACGACGTGTTTCGAGCTCATGTCAAGCTCTCGTCAGGAACATCTAGGTGGATGGTCAAGGTGTAAGAAAATGCTTTTGGCCTTTCTGGTAATAATAAAATAACCAGACTTCAGTACACTTGGTACGACATCTATATTAATTAAACGAAAAGATTTCTCTGGTATACAGAAGAAATCTTTTCCGTAGCGGACGCGAAAATGTAAATTTCAAAGTCTTCATAAAAGACGATGAACGACAAAAGACACCTCTTTGTGTCACAGATTTGTCTACAAAGCCACGTTATTCGCTACACATTCGTCAATAACGGAGAAGAACCGTGATATGAAAGGAAACGGCAATTGCATTTTATTTCACTTCGACCACCACCGATATTCTACACGACGTGTTTCGAGCTCATGTCAAGCTCTCGTCAGGAACATCTAGGTGGATGGTCGAGGTGTAAGAAAATGCTTTTGGCCTTTCTGGTAATAATAAAATAACCAGACTTCAGTACACTTGGTACGACATCTATATTAATTAAACGAAAAGATTTCTCTGGTATACAGAAGAAATCTTTTCCGTAGCGGACGCGAAAATGTAAATTTCAAAGTCTTCATAAAAGACGATGAACGACAAAAGACACCTCTTTGTGTCACAGATTTGTCTACAAAGCCACGTTATTCGCTACAGATTCGTCAATAACGGAGAAGAACCGTGATATGAAAGGAAACGGCAATTGCATTTTATTTCACTTCGACCACCACCGATATTCTACACGACGTGTTTCGAGCTCATGTCAAGCTCTCGTCAGGAACATCTAGGTGGATGGTCGAGGTGTAAGAAAATGCTTTTGGCCTTTCTGGTAATAATAAAATAACCAGACTTCAGTACACTTGGTACGACATCTATATTAATTAAACGAAAAGATTTCTCTGGTATACAGAAGAAATCTTTTCCGTAGCGGACGCGAAAATGTAAATTTCAAAGTCTTCATAAAAGACGATGAACGACAAAAGACACCTCTTTGTGTCACAGATTTGTCTACAAAGCCACGTTATTCGCTACACATTCGTCAATAACGGAGAAGAACCGTGATATGAAAGGAAACGGCAATTGCATTTTATTTCACTTCGACCACCACCGATATTCTACACGACGTGTTTCGAGCTCATGTCAAGCTCTCGTCAGGAACATCTAGGTGGATGGTCGAGGTGTAAGAAAATGCTTTTGGCCTTTCTGGTAATAATAAAATAACCAGACTTCAGTACACTTGGTACGACATCTATATTAATTAAACGAAAAGATTTCTCTGGTATACAGAAGAAATCTTTTCCGTAGCGGACGCGAAAATGTAAATTTCAAAGTCTTCATAAAAGACGATGAACGACAAAAGACACCTCTTTGTGTCACAGATTTGTCTACAAAGCCACGTTATTCGCTACACATTCGTCAATAACGGAGAAGAACCGTGATATGAAAGGAAACGGCAATTGCATTTTATTTCACTTCGACCACCACCGATATTCTACACGACGTGTTTCGAGCTCATGTCAAGCTCTCATCAGGAACATCTAGGTGGATGGTCGAGGTGTAAGAAAATGCTTTTGGCCTTTCTGGTAATAATAAAATAACCAGACTTCAGTACACTTGGTACGACATCTATATTAATTAAACGAAAAGATTTCTCTGGTATACAGAAGAAATCTTTTCCGTAGCGGACGCGAAAATGTAAATTTCAAAGTCTTCATAAAAGACGATGAACGACAAAAGACACCTCTTTGTGTCACAGATTTGTCTACAAAGCCACGTTATTCGCTACACATTCGTCAATAACGGAGAAGAACCGTGATATGAAAGGAAACGGCAATTGCATTTTATTTCACTTCGACCACCACCGATATTCTACACGACGTGTTTCGAGCTCATGTCAAGCTCTCGTCAGGAACATCTAGGTGGATGGTCGAGGTGTAAGAAAATGCTTTTGGCCTTTCTGGTAATAATAAAATAACCAGACTTCAGTACACTTGGTACGACATCTATATTAATTAAACGAAAAGATTTCTCTGGTATACAGAAGAAATCTTTTCCGTAGCGGACGCGAAAATGTAAATTTCAAAGTCTTCATAAAAGACGATGAACGACAAAAGACACCTCTTTGTGTCACAGATTTGTCTACAAAGCCACGTTATTCGCTACACATTCGTCAATAACGGAGAAGAACCGTGATATGAAAGGAAACGGCAATTGCATTTTATTTCACTTCGACCACCACCGATATTCTACACGACGTGTTTCGAGCTCATGTCAAGCTCTCGTCAGGAACATCTAGGTGGATGGTCGAGGTGTAAGAAAATGCTTTTGACCTTTCTGGTAATAATAAAATAACCAGACTTCAGTACACTTGGTACGACATCTATATTAATTAAATGAAAAGATTTCTCTGGTATACAGAAGAAATCTTTTCCGTAGCGGACGCGAAAATGTAAATTTAAGTCTTCATAAAAGACGATGAACGACAAAAGACACCTCTTTGTGTCACAGATTTGTCTACAAAGCCACGTTATTCGCTACACATTCGTCAATAACGGAGAAGAACCGTGATATGAAAGGAAACGGCAATTGCATTTTATTTCACTTCGACCACCACCGATATTCTACACGACGTGTTTCGAGCTCATGTCAAGCTCTCGTCAGGAACATCTAGGTGGATGGTCGAGGTGTAAGAAAATGCTTTTGGCCTTTCTGGTAATAATAAAATAACCAGACTTCAGTACACTTGGTACGACATCTATATTAATTAAACGAAAAGATTTCTCTGGTATACAGAAGAAATCTTTTCCGTAGCGGACGCGAAAATGTAAATTTCAAAGTCTTCATAAAAGACGATGAACGACAAAAGACACCTCTTTGTGTCACAGATTTGTCTACAAAGCCACGTTATTCGCTACACATTTGTCAATAACGGAGAAGAACCGTGATATGAAAGGAAACGGCAATTGCATTTTATTTCACTTCGACCACCACCGATATTCTACACGACGTGTTTCGAGCTCATGTCAAGCTCTCGTCAGGAACATCTAGGTGGATGGTCGAGGTGTAAGAAAATGCTTTTGGCCTTTCTGGTAATAATAAAATAACCAGACTTCAGTACACTTGGTACGACATCTATATTAATTAAACGAAAAGATTTCTCTGGTATACAGAAGAAATCTTTTC
This sequence comes from Diabrotica virgifera virgifera, assembly GCF_917563875.1. Classification (NCBI taxonomy): domain Eukaryota; kingdom Metazoa; phylum Arthropoda; class Insecta; order Coleoptera; family Chrysomelidae; genus Diabrotica; species Diabrotica virgifera. The sequence continues at coordinate 132,876,968 of NC_065449.1, read as the reverse complement.
CGTAGCGGACGCGAAAATGTAAATTTCAAAGTCTTCATAAAAGACGATGAACGACAAAAGACACCTCTTTGTGTCACAGATTTGTCTACAAAGCCACGTTATTCGCTACACATTCGTCAATAACGGAGAAGAACCGTGATATGAAAGGAAACGGCAATTGCATTTTATTTCACTTCGACCACCACCGATATTCTACACGACGTGTTTCGAGCTCATGTCAAGCTCTCGTCAGGAACATCTAGGTGGATGGTCAAGGTGTAAGAAAATGCTTTTGGCCTTTCTGGTAATAATAAAATAACCAGACTTCAGTACACTTGGTACGACATCTATATTAATTAAACGAAAAGATTTCTCTGGTATACAGAAGAAATCTTTTCCGTAGCGGACGCGAAAATGTAAATTTCAAAGTCTTCATAAAAGACGATGAACGACAAAAGACACCTCTTTGTGTCACAGATTTGTCTACAAAGCCACGTTATTCGCTACACATTCGTCAATAACGGAGAAGAACCGTGATATGAAAGGAAACGGCAATTGCATTTTATTTCACTTCGACCACCACCGATATTCTACACGACGTGTTTCGAGCTCATGTCAAGCTCTCGTCAGGAACATCTAGGTGGATGGTCGAGGTGTAAGAAAATGCTTTTGGCCTTTCTGGTAATAATAAAATAACCAGACTTCAGTACACTTGGTACGACATCTATATTAATTAAACGAAAAGATTTCTCTGGTATACAGAAGAAATCTTTTCCGTAGCGGACGCGAAAATGTAAATTTCAAAGTCTTCATAAAAGACGATGAACGACAAAAGACACCTCTTTGTGTCACAGATTTGTCTACAAAGCCACGTTATTCGCTACAGATTCGTCAATAACGGAGAAGAACCGTGATATGAAAGGAAACGGCAATTGCATTTTATTTCACTTCGACCACCACCGATATTCTACACGACGTGTTTCGAGCTCATGTCAAGCTCTCGTCAGGAACATCTAGGTGGATGGTCGAGGTGTAAGAAAATGCTTTTGGCCTTTCTGGTAATAATAAAATAACCAGACTTCAGTACACTTGGTACGACATCTATATTAATTAAACGAAAAGATTTCTCTGGTATACAGAAGAAATCTTTTCCGTAGCGGACGCGAAAATGTAAATTTCAAAGTCTTCATAAAAGACGATGAACGACAAAAGACACCTCTTTGTGTCACAGATTTGTCTACAAAGCCACGTTATTCGCTACACATTCGTCAATAACGGAGAAGAACCGTGATATGAAAGGAAACGGCAATTGCATTTTATTTCACTTCGACCACCACCGATATTCTACACGACGTGTTTCGAGCTCATGTCAAGCTCTCGTCAGGAACATCTAGGTGGATGGTCGAGGTGTAAGAAAATGCTTTTGGCCTTTCTGGTAATAATAAAATAACCAGACTTCAGTACACTTGGTACGACATCTATATTAATTAAACGAAAAGATTTCTCTGGTATACAGAAGAAATCTTTTCCGTAGCGGACGCGAAAATGTAAATTTCAAAGTCTTCATAAAAGACGATGAACGACAAAAGACACCTCTTTGTGTCACAGATTTGTCTACAAAGCCACGTTATTCGCTACACATTCGTCAATAACGGAGAAGAACCGTGATATGAAAGGAAACGGCAATTGCATTTTATTTCACTTCGACCACCACCGATATTCTACACGACGTGTTTCGAGCTCATGTCAAGCTCTCATCAGGAACATCTAGGTGGATGGTCGAGGTGTAAGAAAATGCTTTTGGCCTTTCTGGTAATAATAAAATAACCAGACTTCAGTACACTTGGTACGACATCTATATTAATTAAACGAAAAGATTTCTCTGGTATACAGAAGAAATCTTTTCCGTAGCGGACGCGAAAATGTAAATTTCAAAGTCTTCATAAAAGACGATGAACGACAAAAGACACCTCTTTGTGTCACAGATTTGTCTACAAAGCCACGTTATTCGCTACACATTCGTCAATAACGGAGAAGAACCGTGATATGAAAGGAAACGGCAATTGCATTTTATTTCACTTCGACCACCACCGATATTCTACACGACGTGTTTCGAGCTCATGTCAAGCTCTCGTCAGGAACATCTAGGTGGATGGTCGAGGTGTAAGAAAATGCTTTTGGCCTTTCTGGTAATAATAAAATAACCAGACTTCAGTACACTTGGTACGACATCTATATTAATTAAACGAAAAGATTTCTCTGGTATACAGAAGAAATCTTTTCCGTAGCGGACGCGAAAATGTAAATTTCAAAGTCTTCATAAAAGACGATGAACGACAAAAGACACCTCTTTGTGTCACAGATTTGTCTACAAAGCCACGTTATTCGCTACACATTCGTCAATAACGGAGAAGAACCGTGATATGAAAGGAAACGGCAATTGCATTTTATTTCACTTCGACCACCACCGATATTCTACACGACGTGTTTCGAGCTCATGTCAAGCTCTCGTCAGGAACATCTAGGTGGATGGTCGAGGTGTAAGAAAATGCTTTTGACCTTTCTGGTAATAATAAAATAACCAGACTTCAGTACACTTGGTACGACATCTATATTAATTAAATGAAAAGATTTCTCTGGTATACAGAAGAAATCTTTTCCGTAGCGGACGCGAAAATGTAAATTTAAGTCTTCATAAAAGACGATGAACGACAAAAGACACCTCTTTGTGTCACAGATTTGTCTACAAAGCCACGTTATTCGCTACACATTCGTCAATAACGGAGAAGAACCGTGATATGAAAGGAAACGGCAATTGCATTTTATTTCACTTCGACCACCACCGATATTCTACACGACGTGTTTCGAGCTCATGTCAAGCTCTCGTCAGGAACATCTAGGTGGATGGTCGAGGTGTAAGAAAATGCTTTTGGCCTTTCTGGTAATAATAAAATAACCAGACTTCAGTACACTTGGTACGACATCTATATTAATTAAACGAAAAGATTTCTCTGGTATACAGAAGAAATCTTTTCCGTAGCGGACGCGAAAATGTAAATTTCAAAGTCTTCATAAAAGACGATGAACGACAAAAGACACCTCTTTGTGTCACAGATTTGTCTACAAAGCCACGTTATTCGCTACACATTTGTCAATAACGGAGAAGAACCGTGATATGAAAGGAAACGGCAATTGCATTTTATTTCACTTCGACCACCACCGATATTCTACACGACGTGTTTCGAGCTCATGTCAAGCTCTCGTCAGGAACATCTAGGTGGATGGTCGAGGTGTAAGAAAATGCTTTTGGCCTTTCTGGTAATAATAAAATAACCAGACTTCAGTACACTTGGTACGACATCTATATTAATTAAACGAAAAGATTTCTCTGGTATACAGAAGAAATCTTTTCCGTAGCGGACGCGAAAATGTAAATTTCAAAGTCTTCATAAAAGACGATGAACGACAAAAGACACCTCTTTGTGTCACAGATTTGTCTACAAAGCCACGTTATTCGCTACACATTCGTCAATAACGGAGAAGAACCGTGATATGAAAGGAAACGGCAATTGCATTTTATTTCACTTCGACCACCACCGATATTCTACACGACGTGTTTCGAGCTCATGTCAAGCTCTCGTCAGGAACATCTAGGTGGATGGTCAAGGTGTAAGAAAATGCTTTTGGCCTTTCTGGTAATAATAAAATAACCAGACTTCAGTACACTTGGTACGACATCTATATTAATTAAACGAAAAGATTTCTCTGGTATACAGAAGAAATCTTTTCCGTAGCGGACGCGAAAATGTAAATTTCAAAGTCTTCATAAAAGACGATGAACGACAAAAGACACCTCTTTGTGTCACAGATTTGTCTACAAAGCCACGTTATTCGCTACACATTCGTCAATAACGGAGAAGAACCGTGATATGAAAGGAAACGGCAATTGCATTTTATTTCACTTCGACCACCACCGATATTCTACACGACGTGTTTCGAGCTCATGTCAAGCTCTCGTCAGGAACATCTAGGTGGATGGTCGAGGTGTAAGAAAATGCTTTTGGCCTTTCTGGTAATAATAAAATAACCAGACTTCAGTACACTTGGTACGACATCTATATTAATTAAACGAAAAGATTTCTCTGGTATACAGAAGAAATCTTTTCCGTAGCGGACGCGAAAATGTAAATTTCAAAGTCTTCATAAAAGACGATGAACGACAAAAGACACCTCTTTGTGTCACAGATTTGTCTACAAAGCCACGTTATTCGCTACAGATTCGTCAATAACGGAGAAGAACCGTGATATGAAAGGAAACGGCAATTGCATTTTATTTCACTTCGACCACCACCGATATTCTACACGACGTGTTTCGAGCTCATGTCAAGCTCTCGTCAGGAACATCTAGGTGGATGGTCGAGGTGTAAGAAAATGCTTTTGGCCTTTCTGGTAATAATAAAATAACCAGACTTCAGTACACTTGGTACGACATCTATATTAATTAAACGAAAAGATTTCTCTGGTATACAGAAGAAATCTTTTCCGTAGCGGACGCGAAAATGTAAATTTCAAAGTCTTCATAAAAGACGATGAACGACAAAAGACACCTCTTTGTGTCACAGATTTGTCTACAAAGCCACGTTATTCGCTACACATTCGTCAATAACGGAGAAGAACCGTGATATGAAAGGAAACGGCAATTGCATTTTATTTCACTTCGACCACCACCGATATTCTACACGACGTGTTTCGAGCTCATGTCAAGCTCTCGTCAGGAACATCTAGGTGGATGGTCGAGGTGTAAGAAAATGCTTTTGGCCTTTCTGGTAATAATAAAATAACCAGACTTCAGTACACTTGGTACGACATCTATATTAATTAAACGAAAAGATTTCTCTGGTATACAGAAGAAATCTTTTCCGTAGCGGACGCGAAAATGTAAATTTCAAAGTCTTCATAAAAGACGATGAACGACAAAAGACACCTCTTTGTGTCACAGATTTGTCTACAAAGCCACGTTATTCGCTACACATTCGTCAATAACGGAGAAGAACCGTGATATGAAAGGAAACGGCAATTGCATTTTATTTCACTTCGACCACCACCGATATTCTACACGACGTGTTTCGAGCTCATGTCAAGCTCTCGTCAGGAACATCTAGGTGGATGGTCGAGGTGTAAGAAAATGCTTTTGGCCTTTCTGGTAATAATAAAATAACCAGACTTCAGTACACTTGGTACGACATCTATATTAATTAAACGAAAAGATTTCTCTGGTATACAGAAGAAATCTTTTCCGTAGCGGACGCGAAAATGTAAATTTCAAAGTCTTCATAAAAGACGATGAACGACAAAAGACACCTCTTTGTGTCACAGATTTGTCTACAAAGCCACGTTATTCGCTACACATTCGTCAATAACGGAGAAGAACCGTGATATGAAAGGAAACGGCAATTGCATTTTATTTCACTTCGACCACCACCGATATTCTACACGACGTGTTTCGAGCTCATGTCAAGCTCTCGTCAGGAAGATCTAGGTGGATGGTCGAGGTGTAAGAAAATGCTTTTGGCCTTTCTGGTAATAATAAAATAACCAGACTTCAGTACACTTGGTACGACATCTATATTAATTAAACGAAAAGATTTCTCTGGTATACAGAAGAAATCTTTTCCGTAGCGGACGCGAAAATGTAAATTTCAAAGTCTTCATAAAAGACGATGAACGACAAAAGACACCTCTTTGTGTCACAGATTTGTCTACAAAGCCACGTTATTCGCTACACAATCGTCAATAACGGAGAAGAACCGTGATATGAAAGGAAACGGCGATTGCATTTTATTTCACTTCGACCACCACCGATATTCTACACGACGTGTTTCGAGCTCATGTCAAGCTCTCGTCAGGAACATCTAGGTGGATGGTCGAGGTGTAAGAAAATGCTTTTGGCCTTTCTGGTAATAATAAAATAACCAGACTTCAGTACACTTGGTACGACATCTATATTAATTAAACGAAAAGATTTCTCTGGTATACAGAAGAAATCTTTTCCGTAGCGGACGCGAAAATGTAAATTTCAAAGTCTTCATAAAAGACGATGAACGACAAAAGACACCTCTTTGTGTCACAGATTTGTCTACAAAGCCACGTTATTCGCTACACATTCGTCAATAACGGAGAAGAACCGTGATATGAAAGGAAACGGCAATTGCATTTTATTTCACTTCGACCACCACCGATATTCTACACGACGTGTTTCGAGCTCATGTCAAGCTCTCGTCAGGAACATCTAGGTGGATGGTCGAGGTGTAAGAAAATGCTTTTGGCCTTTCTGGTAATAATAAAATAACCAGACTTCAGTACACTTGGTACGACATCTATATTAATTAAACGAAAAGATTTCTCTGGTATACAGAAGAAATCTTTTCCGTAGCGGACGCGAAAATGTAAATTTCAAAGTCTTCATAAAAGACGATGAACGACAAAAGACACCTCTTTGTGTCACAGATTTGTCTACAAAGCCACGTTATTCGCTACACATTCGTCAATAACGGAGAAGAACCGTGATATGAAAGGAAACGGCAATTGCATTTTATTTCACTTCGACCACCACCGATATTCTACACGACGTGTTTCGAGCTCATGTCAAGCTCTCGTCAGGAACATCTAGGTGGATGGTCGAGGTGTAAGAAAATGCTTTTGACCTTTCTGGTAATAATAAAATAACCAGACTTCAGTACACTTGGTACGACATCTATATTAATTAAATGAAAAGATTTCTCTGGTATACAGAAGAAATCTTTTCCGTAGCGGACGCGAAAATGTAAATTTCAAAGTCTTCATAAAAGACGATGAACGACAAAAGACACCTCTTTGTGTCACAGATTTGTCTACAAAGCCACGTTATTCGCTACACATTCGTCAATAACGGAGAAGAACCGTGATATGAAAGGAAACGGCAATTGCATTTTATTTCACTTCGACCACCACCGATATTCTACACGACGTGTTTCGAGCTCATGTCAAGCTCTCGTCAGGAACATCTAGGTGGATGGTCGAGGTGTAAGAAAATGCTTTTGGCCTTTCTGGTAATAATAAAATAACCAGACTTCAGTACACTTGGTACGACATCTATATTAATTAAACGAAAAGATTTCTCTGGTATACAGAAGAAATCTTTTCCGTAGCGGACGCGAAAATGTAAATTTCAAAGTCTTCATAAAAGACGATGAACGACAAAAGACACCTCTTTGTGTCACAGATTTGTCTACAAAGCCACGTTATTCGCTACAGATTCGTCAATAACGGAGAAGAACCGTGATATGAAAGGAAACGGCAATTGCATTTTATTTCACTTCGACCACCACCGATATTCTACACGACGTGTTTCGAGCTCATGTCAAGCTCTCGTCAGGAACATCTAGGTGGATGGTCGAGGTGTAAGAAAATGCTTTTGGCCTTTCTGGTAATAATAAAATAACCAGACTTCAGTACACTTGGTACGACATCTATATTAATTAAACGAAAAGATTTCTCTGGTATACAGAAGAAATCTTTTCCGTAGCGGACGCGAAAATGTAAATTTCAAAGTCTTCATAAAAGACGATGAACGACAAAAGACACCTCTTTGTGTCACAGATTTGTCTACAAAGCCACGTTATTCGCTACACATTCGTCAATAACGGAGAAGAACCGTGATATGAAAGGAAACGGCAATTGCATTTTATTTCACTTCGACCACCACCGATATTCTACACGACGTGTTTCGAGCTCATGTCAAGCTCTCGTCAGGAACATCTAGGTGGATGGTCGAGGTGTAAGAAAATGCTTTTGGCCTTTCTGGTAATAATAAAATAACCAGACTTCAGTACACTTGGTACGACATCTATATTAATTAAACGAAAAGATTTCTCTGGTATACAGAAGAAATCTTTTCCGTAGCGGACGCGAAAATGTAAATTTCAAAGTCTTCATAAAAGACGATGAACGACAAAAGACACCTCTTTGTGTCACAGATTTGTCTACAAAGCCACGTTATTCGCTACACATTCGTCAATAACGGAGAAGAACCGTGATATGAAAGGAAACGGCAATTGCATTTTATTTCACTTCGACCACCACCGATATTCTACACGACGTGTTTCGAGCTCATGTCAAGCTCTCGTCAGGAACATCTAGGTGGATGGTCGAGGTGTAAGAAAATGCTTTTGGCCTTTCTGGTAATAATAAAATAACCAGACTTCAGTACACTTGGTACGACATCTATATTAATTAAACGAAAAGATTTCTCTGGTATACAGAAGAAATCTTTTCCGTAGCGGACGCGAAAATGTAAATTTCAAAGTCTTCATAAAAGACGATGAACGACAAAAGACACCTCTTTGTGTCACAGATTTGTCTACAAAGCCACGTTATTCGCTACACATTCGTCAATAACGGAGAAGAACCGTGATATGAAAGGAAACGGCAATTGCATTTTATTTCACTTCGACCACCACCGATATTCTACACGACGTGTTTCGAGCTCATGTCAAGCTCTCGTCAGGAAGATCTAGGTGGATGGTCGAGGTGTAAGAAAATGCTTTTGGCCTTTCTGGTAATAATAAAATAACCAGACTTCAGTACACTTGGTACGACATCTATATTAATTAAACGAAAAGATTTCTCTGGTATACAGAAGAAATCTTTTCCGTAGCGGACGCGAAAATGTAAATTTCAAAGTCTTCATAAAAGACGATGAACGACAAAAGACACCTCTTTGTGTCACAGATTTGTCTACAAAGCCACGTTATTCGCTACACAATCGTCAATAACGGAGAAGAACCGTGATATGAAAGGAAACGGCGATTGCATTTTATTTCACTTCGACCACCACCGATATTCTACACGACGTGTTTCGAGCTCATGTCAAGCTCTCGTCAGGAACATCTAGGTGGATGGTCGAGGTGTAAGAAAATGCTTTTGGCCTTTCTGGTAATAATAAAATAACCAGACTTCAGTACACTTGGTACGACATCTATATTAATTAAACGAAAAGATTTCTCTGGTATACAGAAGAAATCTTTTCCGTAGCGGACGCGAAAATGTAAATTTCAAAGTCTTCATAAAAGACGATGAACGACAAAAGACACCTCTTTGTGTCACAGATTTGTCTACAAAGCCACGTTATTCGCTACACATTCGTCAATAACGGAGAAGAACCGTGATATGAAAGGAAACGGCAATTGCATTTTATTTCACTTCGACCACCACCGATATTCTACACGACGTGTTTCGAGCTCATGTCAAGCTCTCGTCAGGAACATCTAGGTGGATGGTCGAGGTGTAAGAAAATGCTTTTGGCCTTTCTGGTAATAATAAAATAACCAGACTTCAGTACACTTGGTACGACATCTATATTAATTAAACGAAAAGATTTCTCTGGTATACAGAAGAAATCTTTTCCGTAGCGGACGCGAAAATGTAAATTTCAAAGTCTTCATAAAAGACGATGAACGACAAAAGACACCTCTTTGTGTCACAGATTTGTCTACAAAGCCACGTTATTCGCTACACATTCGTCAATAACGGAGAAGAACCGTGATATGAAAGGAAACGGCAATTGCATTTTATTTCACTTCGACCACCACCGATATTCTACACGACGTGTTTCGAGCTCATGTCAAGCTCTCGTCAGGAACATCTAGGTGGATGGTCGAGGTGTAAGAAAATGCTTTTGACCTTTCTGGTAATAATAAAATAACCAGACTTCAGTACACTTGGTACGACATCTATATTAATTAAATGAAAAGATTTCTCTGGTATACAGAAGAAATCTTTTCCGTAGCGGACGCGAAAATGTAAATTTCAAAGTCTTCATAAAAGACGATGAACGACAAAAGACACCTCTTTGTGTCACAGATTTGTCTACAAAGCCACGTTATTCGCTACACATTCGTCAATAACGGAGAAGAACCGTGATATGAAAGGAAACGGCAATTGCATTTTATTTCACTTCGACCACCACCGATATTCTACACGACGTGTTTCGAGCTCATGTCAAGCTCTCGTCAGGAACATCTAGGTGGATGGTCGAGGTGTAAGAAAATGCTTTTGGCCTTTCTGGTAATAATAAAATAACCAGACTTCAGTACACTTGGTACGACATCTATATTAATTAAACGAAAAGATTTCTCTGGTATACAGAAGAAATCTTTTCCGTAGCGGACGCGAAAATGTAAATTTCAAAGTCTTCATAAAAGACGATGAACGAAAATGAAACACGTCGTGTAGAATATCGGTGGTGGTCGAAGTGAAATAAAATGCAATTGCCGTTTCCTTTCATATCACGGTTCTTCTCCGTTATTGACGAATGTGTAGCGAATAACGTGGCTTTGTAGACAAATCTGTGACACAAAGAGGTGTCTTTTGTCGTTCATCGTCTTTTATGAAGACTTTGAAATTTACATTTTCGCGTCCGCTACGGAAAAGATTTCTTCTGTATACCAGAGAAATCTTTTCGTTTAATTAATATAGATGTCGTACCAAGTGTACTGAAGTCTGGTTATTTTATTATTACCAGAAAGGCCAAAAGCATTTTCTTACACCTCGACCATCCACCTAGATGTTCCTGACGAGAGCTTGACATGAGCTCGAAACACGTCGTGTAGAATATCGGTGGTGGTCGAAGTGAAATAAAATGCAATTGCCGTTTCCTTTCATATATATATATATATATATATATATATATATATATATATATATATATATATATATATACAGTATGTCCCTGTAAGTTGTATCCATATGGAAAACTTTTTTATTATTAATTTTACGAAAAAAAGTTATTCTTTATAAAAAGCTCTGCATGGTCCAAAACCTAAGAATTAACCATCAAATATCAATGTTTTTGAATATTATACGAGGTATGTCAAAAAGTTTGAATTTCACTCAAGAGTAAAGTAGCTTTATTTTTCGTAATATTGGAAATTGCTATTATGAAAAGTTGTTTGGAATTAAAAATTATATTCTAATATGCACTTACATCCTTCTATTTGAAAAAAAAATTATTTTTTTTTGAGAAATTATGGATAACTATCATTATTTTTTCAGTTATTTCAATTCTGATAACTCTTTTATTATTAATCTTACGAAAAAAAGTTATTCTTAATCAAAAGTTCTGCATGGTCTAAAATTTAAAATACAACCATCTTATATCAAATTTTATCAATTTTATACGAGGTATGTCAAAAAAGATAAATTTAAATCAAAAGTAAAGTACCTTTATAGTTCAGAATATTTCAATTAGAAGGATGTAATTACATACTGAAACATAGTTTTTAATTCTAAATAACTTTTCATAATAACAATTTTCGATATTGTGAAAAATAAACGTATTTTACTCTTGAACGAAATTCATATTTTTTGACATACCTCGTATAAAATTAATAAAAGTTGACAAAAGATGGTTGTATTTTAGATTTTAGACCATGCAGAACTTTTTATTAGGAATCACGTTTTTTCGTAAAATTAATAATTAAAGAGTTATCTGAATTAAAATAACTGAAAATAATGTTAGTTATCCATAATTTTTCAAAAAAAATTTTTTTTTAATTAGAAGGATGTAATTGCATATTAGAATACAGTTTTTAATTCCAAACAACTTTTCATAATAGCAATTTCCAATATTGTGAAAGATAAAGCTACTTTACTCTTGAGTGAAATTCAAACTTTTTGACATACCTCGTATAATATTCAAAAAATTTGATATTTGATGGTTAAATCTTAGGTTTTGGGCCATGCAGAGCTTTTTATAAAGAATAACTTTTTTTCGTCAAATTAATAATAAAAAAGTTTTCCATATGGATACAACTTACAGGGACATACTGTATATAATAAAATTTTTATATATATATAATAAAAATTTTATATACAGAGAGAGTCTGTAATTTGGAATAAATTCAATATCTCAAATACTAATTGTTTTTTTGAAAAATGCTCAGACCCGTCGATTAGTATTTCAAATTGTCCTTTTTGACATACAATAATAATGTATACAGGGTGTCCCATTTTAAAGATATGACGTCATCATTGATTTTCTTAAATGGCAACACTGTCATTTTGATAGCTATTTTGATAGGGTGTATAAAGTTATACACAACTGCAAAATATCAAATTTTTATTCTCTACCATTTACAAGATAATAGAAAATATCAAAGTTATGTCTGTAATTTGGTATAATTCAATAATTAAAATACTAATTGTTTTTTTGAAAAATGCTCAGACCCGTCGATTAGTATTTCAAATTGTCATTTTTGAGATACAATAATAATGTATGCAGGTTGTCCCATTTTAAAGATATGACGTCATCATTGATTTTCTTAAATGGCAACACTGTCATTTTGATAGCTATTTTGATAGGGTGTATAAAGTTATACACAACTGCAAAATTTCAAATTTTTATTCCCTACCATTTACAATACAATAAAAAATAACAAAGTTATGAAAAACAAGTAATCAAATAATAATTGAATTTAATTATTTCAATTAAGCAAAAACTCATAATGTTGCCCTCAATTATTGTCAAATTGTCAATGGGCAACTTTATGAGCATTTGCTTATTTGAAATATTTAAATTCAATTATTATTTGATTACTTATTTTTCATAACTGTGTTATTTATTATTATCTTGTAAATGGTAGGGAATAAAAATTTGAAATTTTGCAGTTGTGTATAACTTTACACACCCTATCAAAATAGCTGTCAAAATGACAGTGTTGCCATTTAAGAAAATCAAAGATGACGTCATATCTCTAAATTGGAACACCCTGTATACATTATTATTGTATGCCAAAAATGACAATTTGAAATACTAATCGACGGGTCTGAGCATTCTTCAAAGAAACAATTAGTATTTTAATTATTGAATTTATTCCAAATTAAAGATATAACTTTGTTATTTTCTATTATCTTGTAAATGGTAGAAAATAAAAATTTGATATTCTGCAGTTGTGTATAACTTTACACACCACATCAAAATTGCTATCAAAATGACAGTGTTGCCATTTAAGAAAATCAACGATGACGTCATATCTCGAAATTGGGACACCCTGTATACATTATTATTGTATGTCAAAAAGGACAATTTGAAATACTAATCGACGGGTCTGAGCATTTTTCAAAAAAACAATCAGTATTTGAGATATTGAATTTATTCCAAATTACAGACCCTGTCTGTATATACGTCTATATATATATATATATATATATATATATATATATATATATATATATATATATATATATATATATATATATATATATATATATGAGCAATTCCAAACGATTTCGCCGAGTTTTGTGGACGAGGTTCTCGGATTTGTACCAAATTTTAGTATGTTATTGTACTTCATTAAAAAATATTTTCCTGAGAATTATAGGCCCCTAGGTCTCATAGGGCCTGAGATAGGGGCCCTGAAAAGGCCTAAAATTGACCTTTTAAAGGTTTTGAGAGTTATTTTTAAAATACGATATCTCGAAACCTTTTGAAGCATATTTAATTTTTCAAACTGATTTTTTTTTTGTCTTGACGTCTAGTATTCACAAATAAATTTTTAATTTTCTAAATATTAAGCGTAATTTTGGGGAACTCGTTAAGTGCGAAGCAAATTTTGAAAAATTGATATTTTCTTATCTTTTTCATTCTATTGCCAAATTTGAACGCGACGTCGAAGGATCTTTTGCAATATCTTATTTTTAAGGTATTAAGGCAAAGTTTAAAATAGTTATAGGTATATTTTTTTATATTGAAAGGCAGCGAAGATATATGCATTTGAGCAGGGCCCTTTTTGTGCAAAACAGCGTTTTTTGGAATTTTCAGCTTAGTGCAACTTTTTTCTTCCTATTTTTTTTGGCCTGAAATTTTTTTTGGGAGTAGTTCTCTATATGTGTAATAATCTCTAGGTACGGAGTTTCTTGGCCCGGCCCTCTAAGTCTTCGTTTTAAATCCATGAAAAATCAGGATTTTTTGTACTGAGTAACTCAAATTATCTAGTTTTTTAGGACTCAGTTTAATAGATTCGAATAATATTCCAGGCTGTATGCTCGCCCCCGTTAGGTAAATTATTCCGATTCGTTTTCTTTTGCACAAACAGGATGCCAGGCGGTATCGCGATCGGAAAATTGTTTAAATAATTTTTTTTAAACAAATTCAAAAAATAATTTTTTTTACTTCAGACAATTTTTTTTAGTTTCTTTGATTCATTCTGAGCAAAAATTATTTCTTATGATTTTTCTCTGAAATTGATTTTTGCCGAGTTATACGCAGTTTAATATTTGAAAAACGCGAAAACGGGAATTTTCAAGGCTTATTAACTCGGTTAAAATTATCATTATGAAAGTCAGAAAGTAATCAAATCTAAGTTTAAAGCTCTCCCTACAAGATCCTGAAGCAATTTTTGTCTTTATTTTATTACGAAGCTGTTATTGTTAATTATCAATAATGAGCGTTGAGCGCGTATGGAGGCGAGTGGTGAGTGCTGGAGAGATACACGCTTAGCGCTCATTGTTATTTTTTTAAAATAACAGCTTCGTAATAAAATAATGACAAAAATTTCTTCAAAATCTTGTAGGGAGGGCTTTAAACTTTGATTTGGTCACTTTGTGACTTTCATAATAATAATTTTAACCGAGTTATTAAGCCTTGAAAATTCCCATTTTCGCGTTTTTAAAATATTAAATTGCGTATAACTCGGCAAAAATCAATTTTACAGAAAAATCATAAAAGATCTTTTTTGCTCAGAATGAATCAAAGAAACAAAAAAAAAATTTGTCCGAAGTAAAAAAATTTATTTTTTAAATTTGATTAAAAAAATTATTTCAACAATTTTCCGACCGCGATACCGCCTGCCATCCTGTTTGTGCAAAAAAAACGAATCGGAATAATTTACCTAACGGGGGCGAGCATACAGCCTGGAATATTATTCGAATCTATTAAACTGAGTCCTAAAAAACTAGATAATTTGAGTTACTCAGTACCAAACATTCTGATTTTTCATAATTTAAAACGAAGACTTAGAGGCCCGGGCCAATAAACTCCGTACCTAGAGATTATTACACATATAGAGAACTACTCCGAAAAAAAATTTCAGGCCAAAAAAAATAGGAAGAAAAAAGTTGCACTAGGCTGAAAATTCCAAAAAACACTGTTTTGCACAAAACGGGTCCTGCTCAAATGCATATATCTTCGCTGCCTTTCAATATAAAAAAATATACCTATAACTATTTTAAACCTTGCCTTAATACCTTAAAAATAAGATATTGCAAAAGATCCTTTGACGTCGCGTTCAAATTTGGCAATAGAATGAAAAAGATAAGAAAATATCAATTTTTCAAAATTTGCTTCGTACTTAATGAGTTCCCCAAAATTACGCTTAATATTTAGAAATTTGAAAATTTATTTGTGAATACTAGACGTCAAGACAAAAAAAAATCAGTTTGAAAAATTAAATTTGCTTCAAAACGTTTCAAGATATCGTATTTTAAAAATAACGCCCAAAACCTTTAAAAAGTCAATTTTAGGCCTTTTCAGGGCCCCTATCTCAGGCCCTATGAGACCTAGGGGGCTATAATTCTCAGGAAAATATTTTTTTATGAGGTACAATAACATACTAAAATTTAGTACAAATCCGAGGACCTCGTCCACAAAACTCGGCGAAATCGTTTGGAATTGCTCATATATATATATATATATATATATATCGATAAAAGGTACGTTGTCGCCTCGCGGTGAAAACTATGACGACCTCGCCTCACCCTTTTGTAGTTCTTTTTTTCAAAAAATATATGCATATATACAATGAGGGGAACTTTCTAATTAAGAATCTCTAAAGAGGGGAAACGATTTTAAATGTTTTTTTATATATAAATTTACGATTAAATCCAATGCGCTGTCGCCTCACAACTATATATGACTAAGAATGAAAGCCGGTACGTTGTTGCCTCAGACGGCGTTGCCAAATATTCGAAAATGAATAAAGGATTGAGTGGGTCGAACTTTGGTGCACAGCGAGAGGTAGTATAGGTATTTATTACGGATATAGGTAAAGAAATAGTGGGAATTTGTTAACATGTTCTATTGTTGTTTACATTAAAAATAAAGGATGGTTATTTTTGATATTTTAAATAAGCTTAAGATATGAACATGGTTTGTTTGGATTATATGTTTATAAATTTTTTATTAGCAGATATTCCAAAGCTAGTATTTTGCAATAAATTAAGCTAAACCAAGTTATTTTGTGTGAATTATTGCTCTTATACAGTAAAATTATAAAGGATCTTAATGATATAATTTATTATTTGCAGTAAACATATTACCTATCTCACAGAAAAAAGTGTCAACGATTTATTTAAAAATTTTAATTAAAAACCAGTGAACTAGTATACATAACTGTAAAAATGTTCCAACAAAACGTATTCTTACAGCAAAGTGTACGAAAATAATCCATAAGTTGGTGAAGGTGGGGTGGTTTTAAGGGCGAAAATAGTTTTCTGAAATTTCTGGCTAAACATTGCATCGTTTAAAAAAATTCAACGCAAAAGCTGTTGGCGATAAAAAAATCTACAATTTGTGTAGTGGTCTTTTTATCCTAATCTCAAAAAATTTTGAGAAAAACTCAAAACTAGGTTTTTAGGTACCTATTTAAGTTTTTTCTTCTACAAAAATGATTTCATTATGTTTTGTTTAAATGTCAAACCCTTTAATTGAGGCGTTGGTTAGATGTTTATTATATCTAAGAATAAAAAAAATTATAAAAATAGCAACAAAAAGTAAAAAAAAAATATTTCCCTATTTTCACTTAAGCATCATATAAAAAACTTACATATGCCATACATATTTTATTTTTATAAGATGTTGAATTTTTGATTTTATAATATTGGAATTCATCTTTTTATCTAGATGAATATACGCCATCTTGAATATAATTTGAAAAGTGTTCTCTTAAAAGGTTTGTTTTTTAATATTTCTTCTTTGTGGAGGCACATTTGAATCGCATTCGGAATCTTCCCTTGTTTGGTTTTTTGATGCTTTGAGTAATTTTTTTATTTGGATAGTACTTATCGTCACTGTCCGTTTTAAATTCTTTACTTGTTTGAGCCAAAACGTTATCTTTTGCAACCAACGCTTTACTTTTTTTAACTTTTTGCATACCTGCAATACTTGGAAAATTAATATTCGTATTTTGAAGATTGCTTTTTTTATTTTCTTCCGCATTTTTCTCAATCGTGGTGAAAATCTAGTTCTTCAAGCGATTTTCTTTTATATTCTAAAGGAAGAGAATCCCTTTCCATTACTATTAAAAATTTTGACAATTTTACGGTTTGATAAATGTCAGCAGGTAATTCATAACATTCATCATGCATTTTTTCGTCATGCCCCATAAACTTGACAAATTCTTTAGGTTTAATTTTTGGACATACTTAAAATTTGTGCTACTGTTGCAATATTTTTGCGTAATTTGGTACTTGATATAGCTTCAGAGTTTGTTAAAATCATTTTGCTTGTCAATTTACGGATCGAAACATCCCCTTTGTCCCATTTTAGCTTACTGCTTGGAACTGCAAACATATAGTTATTAACGTCGGACGACGTCAGACATGTATTTATGTCTATGTTTTATTAAAGTTTCTATGAACCTTGCAACATTTTTGGAAGTAAAATAACAACAGCCCAAGAACCTTTACCAGAACACACTGGAATTTTGTGTCCTCTCGTAAGTGCCTTTTCTCCTTCAGTTAAAACATTTTCAAAATCACTGAAATCCGTTTATCTTTCGTTACTAGATTGCTGAATTTTTAAATACTGAACATCACCTATTCGTCTTCTGTTAAAAATAATGGCTAATGCTAGAGCATAGTTAACTAAATTTTTATGTTTCAACATTATCAATATTGCTCTCAAACGTCTTCTGACACTTCACACCAATTTTAATACTTTCTTCTCAAAATATTTTATTATCACTTAGTGGTACTAGCTTTGGCAATTTTTGTTCTTGAATATCTTTGTTAGCGAGAGAAGCAATTTCCAAACTCCAACGATTTGTCAGCAACGTTTTCAAATTATGTATTTATAGCCCTTGGCCAATTCCTGTATTTGTCTTTCTGTTGTACACGTAAAATCAGCTGATTCTTTTAGTATTAAATGGAGGTGTTCATAGCAACATAGTTGTAGGTACGTACCCAAGTGCAACGCGATAATACGAGTAGGAGGACTGAAGGTTTTTTAAAACTATTGTATACATATAAAACTAAAGACTAAGTAGTTTCGTGTTGTAACGAAATTGAAAATGCTTATTAATTTTTGATTTACATGTTTACTCTGATTGGAGTACGAAGGGAACCATTCTCGTTGGAACTTTACCTCGCTGAGCAGATGAGACGTGAATTATAAATTGTAAAATTCCCTCATCTTCCTTAGTCTCAGCATCCTTAGGCAAGCTTAGGCTTGCAAATTTTAGAAGCCTCAAAGGTATAACCAGAGAAGGTTTCCATTGTTTTCAATCTGGTAGGATGTGGAGCAACATTTTTGGTGTTGTTTTATGTGCTGTTAGTTTGAAAACTTAGTCTTTTGCTAGCAGTTGCCGCTAGGGCATCCCAGCCATTTCGTTCGTTGCAATTCGTGACTGCACGCCGGGGTTTGTCCTAGTTGGGTCAGAGAGAGCAGCATATGTGCCTCCTGATGAGAGACTAATAAGTTTCGAAACATGATTGACTAGATTGGACTAGAATATGATGCGCCTGTAGTTTCGCGTTGCAACGAAATTGAAAGTGGTTATTCATTTTTGATATATAAAACTCTTGGAGCACTTGAGATCGTCAAAATTTTTGGGTCTTAAAATATGCTTTAAAGCAATCGTATTATTATTTACCATCGTTCTATACTTAATAATAAATATAGAGAGGGTTCGCATTCTTCCACTACATGCATAGTTTATACCCTCTCTCTTATGGTTTTTTAAGTAAGAATTATCAAAATTAACGTAAATGTAAATGCTATACATCTTTCGTTTTGTAGAAGACTCTTGTTTCATAACATTTAATTTGGGGACAACGTTTTTTGGATCCATTACACATGCTGTAAGGGTTTGCGATTCAGAAACGTAATTATTACTGGAACCACCACGGTTTTTTGCTTGCAAATTCTGTTATGTCGTTTATAATGATACGGTCATTTGCTAATAGTCTAGCTAGAAGGCTTACAAGACATAATCAATAAAGTTACAGAAGTGAGTCGGCGTTATGGACTGAATCCTAACATTAAGGAACCTAAATATATATGAGGATCAGGAAAGATAACGCATCAGTTGAAGGGCTAGAAAAAATCGTAAACAAATAAGCAGAAACATGCAAATTACCTGTAAGGATATTAATCTGATGAGCAACATCAATGGTAAATAAAATAAATAATAAAATAAGGGTACTTCGATGATATGTATTTCCCGTGTTTTCTTTGCATCGCCATCTATCAAGATCTTATTTTCAGTTATTTTGTTCGTTTCATGTCTTGTCAATTTATTTTTGTTAGTTTCTCATTTTATCGTCCTATATTTTTTTTGCTTAAAATATTACTGTTGTCATTTCTATTCAAACATTTTAATGTCAGAATACAGGTTTTTCTTTCAGAGCAGAAGTAGTAAAATTCTGATGTTGGATAGTGTTTTGTTGTTTCATTTTTGAGATTTTTGAAACTGTTGGTATTACTGCTCAATGATAAATTCCTATACGAAATTTACTTAGATTGACTCCCGTTTGCATGTCACCCACATAAAGATATTTATTTTGGTTTTACATAGTTTTTTTTTATTTGTGTTAAGCCATTCAGGTTCATTTTAGTGTTTTTCAACTTTCTGTAATTTCGATAGTAGGTATATCAGTGTTTATCCTTTGTCATAACTGTTATTTTTTTTCCTATTGCTGTTACAGAAAAAATCATTTATGTTCTTACTTTTGTAATAAAGTCACATAATAATGAATTTTTTATTTTTTAGGATTAAATTAATGACTGGTTAGAATTTTCCTATCCTTTCGTCTTCATGATCCTTTCGGGCATAGACTTGTTCAGTTCCATATTATAATAACTACTTAAGTATTACATACGCTCCATGATTACTAATATTCTCTTTGTAATTTTTATTAATTCCTATGCGACCAGCTAACATATTTTTATTCCGACATGCTCTCTCTCTTATAGAACTTGTTTATACAGGGTGTCCAGAAACTCCACCTACAAACGAAGACAGGCGATTCCTCAGATATTTTCCTAAGACAATTTAACCCAATTCACCTAGTCCGAAAATGTTTCCTAAGGGAGCTAGAGCTCTTGGAAGATGGCATCTAGTAATTAGTTTTTCTTAAATACCTCTAAAACGCTTCTATTTAGCAAAACGAAATTTGGTAAGCCTATTCATCTTCCAGGGATAAATCGATTCCATCCATTGTGAATTTTTAGTACCGGTCATAGGCGTCCATTTTGGGTAGGGCAACGGTTATTTTATAGCATAACTTTTTTGTCTTTAGCGTTTAAGTATTTTTGACTCTGGATTTTTAAATTGTGAGGTATTCTAGAATTAAAAGATACTCTTGCTTTAATTCGGTAGGACACATCGAATTCTAGAAAAATTTATTTGAAAATTTTTCGTTTTTTGAATTTGAAAAGAATTTAACAAAACCAACCATTTAATTTTACCAACTTGAAGCAAGAGTAACTTTTAGTACCAGAATACCTCATAATTTAATAATCTTGTGTCAAAAATGCTTAAAAATGAAAGACAAACAGTTATACGATAAAATAACCGTTGACCTACCCAAAACGGACGCATATGACCGGTACTAAAAATTTGCAATTAATGAAACCGATTCATCTCTAGGATATAAACAAACGTACCAGTTTTCGTTTTCTAAATAGTTTTTTTTTAATTCAAGAAACAAAAAATTTTCAAATCGATGTTTCTAGAAAATTGTATATTCTATGGACTTAAAGCAAGAGTACCTATTATTACTAGAATAATTCACAATTTAATAATCCATAGTCAAAAATGCTTAAAAATTAAATAAAAAAGGTATGGGATAAAGTAACCGTTGCCGTACCCAAAACGGGCGTCTATGACCGGTACTGGAAATCCACAATGAATGAAATGGATTTATATCTGGATGATAAATATGCGTAATAATTTTCGTTTTTCTAAATAGAAGCGTTCTGGCGCTATTTAAGAAAAACTAATTACAAGACGCCATCTTCAAAGAGCTCTAGCTCCCTTAGGAAGCATTTTCGGACTAAGTGAATTGGGTTAAATTATCTTAAAATTATCTGAGGAATCTCCTTTTCTCGTTTGTCGGTAGAGTTTCTGGACACCCTGTATAAGGTCAACAATTTTAAATCGTAAGCTGCAACTTATATCATAAAGTTTTTAGCTGCATTGTTACGGTACCGACGGCGCATATTTTTATATTTCACGACCTAATACCCAATGCAAACTGAAAGCGACGTTGCCAAAATCTGAGGCAACAAGGTACCGGTTGTTAAACAAAAAGTAGAATTTATATGCTGAGGCGACAACATACAGCCAGTCACTGCTGCAATGCCGTTACTAGCGCCAGTGATATACTGCCGAACTAACGAACCAAAAAATAGTGAAAAGGGGTACGTTGTCACCTCAAAACTATTTTTTGCACCTCGACTCATAAGGTGGTTGGGAAGCTGTCCTGAAATTTTCAGCCTAAAACGTTGTCGCCTCACCAAAGTGAGGCGACAACGTCATATATGAGGCGACAACGTCTACCGATTCACCGTTTCTGAGGCGACAAGGTACCCCTTATCAATATATATATATATATATATATATATATATATATATATATATATATATATATATGAAACTTAAAGCTAAAATCAATATCAACAAAAGAATTAATATTAAAATTAAACTCACCAGGCTTCCGGGTTGAACCGCGTCGTTGGTTTCTAGGCCGAGCTTTCGACGTCCTCTCTGACGTCATCTTCAGGGCTTCCGGGGTCTCAGTCTCCTGAGGCTCCAGACACTACACTCAGTACTCACTACTTCACTACTCACTGCAATACTGTTGTTGCTGACGCTGGGGCGGTCATTTATACCGTGGACTGGTGTGACTGACGTGGCTGTCGATGACGTGGCGGAGTGGGAATTAGCGCGAAGACGATTTGGAGAGGCGCGAAGATTTTTGACGGCGGGAATTGTATTTGTAGATGGAGCGGACGATGTTTTCTTTAGGAGGGGTCTCCAAGTCGAAGGTAAACGGATGCCGTCATCTCTTTTATTGAGACAATTTGGCCGTTTTTCGATTTCTATGGCTTCTCGGATAATTCTTTGTTTATAGAAGCGGATGGGGGCTATGGTTCTGGAGTGTTCAAAGTCAATTTTGTGACCTGTATGAAGATGGTGTTGGCCTAGGGCTGAAACTGAATCGGAATTGCGAACAGATATGGAATGTTCATAAATCCTATTTTGGATTCTACGATTGGTTTGTCCTATGTAAGATCGGGGGCAGTCTGCACAAGGAATTTCATAAACTCCGTGTTGTTCATTTGGAATGTTGTCTTTGACGGATCGGACAAGAGATGAAAGTTTTTGTTGGGGGGTAAATACTGTTTTTATTCCTCGTGGTTTAAGAATTCTGTCGATTTTGTCAGTAACACCTTTGATATAGGGAAGAAAAGCTTTCGTATGATCAGGATCTGACTCTTTGGGTTGTGATTGAGCGGGAGATTGAAGTTTATGGATGCTCCTATCGATGTGATTTTCGCGGTAACCGTTTTGGATGAGGGCTTGTTTTAAAGAAGAGAGTTCAGTAGATCTACTTGCATCATCGGAAAGACGGATTGATCTGGAGACAAGAGTATTAATGACTGAATTAATTTGAGAAGGTGGGTGATGAGAGTTGCCATGCAAGTAGCGGTTGGTATGGGTGGGTTTTCGATAAACAGAGTGATGAAAACCTTGTGATTGGTTCTTCTTAATAAGAACGTCGAGAAACGGTAAGGATGAGTCAGTCTCCATCTCCATCGTGAACTGGATACTGGGATGTATACCATTCAGATGGGTCTGAAAAGACGCTAAAGCATCCCTGCCGTGGGGCCAAATGACGAATGTATCGTCAACATATCGTAGCCAACATGTGGGTTTGAGCGTAGATGTGGATAGTGCTCGGGTCTCAAAATCGAGTCTCAAAAATGTATATATATATATATATATATATATATATATATATATATATATATATATATATATATATATATTAAAAACATGAGATGTAGATCCTTGAAACACACTCAGTGATCAAAAGATCCAAGGTTAATGGTTTGACGACCACTCGTACGAAATCAAACAGATGAAATAGAGAATGTGGAAAAATCCCCTTACGAACAATATAAAAATATAAACTTAGAAATGGTGGATGTGTGAATTGTTCGTAAGGGGATTTTTCCACATTCTCTATTTCATCTGTTTGATATATATATATATATATATATATATATATATATATATATATATATATATATATATATATATGTCTTCATATCAAGGCGAGATCCGTTTGTATCATAAGCTATGCAAGATGAGATCCGTTTTGCAAGGCGAGATCCGATTTTGGATCTCACCTTGTATTCACGTGTATATAGTGACATCTCGATGTAACAATGGTTAGGGTACAAGTAAATCGATTTTTGTCTGGACCTCATTTTGCACCCCTTTTGGTGAATTTTATATTGCAGTGGTTCCACTAAATCCGCTGTAGAGGGCAGCGCGCGCGATCCGTTGTGTATATGGTAAATATATATTTTGCAGACAACCCGAGATCCGGTAAATTTGGAAACATCGCAAATGAATTTCACGGTCAACTCTCTCACTCGGCTTATGTCTAGCTTGAATAAGAATGTTTACATTATTTAAGGGCTCTGTCCAGAAAGGCGATTGTCAAATATCTCGAGAACTAGACGGCATATCGAAAAAACGTTGGAATGCTTTTTGAATGGTTTTTCAAAATCTATATACTTATGCAATAGCAGGGTTCTTATTCTGCCTGCGAAAGCGGTGGGTGTAGCAACTTTGAATTTTCAACTGAAACACTTTATTTTTAATTAAATAGTTGAAATTTAGAATTAAAAATACACAACTTTTGTTTGAATCGATAATAGCTTCTTTAATCCAGTCGGAAGAGCTTCAAAATCGTCGTTTTGATGACATTTTTAGGTTTTAGGGGTACCTCAGGTAGTTAGCTTAAAACGTAAGAAATAAATTTGAATAGTTAATGTTTATTGATAAACAAAGCTCCAATTCTATTTTACTTCAACTCATTTTAAGGCTATTTCAATAAACTAATCGGTTCTTTTTTCAGTTTTTTGGTAAAACATTGTAACTTATAGACGAAAATTCTTAAAATCGGCTATTTTTCATTTAAATTGTCAATAAATAATTAAATTGAGAAAAAATTGGTCAGATTTACATAAATTTTGTTATTCCGTCCATATAGAAACTAAAACAATTGTTACGTAGTTACACTGAGTGTCATAAAAACCGTGTATTTTTACTCATTTCTTTGAGCTATTTTACGTAATATCGAGATATAAGTTGTATTTTTTACATAAGTTATATTAACGTTAAACTGACTTAATTTATAGTTTTATAAGCAACAATTAAGTATAGCGCAATTTATAAAACCTTGTTTAAATTGTTTTACATGCTCTATAATGCGGTTATCTTAAATTTTGTTTTGAATGTTTTTCTTCTTACTGGTAGACAAAAAATGGCAAAATGTGCATTTTTGACATCAAATTGTTGATAACCAACATAGTTACTACTCAAAATATTAAAAAAACTAACCGTCGGTATAACAGGTTGCCTGGAAACCAGATGCAGAACAGTACCATAAATGTTTTAGACTTTTTAGCACTTTCTTTAAGTGAAATTTAAAATCATTTACCACCCATGTACACTCATTACGGAATCTGTTACAAGAATTTCAGCGATTTCAGCCATTTTTTCAAAATTTATTTGGATTTTCTCTAGTAATCCTTCCAAAAGACAATACATAAATGGTGAATAAATTTTACACCAACTTCAAGGAGGGTAATTTATACAGGTACATACCTGGAATTATTATATGGACCGTTCACTCTTGTTAGAGTATAGTTCGCTCAAATATGAGCTCTTTTAATCCATTTCACGCGGTAAATTAGTCCGCTTTTCCTTTAGGTCTTAGTTCATAGGTTGTGATGTTTTTTTGCCCTCTCTACTATCTTCTTCCACTCTCTCCGGTCCTGAATCTTTTCTCTCCAGTTTGCAATTTCCATCTTTGATATATCGTCTAGCAGTTGATCTTCCCATCTAATTTTTGGTCTTCCTCTTGGTCTATTTTTTACTGGTTTCCAGTTCATTATCTTCCTAATCAGTTCTTCTACCCCTCTTCTTTGTGTGTGCCAAACCATCTGAGGCTTTGTGCTTTAATGAATTTTACTATATCTTCTCCTTTATTTATATTTATTATTTCATGGTTCATCAGCTTTCAATATTCCCCTGTTTCTGTCTTTACTGGGCCATGTATCCTTATAAATTTTCTCTCAATTATTTTTAACTTTTCTTCGTCTTTTTTCGTAAGGCACATTACTTCTGCTCCATAGGCTATCACTGATCTGATTGCTGCTGTGTATATTTTTGATTTTGTTTTTTTTTGCTCAGGTTTTTGTCCTTGAGTAGTTGGTGATATTTCCAATATACTCTATTACCTGCTTTAATTCTGTCGTTTATCTCTATACTCCTTCCGTTTTTGCCGTCCACCATCACCCCCAGGTATTTGAAGCAATCTACTCTCTGGAATGTATTTTCACCTATCTTTATTTCTGCTATTCTGTTTACATTGTCTCGTGTGCTTATAAGATATTTTGTTTTATTCTGATTGATTATTAGTCCTCTCGTCTTTGCTTCTCTTACCAGGGTTAAAAGTGCCTCTTCTAGTCTTTTTTTATCTCGTGATACCAGTCCCAGTTCATCTGCATATCCCATGATCTGTGTTGAGCTTTGAATAATTGTCTTTTTCAGCCCTGTGTCCCTAATTACTCCTTCTAGAGCGATATTAAATAGTGTCGTTTGTCGTTGACAGACTGTCTCCTTGTCTTACTTCAAGTTCTATTTTGATGTCATTTGTATCGCCCTCATTTGTTTTAACTTTTGCTGTTGAGTCTTTTATTGTCATTCTAGTTAGTCTTATTAATTTTGCCGGTATCTCCATTTTTTTCATTTCTTTTAATAATTGTTGTCTGTATATGCTGTTGAAGGCCTGTTGGAAGTCGATGAATAGTATGTGTAATTCTATGTCATGTTCATAGCTTTTTTCAATTGTTTGTGTCAGTACGTGTATTGCATCTATTGTTGATCTTCCTTTGATCTATTGTTCTAAAACCCTGTTGATATGGTCCTATAATTTTTTCTGTGTATTGATTTAGTCGGTTTCTTATAATTGTGGTCAATATCTTATACGTTGTATTTAGTAGCATAATTGGTCTGTAGTTGCAGCACTTAGTTGGATCTCCTTTCTTAAAGATTGGTGCGATGTGTCCGTTTTTCCATTCTATGGGCATGCTTTCGTCCTTCCAAATTGTAACCATTAACTTGTGCATTCGCTTCGTGAGCTCCTCTCCGCCGTTGATGATCAGTTCGTTGTTGATTTCATCTGGCCCTGGCGTTTTGTTTACTTTTAGTTGTTTTAATACCTCCATGAATTCCTAATAAGTAGGTGCGACTTCCTCTTCATCTCTGTTATCTCTTATATCCTCATCCTCTGAATATGCCTTATTGTCGTTTTTGTATAGGTCCGTGAAATGTTTTTCCCAATCTTTTTTGTTTATTTTTGTGACAGATTTTTTGGTACTGTGTTATTGTTTTATCTATTCGAACAATTTCTTGTTGTCTTTATTATTCGTTTCTAATTCTTGCATTTGTTCAGAGATCCATGTGTTCTTCTTTCTTCTATAGAGTTTCAATGCTTCTTGTTTTTCTTTTCTATATTGGTCCAGTTGTTCCTGTTCGGCACTTTGTAGCCATTTGTTTCTTGCGAGGTGCTTCAGTTGACTTTTTTGGTGACATTCCTCATCAAACCATTCTTTCGATTCTTTGTTTTTTTGGAATCCTATTATTTGTTCTGCTGTCTCTATTATGCTGTTCTTTATGTTTTTCCATTCTCCTTCTATTTCTATGTGCTCGTACTGACCCAATTTCTGTTCCAGTTGTTCTGTATATTGTTGCTTTGTTTCTTGCGTTTTCAGATTGGCTATATTCCATTTCCTCCTTTTTCCTTTCTTATGATTATTTGCTTTGATTATTTTCATCTTAAGTTTTGCTATCAACAATATGTGGTCAGTGCCTCCATTTGCCCCTCTATATGACCTTACGTCTTGTATTATTTGTGTCCACTTTTTCGAAATTAGAGTATGATTTATTTGGTTTCCATCCATTCTTCCTGGTATCATCCATGTTATTTTGTTTTCTTTTTTATGTTTATGCCCAGTACTAACTATATATATATTTGTTGCTGCTGCTAGGTTGCAGATTTCTCCTCCATTATCATTCGTAGTTTCATGAATGGTTTCTTTGCCAGCTACATTACGATTATAGTCCTCCTTTCCGATCTTTGCATTGAAATCACCCAATATTATTAATATGTCATTCCTCGGAATATTTTCACAGGTTTCTTCCAGGATGTCTTAAA
This sequence comes from Diabrotica virgifera virgifera, assembly GCF_917563875.1. Taxonomy (NCBI): domain Eukaryota; kingdom Metazoa; phylum Arthropoda; class Insecta; order Coleoptera; family Chrysomelidae; genus Diabrotica; species Diabrotica virgifera. Next base: position 132,849,215 of record NC_065449.1, on the reverse strand, counting down.
ATTCTGTTTTATCTTCTTGGTTTGCTTCTTCGGTGGGTGCATAGCAATTGACTATCGAGATGTGGGCTTGTTTATTTTCTTATGTAAGATATCCTTTCATTAACTGCTTTGAATTGTATCAGTTTTTCCCTCATTTTTTTGTTCACCATAAATGCCGTACCATTCGTTCCCTGTTTGTTTTCTCCCGAATAATACATGTTAAAGTTTTTCTTCTCAATTTTTCCTTCTTTCTTCCATCGTATTTCCTGTACGGCTAGGATTTCTAGTTAGTATTTTTTCATTTCAAGAGCCATTTCTTGCATCTTACCTGCTGCCAGCATGGTTCTAATATTCCAAGAGCCCATTCTAATGGGTTTTGTTCTTTTCTTCTTATTGAGATTCTTTCTTTATTTTGTGTGCGTTATTTTGTTTTCGTTAACCGTTTGCATTTCCGAGTCTTTTTTGCCATGTCAATATCATATTTCAGCCGCTGTTCTTAGTTTATTAGTTTTTTGAATTTTCTATCAGCTGTTCTCTCTCTTCGTCCCATATCTAGATTTTGCCATTCACTATTAATTTCTTGTAGCCGATTTTCGTTTGCTTACCTTTGCTTCTTTCGTCCTTTGCTATTTTAGTTATTTCCGTTTGTATTTCTTTTTCTTTCGATGTCCAATCGTTGTTTATATAGATACGATCTTTATGCTGTTTTAGTTTACGTTTCTTGTTTAGGATTTCCATTTTATCCGTGAGGGCTTCTGTTTCTATTGCGCATACTGTTTCTCCTATTTTTTTTGCACTTCTTAGTTTTATTTGTATTTGCAACTCTTGGGCTCTGAAATTTTCCATTTCTTCTTTTAATTTCTTATAATCATTTGTTTCTACTTTCAACCCAGTTACGATCAAGCTTTTCTTTTTGCTAAATTTCTCTAGTTGCTCCATTCATTCATGTAGCTGTTTTACTTCTTTTTTTAGTTTTTGCTTCTCTGCTTTTACACCCATTAACTCTTTATTGGTTTGTTGTTATTCTTTCCTTATTTGTTTTATTTCCTGAAGCATTTCATCGTTTTTATTCATTAGCTCTTTCATTATTGTAATCATAACATTTTCCATGTCTTCCTTGTTTTCGTTGCCTGCTTTGCTTGGTGACCGTTTTTTAGTTTTACTTCTATTAAAACAATCATCCAAGTTTTCTCTTTTGCGTTTCGTTTCATCATCGGTTTCACTTCCTGTGACATTTTTTACATTTTCTAGGAGTGCAGCGCTAAAAATACCTGGAATACCGATATTAGATTATCAACAATACTTAAAAAATGAAAGTTACCAATTCACCGGTAGTTAATGCGTTATTTAAAAATTACCTGCGCACCAGAGTTGCCAGTTGGTCTGTAATTAGGATGGGGATTAAAATAGATACGAATTCACCGGGACCCGGAAATATGCACACCCTGATATTCTAGTTACGTAAGCTCGTCCGATTGGCGCATGACGTTAACAACAGAGTAAAGCATAGTCCCGTCTATGCGTTCGTAATACGAACGCGAATGAAATTTAACAATAGTACAAATGAATGAATTATGACTAAAAGAAACTAAGTGATTTTTATAGGTTAGAGGAAAATTATTAAACTATTTACTTTTATTTAAATTGATTTTCAGTTATTTGTAAATTTCCCAGTTTCTTGATTATATTGGTATCCGGAAAATAAAAATATTCATATAATCGATATCTACTAAAATTATTATATTTCGTTAGTTGGCAAAAATTGATTAGTGGCCTACACATTAGTAAATATAATTTTTACCAAGGGGAAGAAAAGCCCCAAAATAAAACCATAAATTTAATGGATTGATAAAAATACAAAATTTTTTACTTTTTAAATAATGTATTTCATCAGATTTAAGCAAGAGGCTTGGAAAAGACAAAAATAAGTTTTACAGTTTTCATGCCATGCACTTTATTTAAATTTTGTGCATGTGAAATAGACGTACATACAGCAACTATGTAGCAGTTTTTATAATTTTTCTTTTACGCAATGTCAGGTTGTTAAGAGACTTGTTTAATTCTTTAATTCGGAAGTACATCCGAGACCTAAAAAATAACTTGTTCGCTTTGTTAGAACAGTCTACAGTTACACTTTTGGACATAAGGTTTTCTAAATAATTTTTAGTTACCAAAATGGAATCACCATTCATGTGGAAGGAAAAATTGTCTCCAGTTACTTAATATATGACAAGAGAGTGTCTGATGGTTTACATAAACCACACTTACTCAAATGATCAACCCACGTGTACGTTGAAACATCTTCGGATTGAATACTGGAGTCCTTCAATTTATGGCAGATATAACCAGCCAAATTCTCCAAACCATCATACTCGAGGTCACTAATGTTTTTTCATTCTAACTCTCATTGAAAACTTGAAAATCCACAACTGTTTCGTTGTTAGAATCCAGCCTTTGGATCAATTGTCCAGAAATTGGTAAATCTGGGATGTCGTCTGTTTAAACGTTCGAAAATTCGTTCCGTTGTCTCTCCTACCCGTATATAACTTTTATAAAATAAAATAAAGCTTTTTGTTAACACTTTAAAAAAATTTTAATGGGTTTTCCCCGAAAAGAGCTTCATTTTTTGGTACTATGTATCACGTTAAAATATTTGATTTGGAATTTGAAGGATAAATTTGGAATTTGAAGGATCGTCTTTTTTATGAGCTACAAATTTACTTTTACTGGTTCTATAGACTAAGAATATACCATTTTTTCGTTTTTTTTATATGCTACATTTTTTACAAGAATATTTTTTCGATATAATACTTACTTTTTGAGTATTTGTGAAAAACCGCCGAAAAACGTGTTTTTTTTTTTTGTTGAAAAGTAAATATTTTTAGTCGCAAGTGACTCTAGTACCTACTACTAAATTAACCTAGTACCTAAGTTAAAAAAACTCTATAGAACAAAAGTTGCTTAAACTTAGTCAGATCTGTTTCCGGACTTATTTTAAACGTATATTTTTTCACCCTCCAAGTAAAAGCAATCAACGGCACAAATTCAACTTTGAAGTGGGGGATGGGTAGAATCTAAATCCAAATTTTCATGCAATTAGGAGTTGACCCTGAAAATTATGTGTGTTTCTTTTTATCTTTTAAATCATTTTACTTAAAATCATTTTTTAACTATCAAATAATAATTACATATTGAGTTATTTTATTTTTTAAACTTTAATAATATTTATAAAAAATTTTACTTTCTTGTAATGTATTTTTAAAACAAGCAGTCATTTAAATAATTATTTTGTAACAATTAGTATTACTTAAGAATATAATAATTACATTTTGGTTTCGTAGTAAGTGTTTTTTAAGAATATTAATGTATAATTTTAAAATATTGTATTGCAAATAATTATCATTATTAAATGGTTATTATTTGTCAAGTATTCTTTTTCTTTTTTCACACCCTTATGTATGTAATAAAACTAAGGGACTTTCTGAAAGGTCAATCGTAGACTTTAAAGACACAAAAGAAGCGATACTTAAAAGTTACGCCCATTACATATCTTTATATCGTGGGAAATATACAATACAACACGAGCTCCAACCGCTCGACTAATACTCTTTAGAGCTGGCATCAGTGTGTGACCTCGCGTTGAACGGTAAATATCTAAAATTTCGTATATAAGTCCTCCCCTTTACTTTTCAGCGACGGATCTCGTTTCGCTGTAAATTTATCAGAAAAATTTAAGTACAAAAATCTTTTCCCCTCTAAGTGTGCCATGATTAATCTGTTAATTATAAAGATACTTATGAACAATATACTCCAATAATTAATTTCCTATTGGTGGATCTCGGGTTGTCCTCGATTTAGTCGGATCTCGCCTTGATATGAAGACGTATATATATATATATATATATATATATATATATATATATATATATATATATATATATACATCCTACTATCAATTTGGCATCGATACATTATGCATTTACCATCGATTTGGCATCGTCTTGCAAAGTGGCATCTGTATATCGATGCCACTTTACACTACCTTAATAACTTTTTTTCTGCACTTGTTACCAGAAGTCTAATCAACTCGGTAGTTAGAGATTTGATTTCTTGATGTTACTTTAATATATCAGCTTTCTTTGTTTATCCCTTACTAAGTTATATAAGTTTATTCCATAAAATGTTTGAGTCCAAAATGATGGTACAGTGAAAATATTATATACATTTAGTTCAGTGTTTTACCGTTTTGTCGCTGCCGCTATATACATGAAAACGTATATCCCACTTTCATTATCAATCATTTTGGCATCAGAAATTTGGCATCACTGTTGAATATAATATTATCCACACCGAAAAATAGGCAATTTGAAAATGTATATATTATTTTCATCAACAAATCATTCTGGCATCATATTGTTTTCACCCAATTTTGAAAAAATGTGAAAACTTTGTATTATCCACGTCCGTCTGTCCGTCCGTCCGTCTGTAATCACAACTCCTCCGTCAACATACCAGCTAGAATGACAAATGAGGTGTCAACTGAAAGCTGATAATCCAAGGATGGTACTAAAGGTGAGATATTTGATCTTGGCGGTCTGTTTGTCGGTCTGTCCGACCGCGAATATAATTCCTCCATCATTATACCAGGTAGAATGACAAATGAGGTGTCAAATGAAAGCTTATAATCCAAGGATGGTACTAAAGGTGAGATATTTGACCTTGGCGGTCTGTTTGTCGGTCTGTCCGACCGCGAATATAATTCCTCCATCATTATACCAGGTAGAATGACAAATGAGGTGTCAAATGAAAGCTTATAATCCAAGGATGGTACTAAAGGTGAGATATTTGACCTAGGCTGTTTTTCCGTCGGTCCGTACGACCGCGAATATAACTCCTCCGTCATTATACCAGGTAGAATGACAAATGTGGTGTCAAATGAAAGCTTATAATCCAAGGATGGTACTAAAGTTGACATATTTGACTTACGCGGTCTGTGCGTCGGCCCCTCCGACCGCGAATATAACTACCAGCTTGAATGATAAATGAGGTGTCAAATAAAAGATTATAATCCAAGGATGGTACTAAAGGTGAAATATTTGACCTATGCTGTCTTTCCGTCGGTCCGTACGACCGCGAATATAACTTCTCCGTCATTATACCAGATAGAATGACAAATGAGGTGTCAAATGAAAGCTGATAATCCAACGATGGTACTAAAGGTGAGATATTTGACCCAAGCTGTCCTTCCGTCGGTCCGTACGACCGGGAATATAACTCCTCCGTCATTATACCAGGTAGAATGACAAATGAGGTGTCAAATGAAAGCTGATAATCCAAGGATGGTACTAAAGGTGAGATATTTGTGAGAGTCTGTCCGTCGGTCTGTCCGACCGCGAATATAACTCCTCGATCATTATACCAGGTAGAATGACAAATGAGGTGTCAAATGAAAGCTTATAATCCAAGGATGGTACTAAAGGTGAGATATTTTACCTAGGCTGTCTTTCCGTCGGTTCGTACGACCGCGAATATAACTCCTCCATCATTATACCAGCTTGAATGATAAATGAGGTGTCAGATGAAAGCTTATGATCCAAGGATGGTACTAAAGGTGAGATATTTGACCTAGGGTGTCTTTCCTTCGGTCCGTACGATCGCGAATATAACTTCTTTGTCATTATACCAGGTAGAATGACAAATGAGGTGTCAAATGAAAGCTGATAATCCAAGGATTGTACTAAAGGTGAGATATTTGACCTTGGCGGTCTGTCCGACCGCGAATATAACTCCTCCATCATTATACCAGCTTGAATGATAAATGAGGTGTCAGATGAAAGCTTATGATCCAAGGATGGTACTTAAGGTGAGATATTTGACCTAGGCGGTCTGTCCGTCGGTCCGTACGACCGGGAATATAACTCCTCCGTCATTATACCAGGTAGAATGACAAATGAGGTGTCAAATGAAAGCTTATAATTCAAGGATGGTACTAAAGGTGACATATTTTACTTAGGCGGTCTGTGCGTCGGCCCCTCCGACCGCGAATATAACTCCTCCATTATTATATCAGCTTGAATGATAAATGAGGTGTCAAATAAAAGACTATAATCCAAGGATGGTACTAAAGGTGAGATATTTGACCTAGGCTGTCTTTCCGTCGGTCTGTGCGACCGCGAATATAACTCCTCGATCATTATACCAGGTAGGATGACAAATGAGGTGTCAAATGAAAGCTTATAATTCAAGGATGGTACTAAAGGTGACATATTTGACTTAGGCGGTCTGTGCGTCGGCCCCTCCGACCGCGAATATAACTCCTCCATTATTATACCAGCTTGAATGATAAATGAGGTGTCAAATAAAAGATTATAATCCAACGATGGTACTAAAGGTGAGATATTTGACCCAGGCTGTCCTTCCGTCGGTCCGTACGACCGGGAATATAACTCCTCCGTCATTATACCAGGTAGAATGACAAATAAGGTGTCAAATGAAAGCTGATAATCCAAGGATGGTACTAAAGGTGAGATATTTGACCTTGGCGGTCTGTCCGTCGGTCTGTCTGACCGCGAATATAACTCCTCGATCATTATACCAGGTAGAATGACAAATGAGGTGTCAAATGAAAGCTTATAATCCAAGGATGGTACTAAAGGTGAGATATTTGACCTAGGCAATCTTTCTGTCGGTTCGTACGACCGCCAATATAACTCCTCCGCCATTATACCGGGTAGAATTACAAATGAGGTGACAAATGTCAAAGTTTAGTAAAAATGACTCAAAATTAGTAAATTCGTATATCAATCCACGCAAAGTTACACGTAAAATTCAAATATCGTCTTCCAGTTCTACTTTCGATTACTTTGGGTGAAAACCTAGGACTTACGAAGTCCAATTACTTGTTTTGTTTAAAAATAAGGCATATCATAGACATGCCTTAGGCATCATAGAAGACAATGACACAGAAAAATCAAAACACAGCAGCATGTCAAAAAGGCCTTAGTTATGTATCTTCGGTCCTGTTAGTCCAATCGTGATGTATAGCACCTCAAATGATAGGATTTGACAAACAGAATACAATGACATAGAAAAATCAAATACAACAGCATGTCAAAAGGGCCTTAGTAGCGTATCTTCGGTCCTATTAGTCCAATCGTGACGTACAGCATCTTAAATAATAGGACTTCATAAATAGAATCAAATTTGACACAAACAAATCAAATACAGCAACAAGTCAAAAGGGCCTTTGTTATGTATCTTCGGTCCTATTGGTCCAATCGTGACATACAGCAACTCAAATGATAGGGTTAAACGAACAGAATACAATGGCACAGAATAATCAATTACAGCAACATGCTAAAAGGGCCTTATTTACGTATCTTCGCTCCTATTGGTCCAATCGTGGAGTACAGCACCTCAAATAACTGGATTTGTCAAATAGAATACAATGACATAGAAAAATCAAATACAGCAGCATGTCAAAAGGGCCTTAGTCTTGTATCTACGATCCTATTGGTCCAATCGTGATGTACAGCACCTCAAATAATAGTATTTGACAAATAATATAAAATGGCACAGAAAAATCAAATACAGCAACATGTTAAAAGGGCCTTAGTCATGCAGCTTCGCTACAATTGATCCAATCGTGACGTACAGCGCCTCAAACGATGGGATTTAACGGGCAGAATGCGACTGTAGACAAATCAAAATGGCGGCATGTAATAGCACCTTAAAATTGTAGAAATAAAATGGATTAACGCACAGAGGTGCATGACATATTATGTGACAGTATTTAACAAATTGAATACGATTACATATGTCCAGTTTTTGACAAGTGACTTCTCTACATGATAAACGCGAAAAGGCTCCGTTCGGTCACTGTTCGACATAGGCCTCCCGTTCACTGCATATATCCACTGCTTCCTGAAGCCGTGACATAAGAGGATAGAATTTAACGAATTAAACGACAAAGAAGACTAAACAAGGCAGCGTGCGGGAAAAACAAGACCATCCTTTGTATACTCCACAGGAAAGCATTATATATTCAACGTTAGAATTATGTTATAGTATAAGGGTATATATTTTTAAATGATAAAAATATATTTTTTTATTTAGTACATTCCGTACGTTTTTTAAACATGATCAGGAGGATTTGTTGCCTGAAGTCTATAAAAGAATTTCCTAACAATCCTTGTGTTATGGATAATTTTTGAGAATGTGTTTAAAAGGTAGCTTACATGCTTATTGTTCAATGGTCTTATCACTTTTAAGCGCTTGTCTTTTTGTAGGGCTATTAATTGTGATTTCAACCATTCTTGCGGGACAATGCCTTTTCAGTAAATGAAGTGAATATTGTTATACATTTAATTTTTTTCCTCAATTAATTGGATGCCCCTACTGGTGTTTGGTCTAAGCTTACAGCTTTTCCCCATTGAAGCTATTTTATAACTAATTATAATTAGGGGTACGGAATTTTCGCAAACAAAAACATGAATTTCGCATTTACTTTTTTTATAATTACAAAATTTCGCATTTATTTTTAACTACGAGTAAAACAACAGAAAACATTAATTAAAAGCTAACATCGTTGTAATTTCGACATTCGACTCTTTAAGAGCTGTTCTTCGATCTGTCACTACAATATTATATGTGCTGAAGAATCGTTCTGCGTCTACGCTGTTCGTTGGACTCCAAATGCTCTGTAATGCTGCTTTAGCAAATGACGGAAAACTGCACTGTGTAGCAATTGTGTCTTGTGTCACACAGATATAGGTCATCTGTTGCAAATTCTTTGACTCGATCACTCAAAATTGTTTTAGGGCGTCCCATTTTAGGGGATACTTTAAGTAACTTTATGTTACTATGAAAACTTTTTTGATAGACCATGTTCTTAATAAAAATTGACGGAATGAGCACTGATTGTCATGTTTGACTAATTTATATGTTTAGAAAATAAGAATTAGCCGACTTTTATTCCTACTTAGATTTTTACCAATACAAAAGACCGAAATGCAGATAACAACAGTCGGATTATTTATATTTCTCAAAGAATCAACATTGAAAAATATCAATTCCTTATCTTATCTTTATCTATTTAATGATGAACAATGAAAGTTCCTGCTCTTTCAACACGTGTTAGAAAAATAAACAACCTTTCAAAAATTATGTACAATAGAAAACTTTCCGTAAAATCTTTCCATGCCTTATTTACTACGTAACTACCTACTTATTTACGGGCGAGTTGGGCACCTGCAGGTATTTCGCGGAAATAAACAAAAACTCCATATTTCACATTTATCGCATTTATGTTCAAAATTTCGCCGAAATTCGCATCTATTTCGTAAAAACGAAAATTCCGTACCCCTAATTATAATAAAACAGTTGGTCCAGAATCATTATCTCGTTGACTGTTTCTTGTTTATCGTTGATAATTCTGCCGTTTGAACCTTCTGATAATCCATATATTTTCTCTATCTGCTCTTAAAGTGTGTTTATTATATTATTTTCTTTCTCATTTAATTTACACCGATCCAGACTAGTATAGCTCCATATAACAGTTCTAGTTCTGCAGTAACGAATCAATACTTTTATTTAGCACATTAATTTTTGTTTTGTCTTCGGGTCTATTAAATCATTTTCTTGCACTGTTTCTCGCAATTTTTAATTATCCATTTATTACTCTACTTGTCTTATTTTTTGAATATACGACTTGAATAAAGACTTTAATGTTTTTCCAGTCGTTATTGTTTAGTAGACCGGAATATTGAGATACTAATTCTTTACATTACATATTTGTCTTTCGGTGATTTTCTATTATTAATATGAAGCTGGAAGTGTTAGGTTACACTGGTTTTTGATATTTGGTCCAGAGTTCCCTCTCAATTCTTTTGTCGGATTTCTCTTTAATATTATCGCAGCTGCATGCACTGGTACTAGGTTCTGAGTGCTCAGGTGACCTTTGAAGGACTCCCAATTACTCTATTTCGTCCACTTCTTCTGAGGTGGGTTCAGAAGTGGATATCAACTTCTATTCCATTATTCCATATCTATTTATATGCCATCTAATGATTTTACTTTAAATTTAGCTGCTTGATCTTCTTCATGAGTAATAAATTTTTTGTTATTTTTTCTACTTAGCATAAAGCATTAGAAAGTCTGTAAGCTTTTTTTATGAACTGCTGAAGTGCGTCCTATAAAAGTAGACATATTTTCAAGAAAAACATGTTTTCATAAAAATTCTTTAATTTTATTCAATATGTTCAATACAGCGATTTTAACGGTTTTACAAATTTTTTATGTCGATGCCGTGTGCATAATACGATTCTGAAAGCTCTGAAAAATAGTTATTTTTTTCTTCAATTATCTCAGCTGATTTTTTTATTTACGAGTCATTTCTTCAGATTTGGGAACACTTAATAATCGGAGGGGGCCAAGTCAGGAGACTAAGCCGCATGAGAAAGTAATTCGAACCCCAACTCGAATTTTTGCTACTGTGACAACGCTCTTGTGAGTCGATGTATTGCCTTAGGTCTTGAGAACACTTTAAAGAACACTTTTTTCTTCTGCTTATGGAGTCGTTTTTCATTCATCACATACCGGAACTCACCACATAAATTTTGAAGCCCCTGACATCAAAACTGTATTAAATTATATGTGATCTAAGTAAGTTATAGAAAAAGTCAGAATAGATAGAGTAGAACACTTATAAAAAAATTGTAACAAGCAATTGGACATCGTAAGTTCTAATTTTTCACCCAAAGTGACCGGAAGTTGAACCGGCAGTCGATATTTGAACTCTTCGTGTAACTTTTTGTCAGTTGATATGACGGATGAATTTTGTTCACCGACAGACATGGACGAACAGACAGGCATGAAACCGGAAGTATGTATTTGTTCTGGTCTTTCTTAGTCGCGTTGAATAATAGTATGTACTATTTCGACGAATTTAAAACAGTACTTTCGGTTGCAACTCTGGAACCGCCAGTCCGAGGTCAAACTTCTCACATGTAATATCATATTTTGGTTATAGGCTTTCATTTGACACCTTATTTGTCATTCTTTCTGTCCTACTAACAGAGGAGTTGTGTTTATTGACGGACAGACATGGATAATTCTAGGTTTTCACATTTAATAATAAAAACAATAATTATATTATTCAGTTAACCTGACTATGTTATTGTGATAATGACTTCTTATCTAAAAGTGACAACGGCAATCATTCCATTCACTCACGGTAAAATATCGCAAAACCTCCAGATTTTAAAGAACCGCTTGGATTGACATGAAATTTGGCACACACGTAGCTAAAATGCCAAAGAAAAAAATGAGATTATGCCGATATGTTCTCTTGTCCTGGATGTGACTTTCACCCCTTCTTGGGGGTGAAAAAACATACGTTCAAAATAAGTCCGGGAGTGGATAAACTGACTAATTTTAATTCTAAGCAAATTTTGTTCTATAAAAGTTTTAAACGGCTGAAAATATTATAAGAATTTTTTGCTCTACATTGTGCTTTCTATCTATACCTTTAAGGAACGCACTATTTTCGGGGACACCCTGTATATGATCTGTAAGTTGCATTGGTTAAAAATGCTTATTTTTGAAAGGGGTTTTGTTGAAAGGGCTCGAACGAATCACTAGTCACGAGTATGTATATGCAAATTTTAAACAGCCATATCTTAACCAAGTTTTGTCTTCCAGAAAATCAAAAAATCCCAAATATTTAAAAAAGCAAAACCTACATTTTTTACTCTTTAAGATATTTGGTATCACTAATAATTTTAAAGTTATTTTGAAAAAAGTCTTTTTTTTCAAAATTAAAGATTTAAAATTTACTTTAAAACCAAATTTTTTCACAAATAAGCACTTTGAACTGATGAAATTTACAAACACAAACAATACATAAAGTTACTTGTGAAGTGGTAACGATTAATTCCATTTGGGCTGTTAATTAGAGGGAGATTTGTACGATATTTTTAACCAAAAAATAAGGAACAACTGTATTTTGAGCGTAACTTGCTTACTCTTGCTGCTAGAAACTTTTTAAAAAAATAAAAATAAACGTTTTCTTAAACACTTTAAAAAAGTTGTAATAAGTTTTCCCAGAAAAGTGTTTCATTTTTTTTATTTCACGTTAAAATATTCGATTTGGAATTTGACATATAAGAGCTTATTTTTCACTATAGTCTGTTTTTAAACCAAGAGGAGTAATTCAAATTTCCCGCGCCGTAAACCTTGTTTGTAATTGGTACAACTTCAGGCAATTTTACTCATATCACATTTTGACAATAATGACATTTATAAAATTTTAACACTATTGGCATTTCATAGGTTAGTTTATTTATTTTATCAGCGATTTTTGCATTTTCTGCGTTATTCCTTTTATTTTTAGATTTTTAGTCAATATTACCGTCAAAGGCCGATATGATCAACCAAAAAAGAAGATGTATCTGAAGATATTTCTAGTGACTTTCTTGGGTGTGAATCTGTCTTTTTACCCTAATAGCACAAGGACGTCCAATGGACGTCCATAGGACGTCCTTTACGGACTTTAAGGACGTCCGTTTACGTCCGAGGAACGTCCTTTATACGTCCTATTTTGGTCAAAATGTCGCGCTACCGAACGTCCATTGGACGTCCATCTAAGGTCCGAGGGGACGTAAATTGGACTTTAATCGGACGTAAATTGGACCTTAATCGGACGTCCTAGGGGACGTAAATTGGACCTTAACAGGACGTCCTAGTTTGGTCCAAAGCCACATTGCCAAATGTCCAATGGACGTCCACCTAACGTCCGAGGAGACCTAAACTGGAAATTAATCGGACGTAAATTGGACGTTAATCGAACGTAAATTGGACCTTAATCGGACGTAAATTGGACCTTAATCGGACGTCCTAGGGGACGTAAATTGGACCTTAACAGGACGTCCTAGTTTGGTCCAAATGCCTCGTTGCCAAACGTCCAATGGACGTCCATCTAACGTCCAATGGACGTCCACCTAAAGTCCTAGGGGACGTTCGGTGGACGTCAATTGGACCTTCATAGGACGTCCCAGTTTGGTCCAATGTCGTGCTGCCGAACGTCCATCTAACGTCCTGAGAGGACGTTCGGTGGACGTCTAGCGACGATATTTAGACCTGTGGAGAATGTATTGTGGGAAATAAAAAATACATTTTTTAAGGAACTTATATTACATCTTATATTAAATTACAATTATTGGATATTACATTACTTACATTAAATTACAATTACACTTCTCCAAGAAATTAACGCACCACCTTAAAATTATGCATTTTTGATGTCTCGAATTTCCTAAACCTGTTGTCAAATCTCAGTGATTTTTTTTATAATATTATAGCCTAGGCTACAGGTTACCTCCTTAAGCTTGTCATGAACGGGGAGCTATACTGTAATATATTATGTATATTATATCATATCACTCCCTATAGAAATGAGTGAGCCTGGAGACACGGAACTAATGGTTCCGTGTGTGCAGGCTCACTCATTACTATAGAGAGCGATGTGATATAATATATATTACAGTATATAGCTCCCCGTGCATGACAAGCTTAAGGAGGTAACCTATAGCCTAGGCTATAATATTATAAAAAAAATCACTTAGATGGGACAACTGGTTTAGGAAATTCGAGACATCAAAAATGCTCAATTTTTAAGGTGGTGCGTAACGGGCTCTATATTATACATATACATATTATTTCAAATCGACACCTTGCTCATTTGGAGATAATGGATAATTTCTTAAAAAGAAGATATTCTATCTATGTATACTTATTATACAGAGAGCACGTAAAGGTTGGAATAAATTCATTTTTTTTGAGAATGGAGGATTTTGGAGAAAAATCCCGAAACAGGTCAATTTTTGTTTTTAAATTACGACTTTTTGGCATATATATCATACTAGTGACGTCACCCATCTGGGCGTTATGACGTCATCGATGATTTTTTTAAATGAGAATAGGAGTCGTGTGATAGCTTATTTGAAAGGTAATTCAATTCTCTATTCAGTAATATAAACATTAACATAATTATTTATACAGGGTGTCCAAAAATTTTTTTTTTGATTAAATTAATTGACATGGAAAGAAGAATGTATGTAATTTATTTAATTCAAAATACATTTTACTGCTCTCAGAAAACAAAAAAATGTTTATTTGAAAAATATTCATGGCTTTTCGCTTAAATTAAATATTCAAACTGTCACGAGGCTGGTGGGTGGCTGCTTTAATATTGAATTTAAGCAAAAAACAATATTTATTTGCCAAATAAACATTTTTTGTTGTCTTCTGATAGCAGTAAAATGTATTTTGAATTAAATAAATTACGCACATTCTTCTTTTTATGTCAATTAAATTAATTCAAAAAAAATTTTTTGTTGGACACCCTGTATAGATAATTATGTTAATGTTTATATTACTGAATAGAGAATTGAATTACCTTTCAAATGAGCTATTATACGATCCCTATTTTCATTTAAAAAATTCATCGATGACGTCATCACGCCCAGATGGGTGACGTCACTAGTATAATATATATGCCAAAAAGTCGTAATTTAAAAATAAAAATTGACATGTTTCAGGATTTTTTTCCAAAATCGTCCATTCTCGAGAAAATGAATTTATTCCAACCTTTACGTGCTCACTGTATAGTGTAATATTATATTATTATAATAATCATTCAACTTTTGTCTAATTTTTTTTTTCATCCGCCTTCGCTTTCTGTCTTTAGATAATTCAATATTATAAATAGATTATAAAATACTGAGATAAATACCTTTTGCTTACTAGGTACAATAACCAACCCAATCTGTTTGACAAAAGAACTTTATGGGTAGAGGTACTAATAAGTTAAGACGAACAAAAGGCGACGCGGTAGCGAAACTTTCCTTTAACAATTGTAATTCAAAATTCAAGGAAGTCTATACTTTATAGAAAATCAAAAAGATTGGCTAGAATACAAATATGTACTTATACAGAGTGTTTGGTAAAGAATAGGCCATAGATTAACCTTAGATTTCGGAGGGTAAAATAGGTCGATTTAAGTTAACTTACGTTAGTACTAAAGTTGATAATAACCGAAATACAAGGTGTCAAATTTAAACTTTTATTTTATTTATTCTTGAATATTTCCTAACAAACATGGGATAATATCACGAAATTTGGTAAGCGGGGTTTTTTTGGGACAAGAAATCTAAATTCAACACCAAAATTGATGTATTGCCCAGGAAATAATCAAGAATAAAATAAAAGTTTAAATTTGACACCCTGTATTTCGGTTATTATCATCTTTCGTACTAAAGTAAGTTAGCTTAAATCGACCTATTTTAAGCTCAGTAATCCAAGGTTAAGCTATGGCCTATTTTTTACCAAACACCCATAAGATTGAAAAATGTATGAAAAATATACCAGAAAGAATAAGAAATATATATCAAAGAGCATGAAAAAATATGCAAATGTAATAAAAAACGTAAATAATACCAATGTTTGGATACCAGTTGTCCTGGCTGGTGGTTTTTTCCATCATTCTCGGTGAGTTTGTCCTCTAGGCCATCAGGGATCGATAGGCTATGTCCAGACGGTGGTAGCAGCAGAGTCTGAATGCTTCCTCTTTGGCGTTCACTTACCAAGAAGTGACTGGCTGCAACGTGGAGCTCCAGTAGCTGTCTGGGGTGGATGGCTCCGAAAACTCCTCATCTGATCGAGGAATCAGGAACATAGACTGTTTCGGCACTTCAGAAAAACTCCAGGAGCAGGAATCCTCAGGGTGGTAGATTAAAATGTTGTGCGCCTATGTCAAAGGGGCACATAATAATCCATTGGATGGGCTTATGCATTGATGCTCTAAATGGCCCGATGAGGCGGTCGGACTCTGTGTTATGTTGTGAAACAGCGTCTTCATAGTTTTACGTAATATATAGTATATGTATAAGTATATTATACTTTAATTCATATATAATATAATTTCTTACATTATGAAAATCAGTGGTTAATGAATAAAACTCTACGCGGGAGCCCTAACGACGACAACGACTGAGAGATCAACTCTCCAACTTCGAACTGATATCGGTGGGTGAATCGAAAATCTATCGCCTATCGTTATAGTTTTGTGAACAGAGGAACCAAGTAGTGGGGGTGATTTTCAGACGTCCACAAAAAGTCCGTATTTCGTCCAGTACGGACGTCCAAAGGACGTTCGTATTTATTCCACCATCGGACGTCCACCATCGGAAGTCCGAAGGACGTATATATTTAGTCCACCGTATTCATATTTATTCCACCCGAAGTACGTCCAACGTCGGACGTCCAAAGGACATCCATTTATAGTCCATAGACATTAGGACTAAGACTGGACCTATTTTGGGCACGGCCACGTATATTCAACTTCAAAAAGATGCTCTTAAGATTCATTTTTAGTACAGATACATTGATAAAAATTATATTTTTGCTTACTAGAATTAATTAGCAAACTTATGTCATCTTGGTAACTAGAATAATAAAACATTGTAACAAATAATTTACAAATAAGATTTTCACACTTTACAAAAAAAAAAACAAAAACATGTTTAGAATATTAAACTGTGCAATTTTGAATTAAATATAATTATCTTTTCGATGTAAACTATTTTATTAACATAATTAAGTTAATATTTTATTGAATTATTTTGCTATTTTATCCCGTAATTCGTATAATATGTCGAATATGGACGATCAGCAAACGTCCGTATTTCGTCCAGTACGGACGTCCAAAGGACGTTCATATTTATTCCACCCGAAGAACGTCCAACATCGGACGTCCGAAGGACGTACATATTTAGTCCACCGAAGGACGTCCAACGTCGGACGTCCGAAGGACGTACATATTTAGTCCACCGAAGGACGTCCAACGCCGGACGTCCAAAGAACGTCCATTTATAGTCCATGGACGTTAGGACCAAAAATGGACCTATTTTGGACGTCCAGAGGACGTCGTGTGCTATTAGGGTTAGTTTACCTACTCCTCTTGGTTTTAAAACAAAGCTTAGCAATAACTCTGCTTCTACTGGGTCTACAGACCTGACACATATACCATTTTTTCACTTTTCTATAAGCTATATTTGCTATTTGCTATTTTTTTTTTTTTTTCAATAAAGTAGGTA
Organism: Diabrotica virgifera virgifera; assembly: GCF_917563875.1. Taxonomy (NCBI): domain Eukaryota; kingdom Metazoa; phylum Arthropoda; class Insecta; order Coleoptera; family Chrysomelidae; genus Diabrotica; species Diabrotica virgifera. The sequence goes on along the minus strand of NC_065449.1, from coordinate 132,832,083 downwards.
CCTACTTTTTGAGTTATTTGCGAAAAACCGTCTAAAAACGTGTTTTTTTTGTTGAAAAATGAACATATTCACTCGCAAATATCTCTAAAAGTATTGACTTAGTGAAAAACTCTATAAAATAGAAGTTGCTTAGAATTAGTCAGTTTATCCAATTCCGGACTTATTTGAACGTATTTGTTTTCATCCCCGATAACGGACGAAACTCACCTCCAGATCAAAAGCACATATCGGCACAATATCACTTTTTTTCTTTAACATATTAGCTATGCGTGTCCCAAATTTTATGTCAAACCAAGCGTTTCTTCAAAATTCTGAACAAAAACCGTAAGTAAATTAAATGAAAATGTAAAAGGTACATTCCATGTCAAATCACTCAGGCAAAAAAATTTGGATCTCCGATTTGAAAATTGGTATATAGTTTCTGCGGGACGTAAAAAGAAGATATTTAAGGTCAAAAAATCTTCTTCTTCTTTTTTTCTCAAAATGTTATTTTATGCGATTTTACAGTGATTTGGTGTTTATTTAAACAAATTTGCATTTTCTGTCGTAAAGTATCAATGAAAAACATAATATTTTAATAGAAATGACTCAAAAATGTCATTATATGGCATTATAACAAGTTATTTTGAATCAAAACAAGATTTTGATCAAATTTTATAGTGTAAAAAACGCTAAAATACCGTTTTTTACATTTTCCTCCATTCCCAAAATACATCATCATCGATTTGGCTAAAAATTTGCCCGCAGATAGCTAAAAGATAGGACTTTAAGTGGTTAGAAGGATTTGAATTATATTACAATACCAAAAAAGTTACATGCAGTAATATCATACTCAAAAGTATATATTAGTCCAGTCGGGATAGCATTTGACCTTGAATGCCAAGCTGCACAAAAATTTATTTTTCTGATCTTTAGGGGAGTCAATAGTAGCCTAAATTTAAAATCGCGAATGAATTCCTTCGTTACGTTAGCGGCCATCTTGATTTTAAAGGAGAACCTGTTTTGCTCAATATCTCCGCCATTTTTAACTTTTCGACAAAAATGGAAGGAACTGAAATTGTTCCAAATAAATCGTATTTACAATTATTACAATTTCTTTTTAAAAATTTTTGTCGTGAGGTCGATATTTTCGAGTTAATTTTACTTACAGTAGACGCCTATATTTTTGACTATAATATTGCATGTAACTTTTTGGGTATTGTAATATAATTCAAATCCTTATGACCACTTAAAGTCCTATGTTTTGTCTATCTGTGGGCAAATTTTCAGCCAAATCGATTATGATGCATTTTGGGAATGGAGAAAAATGTAAAAAAAAACGGTATTTTAACGTTTTCTACACTATAAAATTTGATCAAAAGCTTGTTTTGAATCAAAGTAACTTGTTATAATGCCATATAATGACATTTTTGAGTCCCTTCTATTAAAATATTATGTTTTCCATTGATACTTTACGAGAGAAAATGGAAATTTGTATAAATAAACACCAAATCACTGTAAAATCGAATAAAATAACATTTTGAGAAAAAAAGAAGAAGATGATTTTTTGACCTTAAATATCTTATTTTTACGTCCCGCAGAAGCTATATACTAATTTTCAGACAAATCGGAGGTCAAAATTTTTTTTGCTCCAAAATTGAGTGATTTGAAATGGAATGACACAAAATTAATTTTTCAAACAAATATTTTAAGTCGTTATGAGAAAATTATAATTTAACAGATGAAATAAAATAAACACAATTCAACTCGTAAAATATTTGGACCCTTACCAGCCGAACAGGTAAAGAACCCACCTTTTATATAGTTCATAATATACCTTTTCTACCTGGCCTCAAACGCTCGATATTTTTAACTCGTGGCAACATCGATTGACGGCAAATACACCGCAAATACACATTTTTATGTGGTGGAAGTCAAAATGGCTGTGAAGTGTAAAAATTTTTGTATATAATTTAAATTTTTAAAATCAAAATTTTAGAAAACTGAGAACGATACAGGGCATTAAAAAATGCGCTCAACAAACATACACGAATTAAAATTCGAAAATGATAGTATTTCTTAGTGATGCCAAATGACTGCAACATGAAAAGATGACATAATGATAGCGGGATGTATATATATATATATATATATATATATATATATATATATATATATATATATATATATATATATATATATACATACAGAGAGAGTCTGTAATTTGGAATAAATTCAATATCTCAAATACTAATTGTTTTTTTGAAAAATGCTCAGACCCATCGATTAGTATTTCAAATTGTCCTTTTTGTCATACAATAATAATGTATACAGAATGTCCCATTTTAGAGATATGACGTCATCGTTGATTTTCTTAAATGACAACACTGTCATTTTGATAGCTATTTTGATAGGGTGTCTAAAGTTATACACAACTGCATAATATCAAATTTTTATTCTCTACCGTTTACAAGATAATAGAAAATAACAAAGTTGTGTCTGTAATTTGGAATAAATTCAATAATTAAAATACTATTTTTTTTTAAATGCTCAAACCCGTCGATTAGTATTTCAAATTGTCATTTTTGACATACAATAGTAATGTATACAGGGTGTCACAATTTATGACGTCATAGTTAATTTTCTTAAATGGCAACACTATCATTTTGATAGCTATTTTGATAGGGTGTGTAAAGTTATACACAAATGCAAAATTTTAAATTTTTATTCCCTACCATTTACAAGATAATAGAAAATAACAATGTTATGAAAAACAAGTAATCAAATAATAAATGAATTTAATTATTTCAATTAAGCAGATACTCATAATGTTGTCCTCAATTATTTTCAAATTGTCAATGGGCAACGTTATGAGCATTTGTTTATTTGAAATAATTAAACTCAATTATTATTTGATTACTTGTTCATAACTTTGTTATTTTTTTATTATCTTGTAGGTATATGGTAGGAAATAAAAATTTGAAATTTTGCAGTTGTGTATAACTTTACACACCCTATCAAAATAGCTATCAAAATGACAGTGTTTCCAATTAAGAAATCAATGATGACGTCATATCTCTAAATTGGGACCCCCTGTATACATTATTATTGTATGTCAAAAATGAAAATTTGAAATAATAATCGACGGGTCTAAGCATTTTTCAAAAAAACAATTAGTATTATAATTATTGAATTTATTTCAAATTACAGACATAACTTTGTTATTTTCTATTATCTTGTAAATGGTAGAGAATAAACATTTGATATTTTGCAGTTGTCTATAACTTTACACACCCTATCAAAATAGCTATCAAAATGACAGTGTTGCCATTTAAGAAAATCAACGATGACGTCATATCTCTAAATTGGGACACCCTGTATAAATTATTATTGTATGTCAAAAAGGACAATTTGAAATACTAATCGACGGGTCTGAGTATTTTTCAAAAAAACAATTAGTATTTGAGATATTGAATTTATTCCAAATTACAGACTCTCTCTGTATATATATATATATATATATATATATATATATATATATATATATATATATATATATATATATATATATATGTATACGGAATTCTGATATATATATATATATATATATATATATATATATATATATATATATATATATATATAAGGAGAGGTTAGCACGAGTTAATAGATATCGGCATGGCTCGCAATAAGTATGAAAAACAAAATATGCACAAGATGGAATGCAACCATAGACACGTGTTTCTGACTTATTAGTCGTCATCAGTATGATATAGCTAAACAGGAGCAATGCAACCAATTTGTGGCTGTAATGTTAGAAGACCCTCAGGATTCGAGAGCAACAACTAACAAATCCACGGAGGAAGCTACAGCTACCTGAGGCAAGGAATGCCAAACGTTTAGAACGTTTTAAACAATCAAACAAGGAGAGGTTAGCACGAGTTAATAGATATCGGCATGGCTCGCAATAAGTATGAAAAACAAAATATGCACAAGATGGAATGCAACCATAGACACGTGTTTCTGACTTATTAGTCGTCATCAGTATGATATAGCTAAACAGGAGCAATGCAACCAATTTGTGGCTGTAATGTTAGAAGACCCTCAGGATTCGAGAGCAACAACTAACAAATCCACGGAGGAAGCTACAGCTACCTGAGGCAAGGAATGCCAAACGTTTAGAACGTTTTAAACAATCAAACAAGGAGAGGTTAGCACGAGTTAATAGATATCGGCATGGCTCGCAATAAGTATGAAAAACAAAATATGCACAAGATGGAATGCAACCATAGACACGTGTTTCTGACTTATTAGTCGTCATCAGTATGATATAGCTAAACAGGAGCAATGCAACCAATTTGTGGCTGTAATGTTAGAAGACCCTCAGGATTCGAGAGCAACAACTAACAAATCCACGGAGGAAGCTACAGCTACCTGAGGCAAGGAATGCCAAACGTTTAGAACGTTTTAAACAATCAAACAAGGAGAGGTTAGCACGAGTTAATAGATATCGGCATGGCTCGCAATAAGTATGAAAAACAAAATATGCACAAGATGGAATGCAACCATAGACACGTGTTTCTGACTTATTAGTCGTCATCAGTATGATATAGCTAAACAGGAGCAATGCAACCAATTTGTGGCTGTAATGTTAGAAGACCCTCAGGATTCGAGAGCAACAACTAACAAATCCACGGAGGAAGCTACAGCTACCTGAGGCAAGGAATGCCAAACGTTTAGAACGTTTTAAACAATCAAACAAGGAGAGGTTAGCACGAGTTAATAGATATCGGCATGGCTCGCAATAAGTATGAAAAACAAAATATGCACAAGATGGAATGCAACCATAGACACGTGTTTCTGACTTATTAGTCGTCATCAGTATGATATAGCTAAACAGGAGCAATGCAACCAATTTGTGGCTGTAATGTTAGAAGACCCTCAGGATTCGAGAGCAACAACTAACAAATCCACGGAGGAAGCTACAGCTACCTGAGGCAAGGAATGCCAAACGTTTAGAACGTTTTAAACAATCAAACAAGGAGAGGTTAGCACGAGTTAATAGATATCGGCATGGCTCGCAATAAGTATGAAAAACAAAATATGCACAAGATGGAATGCAACCATAGACACGTGTTTCTGACTTATTAGTCGTCATCAGTATGATATAGCTAAACAGGAGCAATGCAACCAATTTGTGGCTGTAATGTTAGAAGACCCTCAGGATTCGAGAGCAACAACTAACAAATCCACGGAGGAAGCTACAGCTACCTGAGGCAAGGAATGCCAAACGTTTAGAACGTTTTAAACAATCAAACAAGGAGAGGTTAGCACGAGTTAATAGATATCGGCATGGCTCGCAATAAGTATGAAAAACAAAATATGCACAAGATGGAATGCAACCATAGACACGTGTTTCTGACTTATTAGTCGTCATCAGTATGATATAGCTAAACAGGAGCAATGCAACCAATTTGTGGCTGTAATGTTAGAAGACCCTCAGGATTCGAGAGCAACAACTAACAAATCCACGGAGGAAGCTACAGCTACCTGAGGCAAGGAATGCCAAACGTTTAGAACGTTTTAAACAATCAAACAAGGAGAGGTCGATATCTATTAACTCGTGCTAACCTCTCCTTGTTTGATTGTTTAAAACGTTCTAAACGTTTGGCATTCCTTGCCTCAGGTAGCTGTAGCTTCCTCCGTGGATTTGTTAGTTGTTGCTCTCGAATCCTGAGGGTCTTCTAACATTACAGCCACAAATTGGTTGCATTGCTCCTGTTTAGCTATATCATACTGATGACGACTAATAAGTCAGAAACACGTGTCTATGGTTGCATTCCATCTTGTGCATATTTTGTTTTTCATACTTATTGCGAGCCATGCCGATATCTATTAACTCGTGCTAACCTCTCCTTGTTTGATTGTTTAAAACGTTCTAAACGTTTGGCATTCCTTGCCTCAGGTAGCTGTAGCTTCCTCCGTGGATTTGTTAGTTGTTGCTCTCGAATCCTGAGGGTCTTCTAACATTACAGCCACAAATTGGTTGCATTGCTCCTGTTTAGCTATATCATACTGATGACGACTAATAAGTCAGAAACACGTGTCTATGGTTGCATTCCATCTTGTGCATATTTTGTTTTTCATACTTATTGCGAGCCATGCCGATATCTATTAACTCGTGCTAACCTCTCCTTGTTTGATTGTTTAAAACGTTCTAAACGTTTGGCATTCCTTGCCTCAGGTAGCTGTAGCTTCCTCCGTGGATTTGTTAGTTGTTGCTCTCGAATCCTGAGGGTCTTCTAACATTACAGCCACAAATTGGTTGCATTGCTCCTGTTTAGCTATATCATACTGATGACGACTAATAAGTCAGAAACACGTGTCTATGGTTGCATTCCATCTTGTGCATATTTTGTTTTTCATACTTATTGCGAGCCATGCCGATATCTATTAACTCGTGCTAACCTCTCCTTGTTTGATTGTTTAAAACGTTCTAAACGTTTGGCATTCCTTGCCTCAGGTAGCTGTAGCTTCCTCCGTGGATTTGTTAGTTGTTGCTCTCGAATCCTGAGGGTCTTCTAACATTACAGCCACAAATTGGTTGCATTGCTCCTGTTTAGCTATATCATACTGATGACGACTAATAAGTCAGAAACACGTGTCTATGGTTGCATTCCATCTTGTGCATATTTTGTTTTTCATACTTATTGCGAGCCATGCCGATATCTATTAACTCGTGCTAACCTCTCCTTGTTTGATTGTTTAAAACGTTCTAAACGTTTGGCATTCCTTGCCTCAGGTAGCTGTAGCTTCCTCCGTGGATTTGTTAGTTGTTGCTCTCGAATCCTGAGGGTCTTCTAACATTACAGCCACAAATTGGTTGCATTGCTCCTGTTTAGCTATATCATACTGATGACGACTAATAAGTCAGAAACACGTGTCTATGGTTGCATTCCATCTTGTGCATATTTTGTTTTTCATACTTATTGCGAGCCATGCCGATATCTATTAACTCGTGCTAACCTCTCCTTGTTTGATTGTTTAAAACGTTCTAAACGTTTGGCATTCCTTGCCTCAGGTAGCTGTAGCTTCCTCCGTGGATTTGTTAGTTGTTGCTCTCGAATCCTGAGGGTCTTCTAACATTACAGCCACAAATTGGTTGCATTGCTCCTGTTTAGCTATATCATACTGATGACGACTAATAAGTCAGAAACACGTGTCTATGGTTGCATTCCATCTTGTGCATATTTTGTTTTTCATACTTATTGCGAGCCATGCCGATATCTATTAACTCGTGCTAACCTCTCCTTGTTTGATTGTTTAAAACGTTCTAAACGTTTGGCATTCCTTGCCTCAGGTAGCTGTAGCTTCCTCCGTGGATTTGTTAGTTGTTGCTCTCGAATCCTGAGGGTCTTCTAACATTACAGCCACAAATTGGTTGCATTGCTCCTGTTTAGCTATATCATACTGATGACGACTAATAAGTCAGAAACACGTGTCTATGGTTGCATTCCATCTTGTGCATATTTTGTTTATATATATATATATATATATATATATATATATATATATATATATATATATATATATATTACACTTGAAGTTTCCGCGGGAGCTATATGTGCTTTATGTTGTTTTCCGGGTTTGACTCCGCGTTGAATAATGTTGGTTTTGAGAAAAACCATTATTTTGACGACGTTTCGGCAAGATCTCACTTGCCATTATCAAGTCAGGTCCGCTTCTCGCTGCTGCTTGAAGTAAACTGAATTCTTACTCACGATATCGTCACTTATGTAGTTGATCCGTATGCTGCTTGCCCTGCGCGAACTCTGGCTCTTGTTATTGGTCCGGTGTAGGTTGCAGTCGTCGGAGGGATGTTACGCGTGGATGTTGCGGCCTGATTTATTTTTGTCTTTTTCTTCAGTACCGTTTTCCATGTTGTAGGAAGCCGTTGCGCATCATCTCTTTGGTTTAAGCCGTTGGGATTTCTTTCAATTTCTATCGATTCTCTGATTTCCCGTTTTCTTTTTACTTCGATGTTAGCTAACATCGTTGTTTGGTTCAGGTTTATTGTGTGTCCTGTATTTGCGACATGTTGAGCCAGGGATGACGTGGTTTCTCCCCTTTCGATAGCATTTCGGTGTTCTTCTCGTCTTACCTGGATTCTTCGGTTGGTCTGTCCAATGTACGACTTTCCACAATCCCCACACGGAATCTCGTATACACCTTGACTTTCTAACGATATTTTGGTTTTTGGTGTTGGTAAAATAGTTGAGATCTTTCTGTCCGTATTAAATATCGTTTCTATGTTGTGTTTTCTCAGCACTCTCCCTATTTTCTCTGTCGTACCCTTCACATATGGCAGAATGGTTTTGCCGATCGGTTTATTGTCTTCTGTAGGGTCCTTATCTCTTTTTCGAGCATTTTGAGCTTTTTCGATGTTGTATGTTGAGAAGCCGTTTTTTCTTAACGCTGTTTTCACGTTATGCATTTCTTCATTTTGATGATCTTGGTCCGTCAGTCTTTCGGATCTTGTAATCAAGGTTTTGATGACTGAATGCAATTGTGGAGGATGGTGGTGTGAAGCAGCATTTAGATATCTATCGGTATGTGTCGGTTTCCGATACACTGTATGGCTTATGTGTCCGTCTTGTTTCTTTATTATTAACACATCTAAGAATGGAATTTGATCGTTTTCTTTCAGTTCCATGGTAAACTGAATTTTATGGTGGATATTGTTGATGTGTTCTAAAAATGCCTTTAGTTTTTCTTCTCCGTGGGTCCAGATGATAAAAGTGTCATCCACGTATCTAAGCCACAGTTTGGGTTTGTATTCAGCTGTTTCTATTGCCCGCTGTTCTATCTCCTTCATAAACAAGTTTGCTATTACAGGTGACAGTGGGGAACCCATCGGTGCTCCCTCAACTTGTTTATATCTTTGTTCCTTATAGATGAAATAAGTGTTATTTAAACAGTGTTTGGTTAGGTTTAGTGTATCCGGTGATATTGGATACTTTTTGCTTATGATGTCCAGTGATTCATCTATAGGAACATTCGTGAAAAGTGAGACTACATCGAAGCTGACTAGTAAATGTCCCGGCTCAAGAGTCACACCTTTTATACGCTCGATGAAGTGGCTCGCGTTCTTGACGTAAGAATCCGCTTCTTCCACGTATGGTTGCAGCTGTTGGGCCAGAAATTTTGCCAGCGGTTGTCAGGGAGATCCGATGGAGCTTACAATTGGTCGCAGTGGTAATCCTGCCTTGTGTACCTTGGGTAGGCCGTAAAATTTTGGGCATCTTGATGACTTCTCTCTAGGTATGAGATGGACCTGTTGTTCTTTATTGATATTTGAGGCTTTGATCTTGGCTTTTGTTATTTTCTCTAGATAGGTTGTCGGGTCTGACGAGATGCTTTGATATGTTGTATCATTTAAGATGTCGTTTATTTTTGTTTCGTAGTCTTGAATATTCATCACTACCGTAGCATTGCCTTTGTCAGCTGGAAGCACGATGATTTCTTTGTTGTTCTTCAAATTATGTAAGGCTTCTTTCTCTTCCCGTGTTAAATTTCTTTTTGGTGGTTTAGCTGTTCTTAATATTTTTGATACGTCTTGGCGTATGATCTCGGCTGTTTCTGCTGGGAGATTAGTAATTGTAGTCTCTACCTCAGTAATGATGTTTTCTACGGGAATGTATGTAGTTGCAACAGCAAAATTGAAACCTTTTGCAAGAACACTATTCGTGGCTTCATCCAGTGTCAGATTTGAAAAGTTATATACTAAATTGTTTGTTTCTATTTGTGGATTTTCTTTCTTTTTTGGCCGCTGTTGTAGTAACAAATTTTCAAACTTTTTAATTTGTTTGGTCTTAGTGAGACCAGCATCTGTTTCTGCTCGAAAGTTTGTCAGTTGTTCAAAGAAATTCCATAATGTTGGATGGATTGTGTTACTTGTTTAAGATGCAGCTGTAATGATTCTGCATTCATTTTGTCGATGTCTCGTCTGGTATCATGGATTGCCTCTCTAATAAGCGCCAGGCTTGCTCTTCTTAAGATGTTTTTAGTTTTATAGTTGTTTTTGTGAAAAGTGAGCTTCATACAAGTCGGTATAATGCTTTCGTCACGGCAGCGTTCTAAAAACGTAAGGTTGCATAACAACGTCCTTCGTTTCGATCGTAGTTTTTCGTACCTTCTGATGTCTGGTAGAATTTCCTCCCCGTAGAGGTTAATTATGTTACACTTGAAGTTTCCGCGGGAGCTATATGTGCTTTCTGTTGTTTTCCGGGTTTGACTCCGCGTTGAATAATGTTGGTTTTGAGAAAAACCATTATTTTGACGACGTTTCGGCAAGATCTCACTTGCCATTATCAAGTCAGGTAGTTCCGCTTCTCGCTGCTGCTTGAAGTAAACTGAATTCTTACTCACGATACCGTCACTTATGTAGTTGATCCGTATGCTGCTTGCCCTGCGCGAACTCTGGCTCTTGTTATTGGTCCGGTGTAGGTTGCAGTCGTCGGAGGGATGTTACGCGTGGATGTTGCGGCCTGATTTATTTTGGTCTTTTTCTTCAGTACCGTTTTCCATGTTGTAGGAAGCCGTTGCGCATCATCTCTTTGGTTTAAGCCGTTGGGATATATATATATATATATATATATATATATATATATATATATATATATATATATATATATATATATATATATATATATATATATATATATATATATATATATTGATACATGTATCCATGTGACTTCCAAAGTAGATTCTCGTAATACGTTGTTACTTCATATATACCGTTATGACTTCCGATTTCGGAAGTCACAACGTTTTGCCTATATTTTTACGAATTTGGCTACTAGATGGTATCAGAAGGCTTATATTAAAAATTTCGCTGGAAGTCATATCGTATCTAACATACTCATAAGATCAGATTTTAGTGCGACGGTATATCACCAGCGCTAGTGTCCCTCCCGTGCTACTATACAGGTTATGTACACAACGCGTAGCGTCTTCCGTATACCACACCGCTCGGTGTGACTTCCGTTTTTTGGCAACCCTGTGTAACGGTTTCCAGACATTTATCTGTTGTAGATTCGCGGTCCTAATCGTACTTAGTGTTTTGTGTGCCTTTTGTTTTTAAACATGAATAATAGCAGATCTGCTTTACTTTTAAAGTTAGCCTTAAATGAAGGTACAATATGTGATTATATATCTCTATAATTATATATTTTCTGTACTTATTTCAATCTATAATATTTACTTACCTATTTACTTATATAAATTCATTTTTCTGGTGTTTTTGTTTACTTCCTTTTTTACAATGAACTTCTAATTTAATCTACACTCACCGGCACGAAAAACGGGCACCCTAAAAAAATGGGTAATTTTTGATGTCTCGTATCTCCAAACCTTTGGTCCGATTTAAGTAATGTTTTTAATATGTTATAGCCTTATTATTTAACAATATAGCTATGATAACATTGTTGATAGACAGGTAAATTTTCATTGTATACCGGGTGTACCAATCAAACTGGGTTTTTTTCTCAATTTTCACAACACCCTGTGGAATATTCTAGCCTTTATAAAATATTTAAATTAAAGCCTAACTATAGCTCCAGGTTTTATTAACATTCTGTTTTTTTATTCATTCGCTTACGTTGGATAATAAAAAAGTTAAGGACTTTAACAACTAGCCATGTTCTTTATCGATACAGGTGTTTCTAAATATAAGTGCGACAAATTTTAAGGGGTAATTTCTGCATGAAAAAATAATGATCGTGTGGCAAAATAATTTTATATTTGCAAGCATTTGCGGACATAGCTTTATCAAGTAAACGATCATTATTTTTTCATGCAGAATTACCCCTTAAAGTTTGTCGCACTTATTTAGAAACACCATGTATTGATAAAGAACATGTTTAATTGTTAAGGTCCCTAACTTTTTTATTATCCAACATAAGCGAATGAATAACAAACAGAACATTAAGAAAACCTGGGGCTATAGTTGGGTTTTAATTTCAATATTGTAAAAAGGCTAGAATATTCCACAGAGTGTTGTGAAAATTGAAAAAAAAAAACCAGTTTGTTTGGTACGCCCAGTATACAATGATAATTTACCTATCTAGAAACAATATTATTACAGCGATATAGTTAAAGAATAAGGCTATAACATATTAAAGAAATACTTAAATCGGAGAATAGGTTTAGGAGATACGAGCCATCAAAAATGACCCATTTTTTGGGGTGCCCGTTTTTCGTGCCGGTGAATGTATCTATTAAATAATCTAAATTATTTTTAAAAATCTTATTAAAAGCTTAAATACAAGAAATGTAGGTAAATGTTCTCATTTAACGAAATTTCCGAAAATTTTGTATTTTTTTGACCCAAGTAGGCTGAAAAATCGATTTTATAGTTATTGTTATTTCGAAAGTAATAAAACGTGTAAAAATTACAAAAAAATTGAATGTACAATTACAATTGAATGGAATTAAATACACGATAAAATGAATCAAGAGCGATAAAAAGTTTAAAGTAATAAATTCTAGTAATAATATAAAATGCAGTAAACTCTCTCTTAAGGGGGTAGGCGCAAAATCTCTGTCCAATGCTATTTAAATACATTTATTTTTTTCGAATCCTGAGAAAACTAATAAATATTTTTTAAAACATACACCCAGAATGAAAGATAACATTATTACGGGGGACCGAAAGTCCCTTAGAATAAAAAAAAGTTTCTTTTGAATGAAATATTCGAAATTAAAAATCACACTAACTTTTCTCTTGTTTTTTCATCCCATTATCTTTATTAAAATAAACATATATTAGGTATATAAGTTATTAAAATAAACATTATATAAGTTTTCAGGGACTTTCTGCCCTCGGTAATAATGTAAGCTTCCATTCTGCGTTTAAATTTTTCAAAAATACTTATTAGTTTTCTCAGAATTCGAAAAAAATTAATGCATTTAATTAACACTGGACTAAGATTTTGCGCCTATCCCCAACGAGCACCTCCTCTATACGGACGGTATTTAAAACAAAATTCATTTGCCGATATATTGAGCCTGTACTCTTCCGGACAATCCCTTAAAATGATGTGTACCTAAATGAAAAAAAAAATACATAGATATTTTTTCCAAATATTTTAGAATACAAAACTACAATATTTATATTTTATTATTTCAAATTAACACAGAGATGACAACGAGTGATATTTAATAACTCTTTACCTTATCAGCAGTAGGTAATAAAAATCTGGTTCTAGTGTGGGATCCGTCATTAAAATATTTTGTGTGTCGGTCATTAAAAGAAATGTGACACCATAACGCGTTGCTCTAATAATACTTTAACATTGATATTATGTTGTGACTAAAAATGTTAACGGAATGTCTGCTTGGCAAAAGAAAACATCGGCACAATATCAATTTTCTTCTTTGATATGTTACCTATGTGTATGCCAAATTTCATGTCAATCTTAAGTGGTTTTTTAAAATTTATGGGTTTTGCAATATTTTACCGTCAGCGAACGGACTAATAGAAGAGGATCCGATATAAGGCCGATCTGCATCGATCTATTTAATGGATAACAATAATTATTGGATATGTAATTTAGTATGTTAACAATTATAAAAAACAAGGGGTGCATGATCTAATTTTCTTCTGACTATAATCAATTAATAATTAATAAATGACTTTTATCTACTCTATGTCATATTATAATTGATAAATTTTTAGTTTGTGAAAACTGTCATTATAGATAGCAGTGCTTTAAAGTAAGCATGAAGTAACAATGTATTTTAAATGGGATTTACTTTTTCTCACTGTTTTTGACACACTTTCATATAATTAAATATTCTTTCTTAACTTTCGCGTTTTATGGTGATTACATCTTCTTTTTCTTCAAGTGCCATCTCCGCGAAGGAGGTCGGCAATCATCATAGCTATTCGGACCTTGGAGACGGCTGCTCTGAAAAGTTCGTTTGATGTACATCCGTACCATTCTCTCAGGTTGCACAACCACGATATTCTGCGTCTCCCTATGCTTCTTTTTCCTTGAATCTTTCCCTGCATAATGAGTTGGAGCAAGTTGTATCTCTCTCCACGTGTAATATGTCCGAGATATTCCAATTTTCTGGTTTTAATTGTATTTAAGACTTCCATTTCTTTATTCACCTTTCTCAGAACCTCTTTGTTTGTGACGTGTTCTGTCCATGATATTTTTAGAATTCTTCTATATACCCACATCTCGAATGATTCCAGTTTTTTCATTGATGCCGCATTCAAGGTCCAAGCTTCCATTCCGTAAAACAGAGTCGAGAAAACGTAGCACCTAGCCAACCTTATTCTTAGTTCTAACCTTAGATCTCTTGTGCAGAGCACAAGAGAGGTGATGACATAATGAGCAATAAATTACAAAAAAAAATTTGACAGTTTTGTGGTTTGAAAGAAATTAGAATTTTTATATGTCACAGTTCTAAGAATTGTAGAATAGAAATGAATTCCAGTGACGAAGAGTTACAGTATTTTTATTTGTTTATCGTAGATAAAATATTGTATGAAATTGTGCGTGAAGTACTTTTTGCGAACTTACGCGATGTATAGCACTCACTCCGTTTCATAAATAACTATTTTCATATATTAAAAAAAAAATGTTTCGACCCGGGTAGATATTATTCCAGATTTTCTGATTTGGGCACAGAGTTGGATTGTTGGGGCATATATGGAGAGCAGGTAGCGCAACAACTATAAACTCAATTTTACAATGGAGACCAGGAGTTAGAAGGAGACGCGGAGGAACTAGAATAAATGGTTACAGGAATTAAAGGAAGATTTATATAGGGCAGGAATTAGAGACTAGCAGAAAAACAAAAGAGGATAGAAAGAAATGGAGAAGCATAGTCAATAGTATCGAGTAGCAGATTGGGAAAAATCTGCTCGAAAAAGATGGATCTAGATAGCTTTTTAGCGGGTAATCCCCACCTGGAGGGTTTAGCCATTTAATTTTTTATTACATATTATTATTGGTACATCAAAAATTAAAAGGACGGTGCCTGTAATAAAATCTAAAATATTAAAATTTTCTATAAGTTCAAATTTATTTATTAACATTTTTGATATAATTTTCGTAAATAAATGACTTACTATTAACACTTTTTTAATTAATTCCAATAAATCCATTTTACAGCAATAATAATATATTAGTATTTTTGTAAAATAAATATCAATCATATTATCATAAATAACACAGGTTTACAAAAAAAAACTAAATTTCGGACAATTTGACGAAACCATATGACAAGGGGGTTTTTGGAGTGGCTGATCACAAATCCGGGGTCTGCTCACCTCTATCGCGTCAGGTAAAGGTCATTTCAAGGTCAAATCAAGATAAATCGACAGTCGCTCTGAAAAAGTATATTAGGGGGTTCTTGGGGTCGCTGAAGATGAATCCGGAGTCCGCTGACCTCTATCTCGTCTAGTTCAACGTCATTTTAAGGTCAAATCAACATAAATTGACACAATTGCTCTGAAAGTATAGGGAGTTTTGCGGTCGCTGATCATGAAAACTGCGGTCCGTTGAGCTCTACTACGTCATGTAAAGGTCATTTCAAGTTCAAATCAGGAGGAGTTAACAAAATTGATTTGACCTTAAATGGCCTTTACCTGACGTGGTTGAGCTCAACGGGCCCCAGTTTTGTGATCAGGGACCCCAAAAACACCCTAATATACTTTTTCACAGCGATTGTGTTGATTTATCTTGATTTGACCTCGAAATGACCTTCAGCTAGACGTGATAGAGGTCAGTGGATCCTGGATTCGTTATAAGCGACCCCAAAACCCCCCTAATATACTTTTTCAGAGCGACTGTCGATTTATCTTGGTTTGTCCTTGAAATAACCTTTACCTGACGTGATAGAGGTTAGCGAACCCCGGATTCGTAACCAGCGACCCCAAAAACCCCCCTAGTCATATGGTTTCGTCAAATAGTCCGAAATGTATTTTTTTGTAAACCTGTATAATCAAATGAATATCAATATTTTAATTTAAATAGACAACTTTAAAACACAGACAACTGTATTCACAGTAAAAGTTTCAAAAGATCACACATTACGCTCAAAATAGGAGGTAAATCTAGCAGACGAGTCGTTGTGACTTCCAAAATATGACAACACCGCTGGAAGTGACAACGCGCCTTGAGCTACCCTTTATATGGAAGCCATAACGTATGCTGTACGCTTCGGTATATACGTATATATATACAAAATTTATTTTGGTAAATCCTTTCCCCTCAATAGGTAGACCCATTTTATAAGCCCCCCTTTTACCAAATACACAATTTTTAAAAAATAATTCCTAGTAGAAAAGGTGGAAGTCGGACAGCCTCTTCTGTATACCGGAAGTCACAACTTAACGTGCATAAATATTTATATATATATATATATATATATATATATATATATATATATATATATATGTATCTACATATTGTCAGTCAATAATACCAAACTACTTTATATATATATATATATATATATATATATATATATATATATATATATATATATATATATATATATATATATTTAAAATCTTATTAATTTTGAGGTTGCAGTCATAAATTTCAGGGGGCAGGATAAGTAAAACTCTTAGTTATTATCAAGCTTTCGCAAAATTTATTTGCTTCTTCAATATATGCTAAAAAAGTTTCAGTAAATACAATGAAATTAAGATGATAAAAAATATTGTACATAAAAAGCATAAAAAACTTACAACGTGAGGTTAATCCATTAAATTTTTGGCATACATAACAAAAAAATATATAAAATTCTTAATCTAATTCCTAATCTTCTACAATGCCTTAATTTTATTTAATTTAAAAAGAGAAAAATAATTAATAAAGAGAAATTTAGTATGTCAGAAAGACATTCGTATCTGTTTATTGTATTTTATTTTAAGTTGCTAATAACTTGTTTTTTATTATTTCTTATCTGCGTACTTATTATAGAATTTATGGATATAATTAATTTGTAAAATATTATTTTTAGAAATAAAGTGGCGCCAAATTTGAAAATTTAATTTTGAATTTAGTCAGGAAATTTAGTATTTTTAAATTAAAATATTAGTTTTCGTAAGATAAAATGTAATTATAGATGGTGCTTAATTTATTTATGTCAGTTTTTTTATTGACACATTGATATTTGTTTATGCATGCCATTTCGAAAAATTCCCTTTTAGTTAAGTTGTTTTCGTGTTTTAGGATCGTTGTTTCATTAAAATTGAATGAATGATTTTTACTGATTGCATGATCTATTAATGCACATGTATTTTTGTTAAGTCTGAGGTCGCTTTTATGTGATGTTAGTCTTCCTATTAGATTTCTGGATGTGTGTCCGATGTATGATTTATGACAACTTCCGCATGGTATATTGTAAACTACATTTGAGCTTTCCATAATGCTAATTTTTATGTACAATATTTTTTATCATCTTAATTTCATTGTATTTACTGAAACTTTTTTAGCATATCTTGAAGAAGCAAATAAATTTTGCGAAAGCTTGATAATAACTAAGAGTTTTACTTATCCTGCCCCCTGAAATTTATGACTGTAACCTCAAAATTAATAAGATTTTACATAGTCAGTCAATATTACCTAACTGGTTTAAATATATATATATATATATATATATATATATATATATATATATATATATATATATAATGATGTTGGATAATCGAGTACAAATATAAAAATAAATAAGCAAAATCATTGGCTAATACTCGTAAAGTGAATGTGAATTTAGTTGGAAATATATAAAATGATGAATGATGACTAGTGGCGGGTTTAACGGGTGGCGTACCTGGCGGCCGCCAGGGGCCCCACGCCTCCAGGGGGGCCCGAAATCGCGATAGAAAGCTACATTTAAAAATGAAAAACTGCCAGAACAGAAAAAAATCTACAGATGATGATGATGGATTTTTGATATTTTTATGCATTTTATTAAAAAAAGAAGAAAAATCGATAATTCTGGCAACACCGTACACCGTACCATAATTTCTCCGTCGGCCTGGTAACACTGCAAATGCAGTGTTAGCAGTCCTGTTGTGCACTTCACACGCATACCTGCACTCTGCACTTTTTTGTGTGTTGTGGTGAGTTGTGAGTTTTGTCTTAGACTATAGTGTATAGGTTTCATCGCACTATTAGTATCAGTGGTAAGTAAATAAACAGTATACTATGGTGTGACGCATGAAAGCAGCAAGCATCTTTTCCCGTATAAATTACGAAAGTTTTATTCCTTATAAAATACATTTCCCCTTTACGTAAATTCTGTTTTCGTAAATTTTTACTTTCCCTCAATTATACATATCCTAAGATATGTTATATAATTGAGGGAAAGTATTGTGATGGTGTAAAATTTCGACTTCGAGATTTTGATTGATTTTCACGTTTTGAAGGTCCCTGAGTCCAAAAAACATGTTTTCCAAAAAATGTCTGTGTGTGTGTGTCTGTCTGTCTGTGGTAAAATTTTTCGTCAACGATTTAGAAAAAACAGCTGAACGGATTTTTACGAAATTTTCACCAAAAATCGACTACGTAAAAATCTGGATCTGATTAGTTTTTGGGAAAAATCGGAACGTAGGAAGGGGGTTTTTAAAGGGGTTTAAATATTAAAAAAATCATAAAAAAAGAAAGAAATTTCCGATTGAAAACAAAATTGGTAAAAACATTTACTAGGTAAATGCCCTTCATTATGTAAAATACTACATTCATTGGCTCACGTTAAGGGGGTGTTTAAGGGGTTTGAAAGTTTAAAAAAATTATAATGAAGTTACTAAATCAAATAATCTCAACTGATGTATTTCTACATATCCACGCACATTGAGGGAAAGTACAATGTGTGACAACACACCACTAGTTATTTTTCATATAGATATAGATTGAAAAGTTTTGGAGTTGAACCTCTAAATATTTATTATTATGTAGACTAAAAAATACAAAAACTATTTTTTTCAGAAAGGAAACATGAAACGATATCAAAGTGGGGCAGAAAAAAAGAAAAGGCTAAAACGAAATCTAAAAATTGCCGAACAGCAGAAAAATTCGTTGCACAAATTTTTAAACGTTAGTACGGAAAATGAGCAACATTGTACAACTTCTGGTAACTCCGAAAACCCTACCGTGGAAATTTCTTCCGAAACATGCATCGCTGGAACATCGAAGGAAAAACTTGATGAAGAAGTAGAACAGGAACGCGACGAAAATCCGAAAGTTGAAAATTCCAGTTACGTCCAAGATGACGAAGACACCGATTTTGATGTTACAAAACTGAAGGATATAGCTTTATGGCCCGCGATATTAACGGATAAAATGATTGACTATATTCTTAGAAACAAGCCAACGAATGTAGGGAATATTGAAGAATTAAAATCAGCGTACAAAGATAGAGATGAAGTTTATTATAGAGGACTTTCTCACAAACATTTTTATCGAACGAAGTCAAATGGAATTAAGGAAGACCGAGACTGGTTAAAGTTTTCAGAAACAAGCAAAAGTGTTTATTGCTACCCTTGCAAACTGTTTTCTGCATCAAAATCGAAATTGATTACTGGTTTCCAGAACTGGAAAACGATTATCGTTACGTTATCGGACCACGAACTTTCAAAGGAGCACATGGCAGCTATCTGTACTTTATATAAAAGAACTTCAAATTTTAACAGAGTTGATACTCAGTTATTATTGAGAAAAGAAAATGAGGTAAACTACTGGAAGAAAGTCTTGCAGCGGGTTATATCCACAATAAAACTGTTAAGTAGTTTGGGGATTGCGTTCAGAGGGCATAACGAAGGCAAGGATTCCACAAGAAAAGGGAATTATTTAACATGCTTAGAATACCTAAGTGAGTATGACGACTTCTTGAAATTGCACCTACAAAAATACGGCAATAAAGGACAAGGAAACGTGAATTATCTGTCTCACAATGTTTGTGATGAATTTATCACCATTATTGGTAGAAAAGTCACAGCACACATAATTGATGAAATTAAGGCTGCAAATTATTATGGGATCATCGTTGACTCTACGCCTGATGTTTCGCGATGTACAATTGACATTTGTCATAAGATATTTTACGTCCAATGGTGACATCAAAGAGAGATTTGTCGGATTTATACCAATAGAAGGGCATACAAGTTCATATTTGGAACAACAAATATTGGATATGTTGGACAAATTGGGAATAGATATTAAAAACTGTCGGGGGCAATCGTTTGACAATGCTGCCAATATGTCAGGAAAATACTAGGGACTTCAGGCGCGGGTTAAACAACACAGTCCGAATGCCAGCCACTCGTTAAATTTGATTGGAAATTTTGCAGCAGAAAGTTGCAACGCTGCGATTGAATATTTTATGTTTGTGCAGAATTTATTTACTTTTTTTTCTTCATCAACTCATCGTTGGCAAATTTTGTGCAAACAGTTAAATAAGTGTGAAAATGCCGTTTCGGTGAAGAGACTCGTAGATACACGATGGTCAGCAAGAGCGGATGCTGTACGAGCTATAAGACTTGGGTACACGTATATAAAAGCGGCATTAACTGAGATTTGCAATTCGAGCGAAGAGAAAAAAGTCAGGATTATCGAGGCAAATTCAATTTTGAAAAAAATGGGCAAATTTGAAACCGCGCTGATGACAGTGATTTGGAACACGATTCTACAGCGACTAAACGCTACGAGTAAATCACTTCAATCAGTTGAGTGTGAATTGTCAAAAGGTTCATCTCTCCTGAAGTCTCTGTACAATTTTATTGACAATTTCAGAGATGAATTTGAAAAAGTACAAGAAGATGCAACTGATTTGTCAGGCCTGACATTTGAAGAAGACGGACAAAGTCGACGACCTCTTCAGAGAAAAACTTTTCATGACGAAGTGAAAGGAGGTGAACACGAATTTGGAAAGAAGGAAAATTTCCTTGTAAATTCATTTTACGTTATATGTGACAACACCAAGGCAGAGTTAGCTCGGAGAAATCAGACATACGATGCAAACCTAAAGCATTTTATGGTATTTTTTGATAAAGCATTGTCAGACGAATCAAAAACATCCGCAGTAAATTCTCTGAAAGAAATTTACAAGAACGATATTGATGTGTCCAACTTCGAAGACGAATTAAACCAATTTCTACTCTTCCTGCAGGAAAATAACGAGTTAATGACCACCGCAAAAGATATGTACCGAGCTGCCAAAGAAATGTCATCGACTTTTCCTAATGTTAAGACAATTTTAAAAATATTTTTAACGATACCAATTTCGAACGCATCAGACGAGAGATCTTTTTCTGTACTAAAAAGAGTAAAAAACTATTTAAGAAGTTCGATGGGGGAGGAACGTTTAAATAATATGGCTATATTGTATATAGAACAAGATATATTGGATAAAATTGAGACCGACAAAATAATTGATGAATTTTCAAAAGAAAAAGTAAGGCGTAAATTCATTTGAAATGCGTATGTATATTCAGGGAAAGTGTATGTACTTATATATTATATAACAATAGTAATTATTAAGTCATATGTACATACTACCTACTGTAAATGTTTTTTTTTCAGAATAAACATAATTTTGTTTCGTTCAAAATCGCATGCGTGTATTATTTAAACCACCTACTAACGACTGCTAGTTGCAGACAAATTGGTTACTGGCAAGTTAAAAGATCCATAAAATCGTTATCGTTAAGGCTATTCGCTTTTGTCGAAGGGCCCCGAAATTTTTCCCGCCAGGGGCCCCCAATCGTCTTAATACGCCACTGATGATGACCCTTCATCATTTTATATATTTCCAACTAAATTCACATTCACTTTACGAGTATTAGCCAATGATTTTACTTATTTATTTATATATATATATATATATATATATATATATATATATATATATATATATATATATATATTGTTATATTTCTATTTGATAGGAAAATTAAATTTTGATAATTATAAACAGAATTCAATTTAATATAAAATATTTTCAATTTTCTCAACCACGGGCATATAAATTTAGAACAACCTGTATACAACAAATTGTTATATTTAATTTTAAGAAGTGATTAAACGAAACTCGGGAAAATGCGCTTAGAATAAACAAAGTGAATGGCGCGTACCATTATCGTTGTTCGCGGAAGGTTCGATCATTAGCCTATGCTAAATATGACTCAGTTGGAATCGATAATAGGTCATTATCGTTGTTCGCGGAAGGTCGATCATTAGCCGATGCTAAATAAGACTCAGTTGAAATAGAGAATAGGTCATTAAATTTTGTAAATAGTAGAAAGTAATTTTAGAATGGGAATTAACTATTTTCTTTTGAAATCCATTAAGCATATTTAGAAAGATTAAAAATTGGTTTTGAGGAATACTGCGAATGACAGTTGGTGGTGGAAGGTTGATTTGTGAATCTGGAAGGGATATTTAGAAAGTAGGGGAATGAATGACAAATAGAGATCAGAATGTTTTGAGCTGTCGAGAAGTGAAGTCCAGTAGTAGACGGTAGTGTACGGGGAGTGAGAAAGCCGGTGTAGTTCCGTGAGTGTGGAGTATCTATCGTGGAACGAGAGGTAGGCCAGGTTGAGAGTAAAAGAACCTCCTTGAGCCAAGAGTGTCCCGGTAGCTGATTGCAGTTTCGAAAAGGGTAGAATACAGCATCACGACAGAAGCAGGTACGAGAACTATACGAGCTAGTTTTCAAAGGAGAACATTACTGAAAGCCAGGACGAGGTTTTGATCGCAGCCAAGGATAGCAGTAAACGGGTTTTGTGTGAAGACATTCTCAGTTCACCAGAAAAAGGTCAGTCTCATTTGTTTGGACATGAATGTATGGGTTTTTCGTATTAAATACCACATTATAAATTGAAGAACATAATAAATAATATCAGAAAAGCTTCATCAAACTTAAATATAATTGTTGCTAATAAATCCTAATAGTTAAATGTTAATAAAAACTTTCAATTGGAAACCAAAAGGAAATAAGATTCCCATTTGTAAATGTTATGTTTAAGAAAAATAAGATCTAGCAAATATTAAGCAGTGATTGCCATTTAAATAAA
The DNA here is from genome assembly GCF_917563875.1 of Diabrotica virgifera virgifera. NCBI lineage: Eukaryota > Metazoa > Arthropoda > Insecta > Coleoptera > Chrysomelidae > Diabrotica > Diabrotica virgifera. Next base: position 132,809,000 of record NC_065449.1, on the reverse strand, counting down.
ATAAACAATATTTTGATTATAATTGTAACCCATATGTGTGTATTATTTTACTCTTTTCTTTCCTATCCCGATTAGGAACCATTGAGAAATACTTAGAAGCCACGAGAGTAAGTAATTAATTTTATAATTCGCCCTGAGATTGAAAACATATTGATATGTGATCTGGTAAATTAATTAGATTATTATAAATGCATTGATTAAATTAAATGACATATAAGAATATTATCTCATATCAATAATCAAGATCACATCAACTGTCGTCCAACGTGGAAAGCATTGTAAAGTATTTCTAGTGGCAAATTTGAAGGATAGAAAGAGTAAAGCCGGTATTTGAAAATTTATATGCCTGTGGTAAAAAGTGAGATACTTACATTTGATAACATAAAATTTTAGATCTCTTTAGGTACAAATTTTACATAACTGATTTAATATTTTATTTTTACGATATTTACATTTCATATATTTATTGACAATTTATAATATTTGGGTGAGAAAAAGTCGTCTTGGTAACATACTAGTAAAATTTCATATTTGGCGGGGACAGTACTTCTTGAAAACAAATGTCTGTGACAAGAAGCCAAAGCAAAGACAACAAAAAACAAAAAGAACATTCAAATCAAGAGAATAATTCAGACCAAGAAGATATTTTAGACAAGACAATCATGGCATCAGAACAGCAAGAATTATCAGGAATAGATAAATTATTACAAATGATGCAACTCCAGTCACAAAGAATGGAACAGAAAATGGATGAAACACAACAAAAACTGGATGACAATCAAAGAGAAACAAAACAAACAATGGATAAAAATCAGGAGGAAACAAAACAAGCAATGGAGAAAAATCAGGAAGAAACATCAAAGAAAATGGATAAAGTGGATCAAAAAATGGATGAAACACAACAAAAAATGGATGAAACACAACAAAAATTGGATCAAAAAATGGATGAAACACAACAAAAAATGAAACAAGCAATAGAAGAGAACAACAAGAAAATGGAGGAACGCATAGAAAAGTATGAAGTGAAAATTAAAGATCACATGCAAGAACAAGAAATGAGAATGAAGGACCACATGAAAGAACAAGAAATGAAAATTCAAAATAAAATGAAGGAGTTAACGAATTGCCAGAAAAAAGAAATGGAAAGTTTGGAAAACAAGTTGGAAAATGCTATTCAAGTAGACAGAGAAGCAGTGGAAAAAAGAATCACAGGAATAGAAAAACAAGTCACCGAAAACAGGACGCAACAGAATGTCGGAGAAAGAAGAGAAATGGTTATACATAGCACAGATGACGTGAAGATAAGGTTTGGCGGGGATGTAAGAAGATTACACCCAGTGCCGTTCATAAATAGCCTGAAAAAGAAAATACAGCACATCGGAAATTTCGATACAGCAAAAGAAACTATCAGAAACCATCTCAAATATGAAGCAAGCCTATGGTTCGATTGCAAAGAAGAAGAATTTGACAGTTGGCAACAATTTGAACAAAAATTTTTGAATTATTTCTGGGGAAAAGTCCAACAATTGGAAATTAACAAGGAATTGCAAAATGGGAAATACAATGATAGGATGGGTATATCAGAAAGGACATATGCATTACAAATTTACTATAACGCAAAACATTTACAATATAATTACTCATCGGAACAATTAGTCGAACTGATTGCAAGACATTTCGAAGAAACGCTGGAAGACCATATCACATTGCAAAACTACAAAGACATAGATAGTTTATGCCAATTCCTACAAATAAGAGAATCACGTTTAAGAGAAAGAAAATCAAGAAGGTCGCGAGAAGATTACAGGCCCCGAGAAACACAGGATTACAGAGATAGAAATCAAAATAGGAGGGACTATACAAGACGAGATTTTAATCCCAGAAGGGAAAACGAAAATAGAGACAACGGAAGAGGAAATTATGAACAAAGAAATAGGCAATGGAATGAGGACAGAAATCGAGAATACCAGAATAGAAACACCACACGCTCAAATCAAGAAAACAGAAATAATGGTAGACAAAATGAACAGGGATATCGAGAAAATCGAAACAGATCCGACAGACCAAGAGAAAATAGAAGAGAAGTAAATAATACCCAGACAGATGAATATGACGGAGAGAGACATTATGACGAAAATATAAACAACGATGAGCAACCGGCGTCTTTTCACGACGGCGCTCACTAAAAACCAAAAATCAAACAGGAACCTTTTGTAACCCCAAGGAGTTTATTAAATTGGCAAGAAACAACGAAAAGAAAAATGGAGTTAATTTAAAATTTGTGGATGGATTTATCAACGTGAAACCAATTAAAATTATGATAGACACTGGATCTGAAATAACATTGGTCAACAGAAAACTAATAGAAGAAGTTAACTTAACAAATTTAATTTACAAAATACCTAGGGTAAATTTAGTGGGCGCAAACAAACGGACATTGGCAACTATAAATGAAGGCATACGAGTAATGGTACGACTGGGTAAGAAGATGTATGCACTACAATGTGTAATAATGCCAAACATGTCACATGACATGATGGTAGGAGTTGACGAATTGGCAGAAAAACATGTAGTGATAGATTTTAAAAATAATACGATGAATCTAACAGAAGAAAAAGAAGAAGAACAGGACAAGGAACAGGAGAAACAAAATACGGACGAATCAGGTAAAGAACAAACAGTGGCATTTGAAGAGGAGGCATATGAAAACGAGGATGCAGAATACACGGTAAAAGTATGTGAAAAATCTGAGGAAAAAGACAGAAGATTGATATGGGAAAAAGGGAAAGACAACATAATAGCCGACACTCTAACACAGGATGAGGACACTGAAAATAAGGAAACAATTACTCTACAGGTGGGACTAATTAGAGTAATACAAGAAGAAGGGGTATAAGACGTAGATTAAAGTAAGGAAATATACAGGGAGTTGGTTTTGCCTCGAGAAAATTTATTTAAAATTGCAGATAAATTTTATCGAATACAAGGCGGGGATTTGTTATATTTCTATTTGATATGAATATTAAATTTTGATAATTATAAACAGAATTCAATTTAATATAAAATATTTTCAATTTTCTCAACCACGGCCATATAAATTTAGAACAACCTGTATACAACAAATTGTTATATTTAATTTTAAGAAGTGATTAAACGAAACTCGGGTCAATGCGCTTAGAATAAACAAAGTGAATGGCGCGTACCATTATCGTTGTTCGCGGAAGGTTCGATCATTAGCCTATGCTAAATAAAACTCAAGTGAAATCGATAATAGGTCATTATCGTTGTTCGCGGAAGGTTCGATCATTAGCCGATGCTAAATAAGACTTAGTGGAAATAGAGAATAGGTCATTAAATTTTGTAAATGGTAGAAAGTAATTTTAGAATGGGAAATAACTATTTTTCTTTTGAAATCCATTAAGCATATTTAGAAAGATTAAAAATTGGTTTTGAGGAAGACTGCGAATGAGAGTTGGTGGTGGAAGTTTGATTTGTGAATATGGAAGGGATATTTAGAAAGTAGGGGAATGAATGACAAATAGAGATCAGAATGTTTTGAGCTGTCGAGAAGTGAAGTCCAGTAGTAGACGGTAGTGTACGGGGAGTGAGAAAGCCGGTGTAGTTCCGTGAGTGTGGAGTATCTATCGTGGAACGAGAGGTAGGCCAGGTTGAGAGTAAAAGAACCTCCTTGAGCCAAGAGTGTCCCGGTAGCTGATTGCAGTTTCGAAAAAGGTAGAATACAGCATCACGACAGAAGCAGGTACGAGAGCTATACGAGCTAGTTTTCAAAGGAGAACATTACTGAAAGCCAGGACGAGGTTTTGATCGCAGCCAAGGATAGCAGGAAACGGGTTTTGTGTGAAGACATTCTCAGTTCACCAGAAAAAGGTCAGTCTCATTTGTTTGGACATGAATGTATGGGTTTTTCGTATTAAATACCACATTATAAATTGAAGAACATAATAAATAATATCAGAAAAGCTTCATCAAACTTAAATAGAATTGTTGCTAATAAATCCTAATAGTTAAATGTTAATAAAAACTTTCAATTGGAAACCAAAAGGAAATAAGATTCCCATTTGTAAATGTTATGTTTAAGAAAAATAAGATCTAGCAAATATTAAGCAGTGATTGCCATTTAAATAAAATAAACAATATTTTGATTATAATTGTAACCCATATGTGTGTATTATTTTACTCTTTTCTTTCCTATCCCGATTAGGAACCATTGAGAAATACTTAGAAGCCACGAGAGTAAGTAATTAATTTTATAATTCGCCCTGAGATTGAAAACATATTGATATGTGATCTGGTAAATTAATTAGATTATTATAAATGCATTGATTAAATTAAATGACATATAAGAATATTATCTCATATCAATAATCAAGATCACATCAATATATATATATATATATATATATATATATATATATATATATATATATATATATATATATATATATATATATATTGATGCACGTTAAGTTGTGACTTCCGGTATACAGAAGAGGCTGTCTGGCTTCCACCTTTTCTACTTGGGATTATTTTTTAAAAATTGTATATTTGATAAGAGGGGGGGTGCTACGATAGATCTACATATTGAGGGGAAAGGATTTACCATAATAAATGTTGTATATATATAGGTATATACGGAAGCGGACATAATACGTTGTGGCTTCTGTAAATAGGGTAGTTCAAGTCGCGTTGTCACTTCCAGCGATGTTGTCATGTTTTTGGAAGTCACAACGTCTCTTCTGCCAAATTTACCTCGTAGTTTGAGCGTGATCTGTTATCTTAGAGTCTCACACTTGGCAGTGGAATTCATTGGTATCTAGCGTTCCAATAAGAATGTCTTCTTTTTAAATGGCCTACCCGTTCCGGATGTTGGCGATCATCATGGCTATATTGACTTTGTTTACCGCAGCGCGGGACAGTTCAGTGGTAGTCATGTTATACCACGTTCGTAAAATTTACCACTTTTACCACGTCCTCTTTTACCACTTACCTTCCCTTGAAAAATCCGTTGGAGAAGGCGGTAACGTTCTTGATTTCTCATTACATGTCATTTTCGCATTAGAAATCGAAATTGGTTAATTGGTTAAACGGCTTAATTCTATATATAAAATATCATTAATATTATATAGTTTAACTTTAATAATAATTGTTACAATAATTAAAACTATGCATTAGTCAATTTGAACATAATTCTGTGAATGAATATGAGTCTGTAATTCGGACCCCCGGAGAATTACAGAGGAATTAATTTATTAAACACAACACTAAGTGATAACAAACACACTGAATACAATTATAAGATTAGCAGAAGAACAACAAGGTTTTAGGTCGGGAAGATCATGTACCGACGCTATATTTATAATGAGGCAGATTCAAGAGAAATCAGTAGAATAGGTACAACAAACCGGCATACTTATGTTTCATCGATTTTAAAAAGGAATTTGACAGAGTCAAATTAAAAGACGTTATCCATTTATTTTACGCAAGAGAGGTGCCTCTAGGAATAATTAAAACGATCGAAAATATCTATCAGAACAACACGATCAGAGTAAAAGTAGATAAAGAACTGACCCAATTGAAGCTGGCAATGGGATAAGACAGGGAGACTCCCTGTCTTGTTCTCTATTGTTCAACCTGATCATGGATGAAATAATAAAAAAAAGTAAGAACAAAAGAAAGATACCAAATGGGAGAAAAACAACTTAAAATAATCTGCTATGCAGACGACGCAATACTAATCTCTCAAAGTGAAGATGATTTACAACGTATGCTGCACCAATTTAATATAACCGCTAGAAAATTTAACATGTTGATTTCCCCAAAAAGACTATATGCATGGTTATAACAACAAATCTAGTTGTAAATTAGAGCTGGACGGTCAGATAATAGCACAAGTCATAGAGTTTAAATATCTAGGCATCACACTATCTAGCTCTATCTACGGAAAGCTCGAAACCGAAGTACAAGCTCAGGTGAATAAAGTAAACAGAGCCGCAGGCTGCCTGAATGACACAATATGGAGAAATAAAAATATCGGAAAAGAAATGGAAGGTAGAATTTACAAAAGAGTCCTCAGACTAATAATGACATACGCGACAGAAACACAACCTGATACAGACAGAAAGGACAAAAAGAATGCTAGAAACAGCAGAGATGAAAACACTTCGAAAAATCGATGGTAAGACACTATGTGATAGAGCCAGAAGTGCAGATATACGTATACGACAGAGATGCAAGGTAGACAACATTAATAACTGGGTGAAAAACAGAAGAGTAGAATGGTGGAATGACCACAAAAGCCGAATGACAATAAACAGAGTAGTAAGGACGGCGAGAGACGGTGCCCCAATAGGAAGGCGATCAGTGGGAAGACCACGAAAACGATGGAATGACAACTTACTGGAGTCACATTGAAAAACAGACAGAGTTATGTCTACACAAAAAGATGAAGAAGAATAATTTATGAAAATAAATGAATATAATGAATAAAATGATGCTAGGTAATAGTAATTTTAACAAATATTTTTAGTGATTTTATTTTAGCTCCAGGTTATTGTTGGAGTTGGAGTTTACTAACGACATTTTAAATTTAATAATATAATATTGAATAATAAAATATTATGAACAATATAAAGGTAGATACACTCCGGCCAAGAAAATCGAGCTTAGTAACAAATAAAAAACAAAATGTTGCAAATCCTATAATTGCAAAAAACGCTCAGGGAGTTTGTCAGTGATCCAAAGTCAGTGTCAGTGTCAGTTTTTTTAACAGTAACAATGATCCAAAAAATTTTTTACGGCACAAAAATAGCAACTGTAACAATTTGTTTAAAACATTTTTAGAATTTTTAAGTGCTTATTTTCCGAGCTCTGTTAATATGATGTATTTCTGCACATGTTTAAAGCAAAAAACTTTTAATAATTAGATACAATTATTCTATTATAGTAGTTGTCTATTATAGTAGTGTATTATAGTAGTGTATTATAGTAGTCTAGTATAGTAGTCCATCCCTTGGATGGACAGTAGTTGATCCGCATAAACTGTCCATTTAAGGCAGGTGTCCGTTTAAGGGAAAAATAAATATGATATAATTAATTATTTTTAATGAGAAATAGGTACCAAGGAAGACCCCTCTGAAATAATATTGGGAAATTTTGGAAGCGAATGCAGAAATGATAGAGGCAAACAACTGTTAACTTTTCTTTTGGAAAACAATCTCTATCAAATGAACAGCTTCTTTAAAAAGAAAAAACACAGAAGATGGACCTGGGAAAGTCCAGATGGAAAAACAAGGAACGAAATCGACTATTTCTTAACAAATAAAAAAGAATTATTTAAAGACGTAAATGTGTTAAACCAGTTCAGCACAAGCAGTGATCACAGGTTAGTAAGAGCTAAAATAACGATATCGATCGAAAAGGAAAGACTCAAAATGATAAATAAGAAACACCCAAAGAAATGGGTAAAACCAACTAATATTCAGGAGTTCGAAAAATATATTAATGATACATTGAAAGATACAACAACAGACATTAATATACTGAACAAGCAAATAATCACCACAATACAACAGGCTCAAACTAAATACTGTCCAACAAACCAAAAAGATGAAAAACTAAGTCAACCTACTAAAACCCTTATAGAACTAAGACGACAGATGAAAGGAGATACAAGTTCCAGCAAAGAAGCGCTAAATCAAATAAATAAGACTATCACAAAGTCAATAAGAAAAGACATAAGAAACTACAATGTAGAAAAAACAAAACAAGCAATAGAGCAAAATAAGAACATGAAAGTTTTGAAGAACGTAAGCGTACAAAAAGGAAAAATATAAATCAACAAACTAAGAAACAGAACTGGAAAAGAAACTACAAACAGAGATGAAATATTAACAATAGTCGAAGAGTTCTACACAGAGTTATACAAATCAAGAAAAAAAGATGACAATGCTCAACCTCCAATTACAGTAAAAACTGGGGTATTAAATCAAGGATCGGATTTAATGCCCGATATAACAAAATCAGAAATCAAAGAGGCTCTGAAGAAAATGAAAAATAATCGAACCCCAGGTGAAGATGGAATAGTATCAGAAGCACTAAAAATTGGAGGAAATATACTACTTGAAAAAATTAAACAACTTTTCAATATCTGCCTTCACAACGCCAATATTCCAACAGACTGGAACAACGCTACTATGATTCTATTACACAAAGCAGGAGACAAAGCCAATTTAGAGAATTACAGACCGATTAGCCTCCTCAGCCATTTATATAAGTTATTTGCGCGAATAATAGTTAAGAGAATGGAAAGAAAGTTAGACACTTATCAACCAAGAGAACAGGCAGGATTCCGAAAAAATTACGGAACAAATGACCATCTACAAAGTATAAAAACCCTGATAGAGAAAGTAGTGAAATACAATAAACCCCTAGTTCTAGTTTTTATCGATTTTCATAAAGCCTTTGACACAGTTGAACTTAGCAAAATATTACAGGCGCTTAAAGAATGCAGGCTAGATTATAGGTATACAAAATTATTACACAAAATATACTTACAGGCAACAACCACTGTCAAATTACATACTAACAGTAATCGCATAAAAATAGAACGGGGGGTTAGACAAGGAGACCCAATGTCACCTAAACTTTTTAATACGGTCTTAGAACATGCTTTCAAGAGTTTGGATTGGATGACAAAGGGAATAAAAATAGATGGAGAATACCTAAACAACTTACGTTTCGCCGATGATATAGTCATAGTAGCTGAGGATCTAGGTATGGCAAGAGAGATGGTACAAGAACTCTTTGTAGCTACAGAAAATGTAGGTTTAAATATAAACATCTCAAAAACAAAAATAATGACAAATTTGGTACCCAACCAGAACATCAGTATTGATGGGAAGGAAATAGAACTCGTAGATAGATATAAATACCTGGGACATGAAATTACGATTGGCAGGGATAACCAGACTCATGAGCTGAAGAGAAGAATCGGTCTTGGGTGGGCAGCATTTGGAAAACTGAGAGAAACTTTTAAAAGTGAGTTACCCACATGTCTAAAGAGAAAGGTATTCGATCAGTGCGTCCTCCCAGTCTTGACGTACGGATCAGAAACACTTACCTTAACTAAAGCCTCGGCTACCAAACTAAGAGTCACGCAGAGAAGAATGGAGCGGTCAATGTTAGGAATAACTCTGCGAGACAAAAATCAGAGACGAAGAAATCAGGAGAAGAACAAAGGTGACTGACGTCATCGAGAGGATAGCCAGGTTGAAGTGGAGATGGGCAGTACACGTAGCCAGAATGACAGATGGGCGATGGACGAAGAGGTTATTGGAATGGAGGCCAAGAGAAGACAAGAGAAGCGTCGGTCGACCGCCTACAAGATGGACTGACGACTTAAGAAAGGTAAATAAAAACTGGATGAGGGCGGCGCAGGATAGATGGGGTTGGAAACGAGGGGAGGAGGCCTATGTTCAGCAGTGGACTTTTGAGGCTGGATGATGAATGAGAAATAAGCCACAATTTTACTAAAAAAAATTATTTCATTAACGTTTCGACGCCCAAGTCGGGTGTCATCAAAATAAATATTACTAGAGTTACTAGAGTAACAATGTATTACTAGAGTAATATTTTGTATTTTGACAACGACAAATATAAAAATGCCACAAGGAAATAGCTTCAGAACAACAATGAATATGTTAATTTACAATTTTTAATAACTTTAATAACTAAAATTATTTCAGTTACTTTAATTATATGTACATATAGGTTGATGGCTCAGATCATGCACAAAATTTATTGTGAAATTTAATCCGAAAATAATTTACGAAATTTTAACCAAAACGCTAAGACCTACAAATTAATACAATGACGTCTATTGAACCCAAATATCTTCATTCGACAATTAAGTTAAGATTCATATTTCAGTCAAAACACAAAAATTTATCGAGGTATTTATTATCAGAGTAATAATGGGGTCAGCAATTCTTTCATGGATCGACATACACATTAAAATTTTGCTTGCGTTGCTAACAGTTAAAAGAGGTGAACAGATTTGTATTACATAATTAATATAGCGTAAACAGTATTCATACCTAATATCAAATATCACTCGTGTAAAGATCTGTTAGCCCGATCAAGGAATACAAAACTTATCGAAAACCTCCAAAAAATAAATTAAGGATGAAAATTTGGAATAGGTAGTTGAAATTGTCTATTATTATTAAGAAAATGTTTACAATTCTACATCTCCTCCATTTTACAAACATGGAGGGGAATACACCCTTCTTGGGGTTGAAAATATACATTCAAAATAAGTCCGAAATTGGATAAAATAACTAATTTTAAGCAACTTTTGTTCTATAGAGTTTTTTCACTAAGTCAATACTTTTCGAGTTATTTGCAAGTGAATATGTTCATTTTTATGCTTATGAACGGTTTTTCGCAAGTAACTCAAAAAGTAAGTATTTTATCGAAAAATGTATTCTTAGCAAAAATATAGCTTATAAAAAGGTGAAACAAATGGTGTACATATGAAGTCTGTTGAACCAGTAGAAGCAGAGTTGTAGCTAATGAGGAGTAGGTCCTTCTTCGTCAAATTTCAAATCAAATGTTTCGACGTGAAATAACCAAAAAACGGAGCACTTTTCAGGGAAAATTAATTACAACTTTTTTAAAGTGTTTAAAAAAAGGTTTATTTTTGTTTTTTAAAAGAACTTTTAACGTTAAAAGTAAGTGAGTTACGCTCAAACTATTGTTACGCAAATAAAAGGGCTCAACACTTTTTATTTTTTGGTATAAAAATCGCGAAAATCATCCCCTAATTAGCATCTCAAATAAATTTAATCGTTACCGCTTCACACTTTACTTTTCTTATGTATTCTTTATATGATCTGTAAGTTTCATCGGTTCAAAGTGCTTCTTTTTGAAATGGCTTTAGTTAAAATGGCTTGAACAAGTCACTAATCAGTGTATGCAAATTTTGAACAGTCTTAGCATAACCAATTTTTGTCTACCAGGAAAACAAAAAATCCAAAATAATCAGAACTCAAAACGTACATTTTATTACTGTTTGAGGTTTTTGGTATTACTAATAATTTTTCAGTTATTTTGAAAAAAAAAGGAATTTTTTTCAAAATCAGAAAATTTTTTTTATTTTAAAACCAATTTTTTTCAAAATTGAACAGTTTGAACCAATAAAACTTATAGATCATTATAAAGAATACATAAACAAAATACCTTGTGAAGCAGTAACGATTCATTTTATTTGGGTGCTAATTAGGGGGTGATTTTCGCGATTGTTTTTACCAAAATATAAAAGGGAGCAAAAATATTTTGAGCGTAACTCACTTACTTTTAATGTTAGAAGTTAAAAAAAAAAAAACAAAAATAAACCTGTTTTTAAACACTTTAAAAATTTTTTTAATAAGTTTTCCCCGGAAAGTTCTCCGTTTTTTTGGTTATTTCACTTTAAAATATTCGATTTGGAATTGGACGAATAAGGACTTACTTTTCATTAGTTACAACTCCGCTTCTACTGGGTATACAGATTTCATGCGTACTCCATTCTTTTCACTATTTATAAGCTATATTTTTACTAAGAATATCTTCTTCGATAAAATACTTACTTTTTGAGTTATTTGCGAAAAACCGTCTAAAACATGTTTTTTGTTGTTAAAAATGAATATATTCACTCGCAAATAACTCTATATTTTTCACCTCCGAGAAGGGGTATTCCCTCCATTTTTGTAAAATGGAGGGTGTGTAGAGTAGTTAACATTTTCTTATATAATAATAGACAATTTCAACTACCTATTCCCAAATTTTCATCCTTCCTTTATTTTTTTTGGGTCAGATTGTTCTTTGATCGGGCTATGTATCAATTTGAAACGATAAAAAATGACCTACAGTATCGTACGCAAAGCATGCGAAACATGGGTGCTAAAAAGTCAGAAACAGACCTTTTAGAAAGATTGCAGAGAAAAATGCTAAGAGCAATATAATATGGAGGTGCGAAAATAGATCAGTGGAGAAGAAGAACCAATAAAGAACTAGAAGAACTGTATAAAGAGCCAACGATAACGATGACGATCAAAGCACAGAGAATAATATTTGGGGCAAATCGAAAGAATGAGAAGTAAAAGAATGAAAAAATGTGGTACTCTTACGTAGACCATAACAAAAGAGAAGGAAAGGCAGGCCAAGAGAAAGATGGGAGGACAGTGTGTACGAAAACCTGAAGAAAAGTAACATTAAGAGATGGAAACAACTAGCATTGAACTGAAGGAGAGGGAAGTAGGTGGTGAAAGATTGTATAAATGGACTGAATTGTAATTATATAAAATTTATAAGACTAAAATAAAATGTAATCAGAAATGTAAACGTTTTATTCCTAGGCCAACAAGGAATATTGAGCTTAATAAATAATAAAAAATGTAGTTTTATATCGTAAAATATTTGGAAAAAGTTCTTCATTTTATATTTACTATCCACATTTGCGGATACGTGCTGTCGTGCACGGATGGGTGCTGTCGCCACAATTATTCAATGTGTACTCCCAACTAATATTTCAGGAGGCACTATGGGAAAGAATTGAAGGTGTAAGGATTGGAGGGAGCATCATTAATAACATAAGATTTGCAGACGATACCGCAATCATGGCAGAGAATATAGACAATTTACAAATTCTCCTATATATTATTAACAGAGAAAGCAAAAAGATGGGACTAACAATGAATATAAATAAAACCACATTAATGGTGATCTCAAAAAACCCTGTTGACAACATACATCTGACATTGGAGGTAAACCGATAGAAATAATCGAGAGGTATAAATACCTAGGAGCAATTATAAACTCACAATTAGATCAAGATGAGGAAATAAAGGTGAGAATAGAAATAGCTCAAAAATGATTTATAAAATTCAAGTTAATGTTTACAAATAAGAAATTGAGTATGGACATTAGATTGAGGTTCGTCGAATGTTATGTTTGGTCGCAACTACTATATGGGGTAGAAGCTAGGACTCTAAAAGCACAATCCGTAAAAAAATTTTAGGCATTCGAGATGTGGCTGTATAGGCGTATTCTGAAGATTCCTTGGACTGCAAAAGTCTCAAACGAAGAAGTGTTAAGAAGAATTGGACATGGCAGGAAGTTTATGAACACAATTAAAATAAGAAAAACATCGTATCTGGGCCACATACTTCGTAACTATAAATACTCTCTGCTACACGTCATCATGCAAGGAAGAGTAGCGGGGAAAAAGGTTTGGGAAGAAAGAAGAAATCTTGGCTGAGGAATATTAGAGATTGGACTAACCTCAGTGTTGCACAGATATTTCACTTTGCAAAAGACAGAGAAGCGTTTAAAAAGGTGATCGCCAACCTTGGTTAGAAGACAGCATCAGAAGAAGAAGAAGAAGATCCGCATTTACACATCATTTTTACTGTCAACGTCCGGTGTTGAGTGTCAGTTGTCAGTTGAAGGGTACAGGTTCATATATCGCCGAATTATTTTTGTTTGAAAAACCGTCCATATAGAGGAGGTGCCCGGCAAAGGGAGGTGTCTGTTAAGAGAGAGTTTACTGTATTTCATATTATTACTAGAATTTATTACTTTATTAGAGCTATTTATCACTTTTAATTCATTGTTTCAATTTTTTTGTGTGTTTTTATACTTTTACTTACTTCCGAAGTAACAATCACTAAAATTGACTTTTCAGCCTAGGTCCAAAATACCTATACGCGATTTTCGGCTATTTCGTGAAATGAAAATATTTACCTAAAGTTATTTTTTAATAAGGTTATTAAAAAATAATTTATATTATTTAATGGACACTTTGAATTTTGTACATGTATAATATACTGATTATAGAGATAATATATTTAATTTAACGCTAACTATGAAAGTAAATCAGATCTGCTATTACTCATATTTAAATAACAGCTGCACAAAATACTACGACCGCAAATCTATAACAATGAAATGTCTGGCGTCTGGGAACGTTTGCACAGCATTGCCAAATAACGGAAGTCACAACGAGCGGTGTGGTATACGGAAGTCCCTACACGTTCTGTATATCACGTGTATTCTCGTGCGGGAGCGACACTAGCGCTGATGATATACCGTCGTACTAAAACCTGATCTTATGAGTATATTAGATACGATGTGACTTCTAGTGAAATTTTTGATATAAGCCTTCTAATACCATCTAGTAGCCAAATTCGTAAAAATTTAGGCAAAACGTTGTGACTTCCGAAATCGGAAGTCATAACGGTATATATGAAGTGACAACGTATTACGAGTATCTACTTTGGAAGTTACATGGATACATGTATCAATATATATATATATATATATATATATATATATATATATATATATATATATATATATATATATATATTGATGCACGTTAAGTTGTGACTTCCGGTATACAGAAGAGGCTGTCCGACTTCCACCTTTTCTACTAGGAATTATTTTTTAAAAATTGTGTATTTGGTAAAAGGGGGGCTTATAAAATGGGTGTACCTATTGAGGGGAAAGGATTTACCAAAATAAATTTTGTATATATATACTTATATACCGAAGCGTACAGCATACGTTATGGCTTCCATATATAGAGTAGTTCAAGGTGCGTTGTCACTTCCAGCGGTGTTGTCATATTTTGGAAGTCACAACGACTCGTCTGCTGATTTACCTCTTACTTTAAGCGTAATGTGTGATCTTTTGAAACTTTTACTGTGAATACAGTTGTGAATGCAGTTCTAAGTTTTAAAGTTGTCTATTTAAATTAAAAGATTGATATTCTTTTGATTAAACAGGTTTACAAAAAAAATACATTTCGGAATATTTGACGAAACCATATGACTAGGGGGTTTTTGGGGTCGCTGGTCACGAATCCGGGGTCCGCTGACCTCTATCACGTCAGGTAATGGTAATCTCAAGGTCAAATCAAGATAAACCGACAGTCGCTCTGAAAAAGTATATTAGGGGGTTTTTGTGGTCGCTGATGACGAATTTGTGTCCGCTGACCTCTATCACGTCTAGATCAAGGTCATTTCGAGGTCAAATCAAGATAAATGGACACGATCGCTCTGAAAAAGTATATTAGGGGGTTTTTGGGGTCGCTGATCACAAAACTGGGGTCCGTTGAGCTCAACCGCGACAGGTAAAGGTCATTTCAAGGTCAAATCAGTTTTGTGGACTTGTCCTGATTTGGCCTTGAAATGACCATTACCTTACGTGGTAGAGCTCAACGGACCGCAGTTTTCATGATCAGTGACTCCAAAACCCCTATATTTTCAGAGCGATTGTGTCGATTTATGTTGATTTGACCTTGAACTAGACGTGATAGAGGTCAGCGGACTAATGATTCGTCATCAGCGACACCAAAAACGCCCTAATATACTTTCTCAGAGCGACTGTCGATTTATCTTGATTTGACTTTGAAATGACCTTTACCTGGCGTGAAAGAGGTGAGCGGACCCCGGATTCGTGATCAGCCACCCCAAAAACCCCCTTGTAACATGGTTTCGTCAAATAGTCCGAAATTTAGTTTTTTTTTGTAAACCTGTATTATTTATGATATGATTGATATTTATTTTACAAATACTAATATTTTATTATTGCTGCAAAATGGATTTTTTGGAATTAATTAAAAAAGTGTTATTAGTAAGTAATTTATTTATGAAAATTATATCAAAAATTTTAATAAATAAATTTGAACTTATAGGAAATTTTAATATTTATTATTTTTCTTGATTAAATTTTGAATTTTAGATTTTATTACAGGCACCGTCCTTTTAATTTTTGATGTACCAATAATAATGTGTAATAAGAAAATTAAATGGCTAAATACACCAGGTGGGGTTGAGCTGCTAAAAAGCTATCTAGATCCATCTTTTTAGAGCAGATTAGTCCCAGTCTGCTACTCGATACTATTGACTGTGCTTCTCCAGTTCTTTCTATCCTCTGTCTTTTTCTGCTAGTCTCTAATTCCTGCCCTATATAAATTTTCCTTTACTTCCTGTAACCATTTATTCTAGTTCCTCCGCGTCTCCTTCTAACTCCGGGTTTCCATTGTAAAATTGAGTTTATAGTTGTTACGCTACCTGCTCTCCATATATGCCCCAACCATCTAACACTGTGCTGAAATCTGAAAATCTGGAATAATATCTACCCGGGTCGAAACATTTTTTTTAATATATGAAAATAGTTATTTATGAAACAGTTCGTGAAGTATGCTTTTTACGAATGCACGTGATGTTTAGAGCACAAGCGACAACGGAGCGAGTGCTATACATCGCTTAAGTTCGCAAAAAGTACTTCACGCACAGTTTCATACAATATTTTATCTACGATAAACAAATAAAAAAACTGTAACTCTTCATCACTGGAATTCATTCCTATTCTACAATTTTTAGAACTTATTTAAACATTCTAATTTCTTTCAAACCACAAAACTGTCAATTTTTTTTTGTAATTTATTGCTCATTATGTCATCACCATGACAACGCGAAAGTTAAGGATATTTGATTATATGAAAGTGTGTCAAAAACAGTGCGAAAAAGTAAATCCCGTTTAAAATACATCGTTACTTCACGCACACGTTATCCATTAAATAGATCGATGCAGATCGGCCTTATATCGGATCCTCTACTATTAGTCCGTTCGCTGACGGTAAAATATTGCAAAACCCATAAATTTTAAAAAACCGCTTAGATCAGGGGTGGGCAATTACTTTTAAGCGCGGGCCAAAATGAAAGTTTCAAAATGTCTCTCGGGCCGGAGGACTATACCGGATATGTACACTGTGCCCACGCGAATTTTTTTGGTGTAGTTTATTCCCTGCCCAAGAAATAAATACTATAAGTATTATTTTAAAGCATTTGGACAAAGAAATTTGACTGTTAATAATTAGAAAATGGTAATAATAAATTGTCCTACTTGGGAATACATGCGAAAAACTTGTGCCCAGTAAAATATGTCACGTAATTGAAAAAAAAATGGTCATTATATTAAATCATAAGAAGATCCAGAAAAAGAACCAGATAAAAAATGAAGATATTGAGCAAGTGGACAAAATGAAATACTTACTTAGGAGTCTGGATTACGGAAGATTTAAATTCGAAATCATAAATTCGATCAAGAATAGAGCAATTGAGGGTAGACTTTTTGAAGATGAGGACATTTCTGAGTCACCAAAGACTCAATCTGCAAATCTGATATTAGTTGATAAAATGTTGTATATCCACTCTATTCTTTTTTATGGTGCCGAAGCTTGGATTGTTAATGCTGACTTAATGAGAAAGCCGGAAGCTTTTGAGATGTGGCTTTTTGGGAGAATTTAGAAAATACCATGGACCGATCATATACGAACAAAATGATGTTGCACGAAATGGAAAGAGACAGAGAACTTTTGACCTCCATTAAAAGGAGACAGACAGCATATTTACGGCACATGCTCAGAAATGATATGTACGAGTTGTTCGAAGGAAAAAGGGGTCCTGGTAGACGACAAATATTCTGACTGAAAACATTTGAGACTGGACCGGGTTAAACACACAGACGCTTTTAAGAAAAGCAGAAAATAGAGACGAATTTGCAATGGTGTTTTAGCCAACCTTCATTAGTGGAGTCGGCGTTAGAAGAATAATAATAAATTAATGGTAATTAAATAAATCAGTTATTGAAAGATTTTATTTTCTTATTTATTTATATTTTAACGATACAAATTAATTTATATTGATACATATTTTGTAAATATACCTAATATTAAATAAAATTATTAAAAAAAAGACAAACATTAAACGTTAAAATTAATAGAATACTCATTATAAGTATAACTTCTATAATAGTTAATGCGAAACGTGAAATCGCGAATGTTCATGTGATATTATTTCTTCAAAATTGGGATCCAAATCACTTGTAGCAATCCTTAATACCGAGTGTAGATTTTCGTCAGTAATTTGTGATCGATATTTATTTTTCGTGGAAACCATCAACGAAAAAGTTCTTTCACAAATATATGTCGAACCAAATAAAACTATGTATTTTTGAACATAGTTTAAAAAATGTTTAAAATGTTCTGTATTCAAAGCACCGTAGAAAGCACTCAATTCGTTTGATTGAACATTTTCTTTTAATAAATTATTTGCCTGTAAGTCAATTAATTCTAGCTGAATTACAACAGGAGCTTCTTGCACATCGAAATTGAAAGGTTGACTAATTAATGACAAAGGTTTTTCAATAGCTTTGAAATCTTGAAATCTTCTTTGGAATTCAGTATGCACGTCTTGTGTTACTGAACTATATTTAAGAAAATCAGAATTTTTCAATAATTCTCGTCGTGTTTGTAATGATGGGAAGTGGTTTAATATTTTTTTATTAAAGTTCTCAGCAAATAAGTTTAGTTTTATCATAAATGCTTTGACATTTGAGTGCATATTGAAAGCGAACTGGTTTTTCCCTTGTAAATTTACATTAAGTTCATTTAAATACTTTACAATATCTACAGAAAACGACAAATCGTTTAGCCATGCCTCATTTTGCAATTCAGGAAAATCATGTAGTTTTTCTTTTATCGACAAGAAGGATACTATTTCATCAAGCAAATATTGAAATCTGTCCAAAACTTTACCGATGCTAAGCCATCTCACCTCAGTGTAGTAAGGAATTTCGTAAAAGTCACTTTCAATATCTTTCAAAAATTCAACAAACTGTCGATGATTTAAGGCACGTTCCCGGATAAAATTTACAACTTTTGTCACAACAGTAACGACGTGATTCAATTTTAAAACTTTTCTACATAACACGTCTTGATGAATAATGCAGTGTAAAAATAATATGTCTTGTTCTGGCTGCAACTGTTTTACTTTGTCGCTGATTCGTTTTAGTAAGCCCACATTTTTCCCTGTTAAACTAGGACAGCCATCCGTAGCGATGCTTACTATTTTGTTCCAAGGTAAATTTACTTTAACTAAACACTCTTCAACAGCGTTAGAGAAGTCTTCACCGGTAGTTGTATCTTTCATTGGATGCACACTAAGAAGTTCCTCGCGAATTTCACATTTTTTGTTAATGCCCCGAATAAATATTAATAATTGACTTGTGTCAGTAATATCGCAGGACTCATCCAACGCCAGAGAACAATATGTAAAATCAGCAATTATTGTTTTTAGCTGGTCGAGTAAATTTCCTGAAATATTTTCGATCCGTCGTACTATTGTTCTCCTTGACAGGCTTAAATTTTCAAAAATATGTTTTTTTTCAGGACAACATATCTCCGACACTACTACCATGCACTGTTTAACAAATTCTGCTTCAGAAAAAGGTTTACATAACTTAGCAATTTTGTGTGCAATAACATAACTTGCTTGTGTGGTAGATTTCTCGATGTTACTTTGTTTGCTAAAAATATTTTGTTGTTTATTTAAGTTTTTTGCTAAGTCGTCTGCAGCATTTTTAAGTTCTTCTAAAGAAAACGATGCATATTTTGGATGTTTTGATGTAAAATGCCTCTTTAAATTATATTCCTTGAAAACAGCAATGGTTTAATGGCAAACTAAACAAATTGATTTCTTACCAATGTTCGTAAAAAGGTATTTTTCTGTCCATGCTTCATTAAAATTTCTGCATTCCAAATCAACTTTTCTTTTTTAGATTGTATCATTTTGCAAATGCTTACAAATAAATATTTTAATACAATAAAATAAAAACAATGTTTTCAAATTTTACTTACAAAATGTCCTCCACTTTTTCAATTTATTATATATTTGCAAAATAACACACACTGTATCAAAAGAAATATGAGGAGTAATAGGAAATACGACCAGTGCTAAATCAAAATAAACTTATACGCGTCTTTCGAAGTACATAGTTGTAAAACTTCGGCAAAAATCGGTAACAATGAATTTTATGCTGAAGTAGGTATTCCAAACAACCATACTTAATTCAGATTTAATAAATAAAGAATCATATTATTGGGACCAAAGTGCTGAGGTATTTAGATCATAAACTGTCAGTGATATGGTTGAAATAGATACCCAAACACGGAGTGCTTGTCTTGAGACCTTGAGAGTTAAATACGATTATTAATACCGAATAAACAATTATGAATCTCCGGGGATTTCCCTATATTTTAAAAGAAATTTAAAGTAAATAGTTACAATTAAACAGTTTTTAAAAATATAGTTAGCTAAGGCTGTTCGTAATTATAATACTCTCTATTATTTATATATTTAATAATTTATGTGAACACTATGCAAACTATTACTGTTGATTTCAACAAAATCACATAAAAGGGATTAAAAAGATTAGGTACTTGCGGGGTTTTTCAACGGGCCGGACAAAGTAAGCGAAAGGGCCGGACCCGGCCCGCGGGCCGGCTTTTGCCCACCCCTGTGCTATAGCCTTATTCTTTAACTATATCGCTGTAATAACATTGTTTCTAGACAGGTAAATTATCATTGTATACTGGGCGTACCAATCAAACTGGTTTTTTTTTCAATTGTCACAACACCCTGTGGAATATTCTAGCCTTTATACAATATTGAAATTAAAACCCAACTATAGCCCCAGGTTTTCTTAACGTTCTGTTTGTTATTCATTCGCTTATGTTGGATAATAAAAAAGTTAGGGACTTTAACAACTAAACATGTTCTTTATCAATACATGGTGTTTCTAAATAAGTGCGACAAACTTTAAGGGGTAATTCTGCATGAAAAAATAATGATCGTTTACTTGATAAAGCTATGTCCGCAAATGCTTGCAAATATAAAATTCTTTTGCCAAACGATCATTATTTTTTCATGCAGAAATTACCCCTTAAAGTTTGTCGCACTTATATTTAGAAACACCTGTATCGATAAAGGACATGGCTAGTTGTTAAAGTCCTTAACTTTTTATTATCCAACGTAAGCGAATGAATAAAAAAACAGAATGTTAATAAAACCTGGAGCTATAGTTAGGCTTTGATTTAAATATTTTATAAAGGCTAGAATATTCCACAGGGTGTTGTGAAAATTGAGAAAAAAAACCCAGTTTGATTGGTACACCCGGTATACAATGAAAATTTACCTGTCTATCAACAATATTATCGTAGCTATTTTGTTAAAGAATAAGGCTATAACATATTAAAAAAAATTACTTAAATCGGACAACAGGTTTGGGAGATACGAGACATCAAAAATTACCCATTTTTTTGGGGTGCCCGTTTTTCGTGCCGGTGAGTGTAGATTAAATTAGAAGTTCATTGTAAAAAAGGAAGTAAACAAAAACACGAGAAAAATGAATTTATATAAGTAAATAGGTAAGTAAATATTATAGATTAAAATAAGTACAGAAAATATATAATTATAGAGATATATAATCACTTATTGTACCTTCATTTAAGGCTAACTTTAAAAGTAAAGCAGATCTGCTATTATTCATGTTTAAAAACAAAAGGCACACAAAACACTAAGTACGATTAGGACCGCGAATCTACAACAGATAAATGTCTGGAAACCGTTACACAGGGTTGCCAAAAAACGGAAGTCACACCGAGCGGTGTGGTATACGGAAGACGCTACGCGTTGTGTACATAGCCTGTATAGTAGCACGGGAGCGACACTAGCGCTGGTGATATACCGTCGAACTAAAATCTGATCTTATGAGTATGTTAGATACGATATGACTTCCAGCGAAATTTTTAATATAAGCCTTCTGATACCATCTAGTAGCCAAATTCGTAAAAATATAGGCAAAACGTTGTGACTTCCGAAATCGGAAGTCATAACGGTATATATGAAGTAACAACGTATTACGAGAATCTACTTTGGAAGTCACATGGATACATGTATCAATATATATATATATATATATATATATATATATATATATATATATATATATATATATATATATATATATATATATAGACAGATGAAATAGAGAATGTGGAAAAATCCCCTTACGAACAATTCACACATCCACCATTTTGGGCTGGGAAAATTTTTTTCGAATAGAATCAAAGATCCAAACACCAGTTCTTAGAAATGTGTTTCGCCCTCTTCAACCTCTCGGGGCTCATCGGTAAAGATGGGAGGTTGAATATCTTTAGACACATTCCAATCAAAAAAAAAGAACAACATTCGAAACCTAGACATAGAAGGTGCGTAAATCTACGGCAAATCCGACAATGACAGTCTTAAGTTTTAATTTCCTAATTACTTAAAGTAAGTAAAATATATGTTTAAAAACATAAGATGTAGATCTTTGAAACACACTCAGTGATCAAAAGATCCAAGGCTAATGGTTTAACGACCACTCGTACGAAATCAGATATATTATATATATATATATATATATATATATATATATATATATATATATATATACGTCTTCATATCAAGGCGAGATCCGACTAAATCGAGGACAACCCGAGATCCACCAATAGGAAATTAATTATTGGAGTATATTGTTCATAAGTATCTTTATAATTAACATATTAATCATGGCACACTTAGAGGGGAAAAGATTTTTGTACTTAAATTTTTCTGATAAATTTACAGCGAAACGAGATCCGTCGCTGAAAAGTAAAGGGGAGGACTTATATACGAAATTTTAGATATTTACCGTTCAACGCGAGATCACACACTGATGCCAGCTCTAAAGAGTATTAGTCGAGCGGTTGGAGCTCGTGTTGTATTGTATATTTCCCACGATATAAAGATATATAATGGGCGTAACTTTTAAGTATCGCTTCTTTTGTGTCTTTAACGTCTACGATTGACCTTTCAGAAAGTCCCTTAGTTTTATTACATACATAAGGGTGTGAAAAAAGAAAAAGAATACTTGACAAATAATAACCATTTAATAATGATAATTATTTGCAATACAATATTTTAAAACTATACATTAATATTCTTAAAAAACACTTACTACGAAACCAAAATGTAATTATTATATTCTTAAATAATACAAATTGTTACAAAATAATTATTTAAATGATTGCTTGTTTTAAAAATACATTACAAGAAAGTAAAATTTTTTATAAATATTATTAAAGTTTAAAAAATAAAATAACTCAATATGTAGAAATTATTATTTGATAGTTAAAAAATGATTTTAAGTAAAATGATTTAAAAGATAAAAAGAAACACACATAATTTTAAGGGTCAACTCCTAATTTCATGAAAATTTGGATTTAGATTCTACCCATCCCCCACTTCAAAGTTGAATTTGTGCCGTTGATTGCTTTTACTTGGAGGGTGAAAAAATATACGTTTAAAATAAGTCCGGAAACAGATCTGACTAAGTTTAAGCAACTTTTGTTCTATAGAGTTTTTTTAACTTAGGTACTAGGTTAATTTAGTAGTAGGTACTAGAGTCACTTGCGACTAAAAATATTTACTTTTCAACAAAAAAAAAACACGTTTTTCGGCGGTTTTTCGCAAATACTCAAAAAGTAAGTATTATATCGAAAAAATATTATTGGAAAAAATGTAGCATATAAAAAAAACGAAAAGTTTTTATATTTTTAGTATATTTTTAGTCTATAGAACCAGTAAAAGTAAATTTGTAGCTCATAAAAAAGACGATATTATCCTTCAAATTCCAAATCAAATATTTTAACGTGATACATAGTACCAAAAAATGAAGCTCTTTTCGGGGAAAACCCATTAAAAATTTTTTTAAAGTGTTAACAATAAGCTTTATTTTATTTTATAAAAGTTATATACGGGTAGGAGAGACAACGGAACGAATTTTCGAACGTTTAAACAGACGACATCCCAGATTTACCAATTTCTGGACAATTGATCCAAAGGCTGGATTCTAACAACGAAACAGTTGTGGATTTTCAAGTTTTCAATGAGAGTTAGAATGAAAAAACATTAGTGACCTCGAGTATGATGGTTTGGAGAATTTGGCTGGTTATATCTGCCATAAATTGAAGGACTCCAGTATTCAATCCGTAGATGTTTCAACGTACACGTGGGTTGATCATTTGAGTAAGTGTGGTTTATGTAAACCATCAGACACTCTCTTGTCATATATTAAGTAACTGGAGGCAATTTTTCCTTCCACATGAATGGTGATTCCATTTTGGTAACTAAAAATTATTTAGAAAACCTTATGTCCAAAAGTGTAACTGTAGACTGTTCTAACAAAGCGAACAAGTTATTTTTTAGGTCTCGGATGTACTTCCGAATTAAAGAATTAAACAAGTCTCTTAACAACCTGACATTGCGTAAAAGAAAAATTATGAAAACTGCTACATAGTTGCTGTATGTACGTCTATTTCACATGCACAAAATTTAAATAAAGTGCATGGCATGAAAACTGTAAAACTTATTTTTGTCTTTTCCAAGCCTCTTACTTAAATCTGATGAAATACATTATTTAAAAAGTAAAAAATTTTGTTTTTTTATCAATCCATTAAATTTATGGTTTTATTTTGGGGCTTTTCTTCCCCTTGGTAAAAATTATATTTACTAATGTGTAGGCCACTAATCAATTTTTGCCAACTAACGAAATATAATAATTTTAGTAGATATCGATTATATGAATATTTTTATTTTCCGGATACCAATATAATCAAGAAACTGGGTACTTTACAAATAACTGAAAATCAATTTAAATAAAAGTAAATAGTTTAATAATTTTCCTCTAAACTATAAAAATCACTTAGTTTCTTTTAGTCATAATTCATTCATTTGTACTATTCTCAAATTTCATTCGCGTTCGTATTACGAACGCATAGACGGGACTATGCTTTACTCTGTTGTTAACGTCATGCACCAATCGGACGAGCTTACGTAACTAGAATATCAGGGTGTGCATATTTCCGGGTCCCGGTGAATTCGTATCTATTTTAATCCCCATCCTAATTACAGACCAACTGGCAACTCTGGTGCGCAGGTAATTTTTAAATAACCCATTAACTACCGGTGAATTGGTAACTTTCATTTTTTAAGTATTGTTGATACTCTAATATCGGTATTCCAGGTATTTAGCGCTGCACTCCTAGAAAATGGAAAAAATGTCACAGGAAGTGAAACCGATGATGAAACGAAACGCAAAAGAGAAAACTTGGATGATTGTTTTAATAGAAGTAAAATTAAAAAACGGTCACCAAGCAAAGCAGGCAACGAAAACAAGGAAGACATGGAAAATGTTGTGATTACAATAATGAAAGAGCTAATGAATAAAAACGATGAAATGCTTCAGGAAATAAAACAAATAAGGAAAGAATAACAACAAACCAATAAAGAGTTAATGCATGTAAAAGCAGAGAATCAAAAACTGAAAAAAGGAGTAAAACAGCTACATGAAAGAATGGAGCAACTGGAGAAATTTAGCAAAAAGGAAATATTGATCGTAACTGGGTTGAAAGTAGAAACAAATGATTATAAGAAATTAAAAGAAGAAATGGAAAATTTCATAGCCCAAGAGTTGCAAATACAAATAAAACTAAGAAGTGCAAAAAAATAGGAGAAACAGTATGCGCAGTAGAAACAGAAGCCCTCACGGATAAAATGGAAATCCTAAACAAGAAACGTAAACTAAAACAGCATAAAGATCGTATCTATATAAACAACGATTGGACATCGAAAGAAAAAGAAATACAAAAGGAAATAACTAAAATAGCAAAGGACGAAAGAAGCAAAGGTAAGCAAACGAAAATCGGCTACAAGAAATTAATAGTGAATGGCAAAATCTAGATATGGGACGAAGAGAGAGAACAGCTGATAGAAAATTCAAAAAACTAATAAACGAAGAACAGCGGCTGAAATTTGATATTGACATGGCAAAAAAGACTCGGAAATGCAAAAGGTTAACGAAAACAAAATAACGCACACAAAATAAAGAAAGAATCTCAATAAGAAGAAAAGAACAAAACCCATTAGAATGGGCTCTTGGAATATTAGAACCATGCTGGCAGCAGGTAAGATGCAAGAAATAGCTCTTGAAATGAAAAAATACCAACTAGAAATCCTAGCCCTACAGGCAATACGATGGAAGAAAGAAGGAAGAATTGAGAAGAAAAACTTTAGCATGTATTATTCGGGAGAAAACAAACATGTAACGAATGGTACGGCATTTATGGTGAACAAGAAAATGAGGGAAAAACTGATACAATTCAAACCAGTTAATGAAAGGATATCTTACATAAGAAAATAAACAAGCCAACATCTCGATAGTCAATTGCTATGCACCCACCGAAGAAGCAAACCAAGAAGATAAAACAGAATTCTAAGACATCCTGTAAGAAACCTGTGAAAATATTCCGAGGAATGACATATTAATAATATTGGGTGATTTCAATGCAAAGATCGGAAAGGAGGACTATAATCGTAATGTAGCTGGCAAAGAAACCATTCATGAAACTACGAATGATAATGGAGGAGAAATCTGCAACCTAGCAGCAGCAACAAAATACATATATAGTTAGTACTGGGCATAAACATAAAAAAGAAAACAAAATAACATGGATGATACCAGGAAGAATGGATGGAAACCAAATAAATCATACTCTAATTTCGAAAAAGTGGACACAAATAGTACAAGACGTAAGGTCATATAGAGGGGCAAATTGAGGCACTGACCACATATTGTTGATAGCAAAACTTAAGATGAAAATAATCAAAGCAAATAATCATAAGGAAGGAAAAAGGAGGAAATGGAATATAGCCAATCTGAAAACGCAAGAAACAAAGCAACAATATATAGAACAACTGGAACATAAATTGGGTCAGTACGAGCACATAGAAATAGAAGGAGAATGGAAAAACATAAAGAACAGCATAATAGAGACAGCAGAACAAATAATAGGATTCCAAAAAAACAAAGAATCGAAAGAATGGTTTGATGAGGAATGTCACCAAAAAAGTCAACTGAAGCACCTCGCAAGAAACAAATGGCTACAAAGTGCCGAACAGGAACAACTGGACCAATATAGAAAAGAAAAACAAGAAGCATTGAAACTCTATAGAAGAAAGAAGAACACATGGATCTCTGAACAAATGCAAGAATTAGAAACGAATAATAAAGACAACAAGAAATTGTTCGAATAGATAAAACAACAACACAGTACCAAAAAATCTGTCACAAAAATAAACAAACAAGATTGGGAAAAACATCTCACGGACCTATACAAAAACGACAATAAGGCATACTCAGAGGATGAGGATATAAGAGATAACAGAGATGAAGAGGAAGTCGCACCTACTTATCAGGAATTCATGGAGGTATTAAAACAACTAAAAGTAAACAAAACGCCAGGGCCAGATGAAATCAACAACGAACTGATCATCAACGGCGGAGAGGAGCTCACGAAGCGAATCCACAAGTTAATGGTTACAATTTGGAAGGACGAAAGCATGCCCATAGAATGGAAAAACGGACACATCGCACCAATCTTTAAGAAAGGAGATCCAACTAAGTGCTGCAACTACAGACCAATTATGCTACTAAATACAACGTATAAGATATTGATCACAATTATAAGAAACCGACTAAATCAATACACAGAAAAAATTATAGGACCATATCAACAGGGTTTTAGAACAATAGATCAAAGGAAGATCAACAATAAATGCAATACACGTACTGACACAAACAATTGAAAAAAGCTATGAACATGACATAGAATTACACATACTATTCATCGACTTCCAACAGGCCTTCCACAGCATATACAGACAACAATTATTAAAAGAAATGAAAAAAATGGAGATACCGGCAAAACTAATAAGACTAACTAGAATGACAATAAAAGACTCAACAGCAAAAGTTAAAACAAATGAGGGCGATACAAATGACATCAAAATAGAACTTGAAGTAAGACCAGGAGACAGTCTGTCAACGACAAACGACACTATTTAATATCGCTCTAGAAGGAGTAATTAGGGACACAGGGCTGAAAAAGACAATTATTCAAAGCTCAACACAGATCATAGGATATGCAGATGAACTGGGACTGGTAGCACGAGATAAAAAAGACTAGAAGAGGCACTTTTAACCCTGGTAAGAGAAGCAAAGACGAGAGGACTAATAATCAATCAGAATAAAACAAAATATCATATAAGCACACGAGACAATGTAAACAGAATAGCAGAAATAAAGATAGGTGAAAATACATTCCAGAGAGTAGATTGCTTCAAATACCTGGGGGTGATGGTGGACGGCAAAAACGGAAGGAGTATAGAGATAAACGACAGAATTAAAGCAGGTAATAGAGTATATTGGAAAGATCGCCAACTACTCAAGGTCAAAAACCTGAGCAAAAAACAAAATCAAAAATATACACAGCAGCAATCAGATCAGTGATAGCCTATGGAGCAGAAGTAATGTGCCTTACGAAAAAGACGAAGAAAAGTTAAAAATAATTGAGAGAAAAATTATAAAGATACATGGCCCAGTAAAGACAGAAACAGGGGAATATAGAAAGCTGATGAACCATGAAATAATAAATATAAATAAAGGAGAAGATATAGTAAAATTCATTAAAGCACAAAGCCTCAGATGGTTTGGGCACACAGAAAGAAGAGGGGTAGAAGAACTGATCAGGAAGATGATGAACTGGAAACCAGTAAAAAATAGACCAAGAGGAAGACCAAAAATTAGATGGGAAGATCAACTGCTAGACGATATATCAAATATGGAAATTGCAAACTGGAGAGAAAAGATTCAGGACCGGAGAGAGTGGAAGAAGATAGTAGAGAGGGCAAAAAAACATCACAACCTATGAACTAAGACCTAAAGGAAAAGCGGACTAATTTACCGCGTGAAATGGATTAAAAGAGCTCATATTTGAGCGAACTATACTCTAACAAGAGTGAACGGTCCATATAATAATTCCAGGTATGTACCTGTATAAATTACCCTCCTTGAAGTTGGTGTAAAAGGTATTCACCATTTATGTATTGTCTTTTGGAAGGATTACTAGAGAAAATCCAAATAAATTTTGAAAAAATGGCTGAAATCGCTGAAATTCTTGTAACAGATTCCGTAATGAGTGTACATGGGTGGTAAATGATTTTAAATTTCACTTAAAGAAAGTGCTAAAAAGTCTAAAACATTTATGGTACTGTTCTGCATCTGGTTTCCAGGCAACCTGTTATACCGACGGTTAGTTTTTTTAATATTTTGAGTAGTAACTATGTTGGTTATCAACAATTTGATGTCAAAAATGCACATTTTGCCATTTTTTGTCTACCAGTAAGAAGAAAAACATTCAAAACAAAATTTAAGATAACCGCATTATAGAGCATGTAAAACAATTTAAATAAGGTTTTATAAATTTCGCTATACTTAATTGTTGCTTATAAAACTATAAATTAAGTCAGTTTAACGTTAATATAACTTATGTTAAAAATACAACTTATATCTCGATATTACGTGAAATAGCTCAAAGGAATGAGTAAAGATACACGGTTTTTATGACACTCAGTGTAACTACGTAACAATTGTTTTAGTTTCTATATGGACGGAATAACAAAATTTATGTAAATCTGACCAATTTTTTCTCAATTTAATTATTTATTGACAATTTAAATGAAAAATAGCCGATTTTAAGAATTTTCGTCTATAAGTTACAATGTTTTACCAAAAAACTGAAAAAAGAACCGATTAGTTTATTGAAATAGCCTTAAAATGAGTTGAAGTAAAATAGAATTGGAGCTTTGTTTATCAATAAACATTAACTATTCAAATTTATTTCTTACGTTTTAAGCTAACTACCTGAGGTACCCCTAAACCCTAAAAATGTCATCAAAACGACGATTTTGAAGCTCTTCCGACTAGATTAAAGAAGCTATTATCGATTCAAACAAAAGTTGTGTATTTTTAATTCTAAATTTCAACTATTTAATTAAAAATAAAGTGTTTCAGTTGGAAATTCAAAGTTGCTACACCCACCGCTTTCGCAGGCAGAATAAGAACCCTGCTATTGCATAAGTATATAGATTTTGAAAAACGATTCAAAAAGCATTCCAAAGTTTTTTCGATATGCCGTCTAGTTCTCGAGATATTTAACAATCGCCTTTCTGGACAGAGCCCTTAAATAATGTAAACATTCTTATTCAAGCTAGACATAAGCCGAGTGAGAGAGCGGACCGTGAAATTCATTTGCGATGTTTCCAAATTTACCGGATCTCGGGTTGTCCGCAAAATATATATTTACCATATACACAACGGATCGCGCGCGCTGCCCTCTACAGCGGATTTAGTGGAACCACTGCAATATAAAATTCACCAAAAGGGGTGCAAAATGAGGTCCAGACAAAAATCGATTTCCTTGTACCCTAACCATTGTTACATCGAGATGTCACTATATACACGTGAATACAAGGTGAGATCCAAAATCGGATCTCGCCTTGCAAAACGGATCTCATCTTGTATAGCTTATGATACAAACGGATCTCGCCTTGATATGAAGATATATATATATATATATATATATATATATATATATATATATATATATATATATATATATATATATATATATATATATATATGTATATACAGCTGTCTACTTGAGTTGGAAACATATGGGAAACTTTTTTATTATTAATTTTACGAAAAAAAGTTATTCTTTATAAAAAGTTCTGCATGCCCCAAAACCTAAGATTCAATTATCAGATATCAAATTTTCTCAATATTATACGAGGTATGTCAAAAAATATGAATTTCGGCTAAGGGCAAAGTACCTTTATTTCTCTCAATATCGAAAATTCTTATGATAAAAAATTGTTTGGAATTAAAAACTAAGATGAAATATGCAATTACATGCTTCTTATTGAAAAAAAAATATTTTTCTCAAATTTATGGATACCCAACATCGTTTTTAATTATTACAAATATCATAACTCGTTTATTATTCATTTTACGAAAAAAAGTTATTCTTCATAAAAAACTTTGCATGGTCTAAAATCTAAGACACAACCGTGAAAAATAAAGGTACTTTACTCTTGAGTGAAATTCATATTTTTTGACATAACTCGTATAAAATTAATAAAATGTCATATCTGTTGGTTGAATCTTCGGTCTTAGGACATACAGAGATTTTTATAAAGAATACCTTTTTTTCGTAAAAGTAATAATAAAAGAGTTATCGTATGTGTAATGAATAAAAACGAAGTTGGTATCAATAAATTTGAGAAAAATTTGGAAAATATTTTTTTCCAATTAGAAGCATGTAATTACATATTTGAGCTTGGTTTTTATTTCCAAACAACTTTTCATAATAAGAATTTTCGATATTGAGAGAAATAAAGGTACTTTACCCTTAGCCGAAATTCATATTTTTTGACATACCTCGTATAATATTGAGAAAATTTGATATCTGATAATTGAATCTTAGGTTTTGGGGCATGCAGAACTTTTTATAAAGAATAACTTTTTTTCGTAAAATTAATAATAAAAAAGTTTCCCATATGTTTCCAACTCAAGTAGACACGCTGTATATATATATATATATAAAACAGATGAAATAGAGAATGTGGAAAAATCCCCTTACGAACAATTCACACATCCACCTTGGATCTTTTGATCACTGAGTGTGTTTCAAAGATCTACATTTTATGTTATATATATATATATATATATATATATATATATATATATATATATATATACGTCTTCATATCAAGGCGAGATCCGACTAAATCGAGGACAACCCGAGATCCACCAATAGGAAATTAATTATTGGAGTATATTGTTCATAAGTATCTTTATAATTAACATATTAATCATGGCACACTTAGAGGGGAAAAGATTTTTGTACTTAAATTTTTCTGATAAATTTACAGCGAAACGAGATCCGTCGCTGAAAAGTAAAGGGGAGGACTTATATACGAAATTTTAGATATTTACCGTTCAACGCGAGATCACGCACTGATGCCAGCTCTAAAGAGTATTAGTCGAGCGGTTGGAGCTCGTGTTGTATTGTATATTTCCCACGATATAAAGATATATAATGGGCGTAACTTTTAAGTATCGCTTCTTTTGTGTCTTTAAAGTCTACGATGGACCTTTCAGAAAGTCCCTTAGTTTTATTACATACATAAGGGTGTGAAAAAAGAAAAAGAATACTTGACAAATAATAACCATTTAATAATGATAATTATTTGCAATACAATATTTTAAAACTATACATTAATATTCTTAAAAAACACTTACTATGAAACCAAAATGTAATTATTATATTCTTAAATAATACAAATTGTTACAAAATAATTATTTAAATGATTGCTTGTTTTAAAAATACATTACAAGAAAGTAAAATTTTTTATAAATATTATTAAAGTTTAAAAAATAAAATAACTCAATATGTAATTATTATTTGATAGTTAAAAAATTATTTTAAGTAAAATGATTTAAAAGATAAAAAGAAACACACATAATTTTCAGGGTCAACTCCTAATTGCATGAAAATTTGAATTTAGATTCTACCCATCCCCCACTTCAAAGTTGAATTTGTGCCGTTGATTGCTTTTACTTGGAGGGTGAAAAAATATACGTTTAAAATAAGTCCGGAAACAGATCTGACTAAGTTTAAGCAACTTTTGTTCTATAGAGTTTTTTTAACTTAGGTACTAGGTTAATTTAGTAGTAGGTACTAGAGTCACTTGCGACTAAAAATATTTACTTTTCAACAAAAAAAAACACGTTTTTCGGCGGTTTTTCGCAAATACTCAAAAAGTAAGTATTATATCGAAAAAATATTTTTGGAAAAAGCTAAAAAATAACGAAAAAATGGTATATTCTTAGTCTATAGAACCAGTAAAAGTAAATTTGTAGCTCATAAAAAAGACGATCTTATCCTTCACATTCCATATCAAATATTTTAACGTGATACATAGTACCAAAAAATGAAGCTCTTTTCGGGGAAAACCCATTACAATTTTTTTAAAGTGTTAACAAAAGCTTTATTTTATTTTATAAAAGTTATATACGGGTAGGAGAGACAACGGAACGAATTTTCGAACGTTTAAACAGACGACATCCCAGATTTACCAATTTCTGGACAATTGATCCAAAGGCTGGATTCTAACAACGAAACAGTTGTGGATTTTCAAGTTTTCAATGAGAGTTAGAATGAAAAAACATTAGTGACCTCGAGTATGATGGTTTGGATAATTTGGCTGGTTATATCTGCCATAAATTGAAGGACTCCATTATTCAATCCGAAGATGTTTCAACGTACACGTGGGTTGATCATTTGAGTAAGTGTGGTTTATGTAAACCATCAGACACTCTCTTATCATATATTAAGTAACTGGAGACAATTTTTCCTTCCACATGAATGGTGATTCCATTTTGGTAACTAAAAATTATTTAGAAAACCTTATGTCCAAAAGTGTAACTGTAGACTGTTCTAACAAAGCGAACAAGTTATTTTTTAGGTCTCGGATGTACTTCCGAATTAAAGAATTAAACAAGTCTCTTAACAACCTGACATTGCGTAAAAGAAAAATTATAAAAACTGCTACATAGTTGCTGTATGTACGTCTATTTCACATGCACAAAATTTAAATAAAGTGCATGGCATGAAAACTGTAAAACTTATTTTTGTCTTTTCCACGCCTCTTACTTAAATCTGATGAAATACATTATTTAAAAAGTAAAAAATTTTGTTTTTTTATCAATCCATTAAATTTAGGGTTTTATTTTTGGGCTTTTCTTCCCCTTGGTAAAAATTATATTTACTAATGTGTAGGCCACTAATCAATTTTTGCCAACTAACGAAATATAATAATTTTAGTAGATATCGATTATATGAATATTTTTATTTTCCGGATACCAATATAATCAAGAAACTGGGAACTTTACAAATAACTGAAAATCAATTTAAATAAAAGTAAATAGTTTAATAATTTTCCTCTAAACTATAAAAATCACTTAGTTTCTTTTAGTCATAATTCATTCATTTGTGCTATTCTCAAATTTCATTCGCGTTCGTATTACGAACGCATAGACGGGACTATGCTTTACTCTGTTGTTAACGTCATGCGCCAATCGGACGAGCTTACGTAACTAGAATATCAGTGTGTGCATATTTCCGGGTCCCGGTGAATTCGTATCTATTTTAATCCCCATCCTAATTACAGACCAACTGGCAACTCTGGTGAGCAGGTAATTTTTAAATAACGCATTAACTACCGGTGAATTGGTAACTTTCATTTTTTAAGTATTGTTGATAATCTAATATCGGTATTCCAGGTATTTAGCGCTGCACTCCTAGAAAATGGAAAAAATGTCACAGGAAGTGAAACCGATGATGAAACGAAACGCAAAAGAGAAAACTTGGATGATTGTTTTAATAGAAGTAAAATTAAAAAACGGTCACCAAGCAAAGCAGGCAACGAAAACAAGGAAGACATGGAAAATGTTATGATTACAATAATGAAAGAGCTAATGAATAAAAACGATGAAATGCTTCAGGAAATAAAACCAATAAGGAAAGAATAACAACAAACCAATAAAGAGTTAATGGGTGTAAAAGCAGAGAAACAAAAACTAAAAAAAAAAGAAGTAAAACAGCTACATGAATGAATGGAGCAACTGGAGAAATTTAGCAAAAAGGCAGAAAAGAAACACCCACCGCTTTCGCAGGCAGAATAAGAACCCTGCTATTGCATAAGTATATAGATTTTGAAAAACCATTCAAAAAGCATTCCAAAGTTTTTTCGATATGCCGTCTAGTTCTCGAGATATTTGACAATCGCCTTTCTGGACAGAGCCCTTAAATAATGTAAACATTCTTATTCAAGCTAGACATAAGCCGAGTGAGAGAGCTGACCGTGAAATTCATTTGCGATGTTTCCAAATTTACCGGATCTCGGGTTGTCTGCAAAATATATATTTACCATATACACAACGGATCGCGCGCGCTGCCCTCTACAGCGGATTTAGTGGAACCACTGCAATATAAAATTCACCAAAAGGGGTGCAAAATGATGTCCAGACAAAAATCGATTTCCTTGTACCCTAACCATTGTTACATCGAGATGTCACTATATACACGTGAATACAAGGTGAGATCCAAAATCGGATCTCGCATTGCAAAACGGATCTCATCTTGTATAGCTTATGATACAAACGGATCTCGCCTTGATATGAAGACATATATATATATATATATATATATATATATATATATATATATATATATATATATATATATATATATATATATATATAATAGGGTGAGGCAGATAACTGGCCTATTAGAAATATCTCGAGAACTAAAGGCAACAGAATCATGAAAATTGGAATAAAGGGGTTTTAAAGGATGATCTATTAAATGAAAATATTTTCATCTATTTGCAACTTCCGGTTATACCGGAAGTTGCTTATAACTTCGTTTTTTTAAATGGGACACCTTGTATATTTTTACATTTTTGGATTCTCTTCGACGTCTTCTTTCTTAAAATATGAGGTTTTGTAATATTATACAGGGTATTTTAAGAGATAATTACGTTTTTTTATTAATTTCGTAGCAACATTCACACCCTGTAAAATTGTAGTAGTTTGACATCTAAAACTCTACTTACGTTCAAATGATTTTTAATATACTCTACTATTGTTCAGAATCATTAGTATGGCTAAATTTTTAATTTTAGTATACAGGGTTGATACTCATTCCGAAACTCGGAATGAGTATTTTCTGAGTTTTCTTAAATAGAACAACCTGTATTTTTGTATTGTAGCGAAATGATATTTTATAGTATTTTTTTATTTCTTAAGCATTCCCTATACCTAACTGCTTTAATTATGAGTTATTGGCGATTCAAGCTAAACATTAATTGCAACAAAAAATACGTAAAATTTTATTAGGTTGGCCGTGAAAATACTCAATCCCAAATAATTTTTCAGAAATAAATACATATTAATCCAGACTGGTCCTTAAAATTAAGTACCAATAATGACTTAGCTATCAAAATACCAACGTAGTTAAGATTGTTGGTGCGATTAACAATTAAGCACAAATTAAAGCAGTTATTTATAGGGAATGATTAAGAAATAAAAAACTTCCATAAAATATCATTTCATTACAACACTAAAATACAGGGTGTTCCATGTTCCATTTAAGAAAACTCAGAAAATACTCATTCCGAGTTTCGACCAACCCTGTATATTAAAATTAAAAATTTAGCTGTACTAATGATTCTTAACAATAGTAGAGTATATTAAAAATCATTTGAACGTAAGTAAAGTTTTAGATGTAAAACTACTACAATTATACAGGGTGTTAATTTTGCTACGAAATTAATAAAAAAAACGTAATTATCTTTTAAAATACCCTGTATAATAATACAAAACCTCATATTTTAAGAAAGAAGACATCGAAGAGAATCCAAAAATGTAAAAATATACAGGGTGTCCCATTAAAAAAACGAAGTTATAAGCAACTTCCGGTATAACAGGAAGTTGCAAAGAGATGAAAATATTTTCATTTAATAGATCATCCTTCAAAACCCCTTTATTCCAATTTTCATGATTCTGTTGCCTTGGGTTCTCGAGATATTTCTAATAGGCCCTTTATTTGCCTCACCCTGTATATAGAAATTCATATATATCCAGAAACTCTACCGACAAACGAAGACAGGACATTCCTCAGATAATTTTAAAACAATTTAACCCAATTCACCTAGTCCGAAAATGCTTCCTAAGGGAGCTAGAGCTCTTTGAAGATGGCGTCTGGTAATTAGTTTTTCTTAAATATCTCCAGAACGCTTCTATTTAGAAAAATGAAAATTGGTAAATCGATTCCATCGATTTCAGGTTTCTAGTACGGGTCATAGGCGTCCGTTTTGGGTAGGGCAACAGTTATATTATCGCATAACTTTTTGTTTTTAAGTTTTAAGCATTTTTGAGTCTAGATTATTAAAATGTAAGGTATTATAGTACTAAAAGGTACTCTTAGCTTAAGTCGATAGGATACACCGTTTTCTAGAAAAAATCGAAATGAAAATTTTTCGTTTTTTGAATATCAAAAAAAAAATTAAAAAAAAAGCTATTTAGAAAAACGAAAACTGGTACGTTTATTTATATTCTAGTCCAGAGATGAATCGATTTCATTAATTGCGAATTTCTAGTACCGGTCATATGCGTCCGTTTTGGGTAGGTCAACCGTTATTTTATCGCATAACTTTTTTGTCTTTAATTTTTATGAATTTTTGACACTAGAGTATGGGGTATTTTAGCACTAAAAGTTACACTTACTTTAAGTTGGTAAAATACACGTTTTTTTTTAACTTTTTTCAATTCTTTTTTCAAATTTAGGAGAACAAAAATTTTCAAATCGATTTTTCTAGAAAACTGTATGTAAGATGTCAAAACAGTAAAACGCACCTTTCATACGCATACAATAACCATGTTTATAAACCAAAATAAACCACTTCTGTTTCGAAGACTTTCTGGTACTATAACACAGTCATTCCTTAAGATGCACCCACTCTGTAGAGTAAATTCTATTTGGGGTATATGAAACCGTTGTGCAGGTTCGATAGTTGTACCTCGTCTTAGTCCTTGTAGTATGCTATGTAACTGTGTATCAGTTTGTGTTGCTTTTGCCATTTCTTCTACTGTAACTGATAAGGTTTCAATTTGCATAATTTCTAATTTATCTGCAACATCATAAACTACATTTGAAATATTAACTTCTGGTAATCTGGACAAAGAATCTGCATTTAAATGAGCTTTAGTATTTTTGTATTTTATTTTGTATTGAAAACTATGCAAAAATAAAGCATAGTGTTGCATTCTTGTCGTTGTGTAGGCAAACTTTTTGAAGGTGACAAGATTTGTATGAGTGGTTGATTATCAACGAGTAATGTAAAAGTTCTACCAAACAGATAATAGTAGAATTTTTTACTCCATAAATTATAGCATAAGCCTCTTTGTCAATTTGTGCATATTTTTGCTGTACTTTGCTAAGCATTTGGGATGCAAATTGGATAGGACGTTCAGTTCCATCAGGGTAGATGTGAGAAAGTACTGCACCCACTGCATATGGACTGGCATCTGTAGCTAATACTAGGTGTAAAGTTGGGTCAAAATGAGCAAGAACCCTTTCTGAGAGAATCTCTTCTTTTGTCCTGTCAAATGCTTTTTGGCAATCCCTATTCCATCTAAATGTTACACCATCTTTAAGGAGGGTATATATTGGATGTAAGATGTGACTTATATTCTTTAAAAACCGCCCATAATAAATTAATAGACCAACAAAAGCTCTAACTTCCCTTTTATTTGTTGGTGCTCTTGAATTAGCGATTGCATCCACTTTATCTTTGACCTTGCTCAAATGTCCCTTCCTCTTACATCGATGGCATTGTTAATATTTTTTGGACATTTATTATTATTATTATTTATTTGCTAAGTGTTGCTCCGACCCACACCTAAAGCAATTTGAATTTTTATTAACATAATCTCTACTATTCGACACATTTCTTGGTGTTGTATTAGCTGATTTTTCAGTCTTGTTTCCCACACTTAGTTTATTCACCATCCCTGCATGTGATTGATGTAACTGGGCAGCATCTCTTGCTGATGTTTCCATACTAAAAGCTACTTCAATGCCCTTTTCGATAGTTAGATTTTTTATTTCCAACAATCTACTCTGTATACGTTCATTACATAGGCCAAATACCAATTGATTTCGTAATGCTTTCTTTTGGTAGTCACCAAAGTTACACGTAATTGACAATCTTTGTAGAACTGTCAAGTAATCTTTTATACTTTCCCCCTCATGTTGTTTTCTCTGTAGGAAACGAAAAATCTCTGCTATTTCTAGAGGCTCTGGGTTGTAATCATCTTTCATGATATTTACTAACTCATCATAAGATTTCATATCAGGTGTTTGGGGAGATAACTTATCACAGAGTATATCATAAGCTTCTGGTCCCATGTAATCTAATAAGTAAGCTGCTTGTGGAATACCAAATACTTTGAATGCACTTTCTAACCTCTTTAACCATCTGTCGAATTTTTTTGATACATCATATGATTCTATTGAAAATACGGTCTGTACTGTATGATGGACCGTCTCAGTTACTGCACCTGCACTTTGATTTGGGGTTGCTGCACCTGCATTTTGATTTGGGGTTGCTGGCACGTCTCCAGTGTTCTGTATCTTCTCACGTTGTTCCGCACTTGAGGATTAATTTATAACAAAAATATGTAACCGCAATTCGCTCCGTTCTCGTCACCAACTGTTATGTTCGTATGTACTTCCTATATTGTAAATATAGTGGTCGATGCTTTTGGAAATAAACTCCAATTCGTAATTTATACTTTATTCCAGTAATATAATGTAATGTACACAAATTGTATATTCTACATGACACTATCTCGACAAGTGACAAAATGTCAGCAAGTGACAGAATGTCAGCGAGTGAAATTCTGTGTTCCGTATATATAATCGGAAGATATAATAGGTATATACCATGCCGTTTTTTCCATGTAATGGGGGATGGGTTTTCTATCGCTTCTTACTATTTTCTGGAGCTTCCAAACATTTTTCATGTTTGAGTCTAGTTCTTCCATCTCTTGTACGTAGATATCTCATTTTTCGCTGCGGTGTTGTCGAACAGGCGTTTTGACCTCTCTGTTTAATGTGTTTGCCCAGGTTTTGTCTACTCGGTTTCTTGTCCTTCTGGCTATTTGCTTCACTCTGTTTTTTCTCTTATCAAGTCTTGTACTTCTTGTAGTATGTCTTTGAATCTTCCCGTGTGGATCTCGACTTCTTCTTCTGTTGTGCTGTTTCTAATTGCTTCTTGGATGATGTTTTCTAGCTCCAGGAATTGTTCTTTTATTTGTTGTGGGTTATTTATAACTGGCACTATATTTATAGGGCCAGCGTTGCTACGCGGTAGTGTGCTTGGCTCGCGTGCCGATGGTCTGGAGTTCAAATCCTACCGCCGCGCCGGCAAGACATTTTTAAAAATGTCTATAGGCCCCAGATCGACTCAGCCTGAATAAAATGAGTACCTTGGGTAAAACCAGGGGTAATAATAGGCGGTTGAAGCGTAGCACTGGCCCTGTTACCTTCCTTGTATACCGTAGGCCCTAGATATAGCAGACTACCCTGCTATACTCCCAAAGCCACAGAGGCATAAAACGGAAGACTATTATTATTACTGTATTTATTCCTTCACTCACTAATCTTTTGTAATTTGTCCACTTTATTTTCTTTTTTACTCTTTTCGGCGGGTTTGTTTCTTCCCATGTTCCTAGCTCTAGTAGAATGGGGTTGTGGTCTGTTATTCCTTCGTTTAGGGTGAGTAGTTCTGCTTGTAGTCCTAGGTTTTTAGCAACAACGATGTCTATGTGGGTGGGAAGTCCATTTCCTGGAAAATGGGTTGGTTCTTCTGGGCCCATTGCCACTGTGTCTTCGTTATTCTCTAAGTAGTTGTTTAGTAGTCGTCCGTTTCTGTTCGTAGCTCTATCGTTCCAGTTTGGGGATCTCGCATTTAGGTCTCCTATTATTATCGATGTTTCGGCGATGTTTAGGAACGCCTCTAGGTCATCGTCCATTAATGGGTCTTGCGGTCTTACGTATGCTGATGTTATTCTGACTGTGCCTTGCCTCATTTTCACTTCTATTTAGTTGCTTTCATGTTTACCAGTGGTGGAGTCGTGAATCTTGTGTGTTTAATTCCCTTCTTAACTAGGATGGCCGTTCCTCGTAATCTTCTTGTGAGGTCGTTTCTATATACATCGTACCCAGGAAACTTTAGGTTGAAGTTGTTGGTAAGCTTAGTTTCTTGTATTGCTACGATGTCCATCTCGGATCTGTTGGCGAGTTCGTCCATGATGTTTTGGTTTGTTGATATGCCGCCCGGATTCCAGGAGCCTATCCTCAAGAATCCCCTGTCTGCCTGCATTAGTTCCGCGTCTGCCTTGTGCCTAGGATGACTTCTTGGACTACCTTAGTCACTATGTTGGTTACCATTCTGACTAGGTCGTCTTCGTCTTGGGGATCGCTGTTGTGTTTTGCGTTTGTTTGGCTTGTGTGGCTTGGGCATAGGATACCCCGGTTGCCTGCTGTCGTCTGTTCGTCTGTTGTTGTGGCCTCTGTGGTGGTGGTCTTCCCCAGGTTGGGCACCTAGGGCATCCTCTGTAGTTTGCGGGGTGGCTTCAATTGCAGTTTGCACATGCTGCCTTTATTTCTCTTGGTCGTTTGCACAGCTTCGTGGGGTGATCTTCGCCGCATTTCACGCACCTCGGGACCTTGTGGCACGCGTTCTGGGCATGGTGGTAACCTTGACAGTTGAAACACTGCGTTGGTCCTGTCGCTTTGCGTAGGTCCTCTACCACGACCTTCATATGGCACAAATTGGAGATCCGCTTAGCCTTTTCCACATTCTCA
The DNA here is from genome assembly GCF_917563875.1 of Diabrotica virgifera virgifera. Taxonomy (NCBI): domain Eukaryota; kingdom Metazoa; phylum Arthropoda; class Insecta; order Coleoptera; family Chrysomelidae; genus Diabrotica; species Diabrotica virgifera. The sequence goes on along the minus strand of NC_065449.1, from coordinate 132,767,611 downwards.
TGATTCAGAGTCAGGATGAACATCGGGAGTTTTCTTTTGGGGCCGACTCTGGTAGTCACGTTCACTGCTGAGTGACAGACTATCTGGTGTTGTTCTTCCATCTCTTCTAGGATTGCCTTTTCGGTGGTATTTGTGGGCAATCCTCTTAAAACCATTCTAGGTTTTATGTCCTCGTCTAGTCGGAAGGCTATCCATTGTAGACTCTTATCTTTGTATGTCTTTGCATACTCTTCTACAATCCTCACCATTTTTCGATAGTTTTCCGGGCTTTTCGCCTGGATGAGTGTTTCTCTACCACTTCTAGATATCCTGTTTACTGCGTAAACTTTTTGTTGTTGTGCTATGGTAAGGATAGCCCCTGTCTCGCTTACGCTCTGTAATTTGATTATAGGCGGCTTTCGGTGTGGTGTTGCCTGTTGTTCAGGCAACACGGTGGTTTCTTCGTCCTGGTTCGTTTCCATGTCCTCTGTCTCTGTACCATTGGGATGCCGCAAGGCAAGCGTATCTCCATATGCGTTTGTCGCTGGGGGGACTGGATCGTTGGTTCGTGAATCGGGTCTGCTGGTCCTCGTGACAGGGTGAGTAGTTCCTTCATTGGGGTGAAGCAGCCCTCATGGCGTCTTCTGCTTTTTGTTCCCATGTCGTCGCCTCGTCTTTAGAGATTGGAGATTGGAGTGGTGGGAAGTCTTCTTTTTTCTTTTTTTGGCTTTTCAGTCGTTGTCTTCTTTTTCAGTTCTGGCTTCGGTAGTTTCGGTGCGGGCTTTGCCTGTTGTTGGCTCTTGTTGTCCACTGGCTTCTGGGTGCTCTGGGCTTCCATCAGCTCGTTGAACCGGTCGTCTATCCTGTCCACCACCTGCTTGTGGGACTTTACCATGGTATCTTTCAAATCCGCTATTTCAGACCTCAGACGGGCTATCTCTTTGTCCTTTTCTTTCAGCCTTTCTTCGTACTGATTCTCTCTTCTTTTGGTAGCTTCATGCAGGTCACTTAGCAACTTTTTTAGGGATGCTAGTTCTTCATCTTTTTTCGCGTTGATTTCGTCGTCGCTCTCGATTACGGTCCTAGCCCTTTTTGTTGTCCCTCTGCCTGCCTCGTCGGGGACTTCTTCCTCCATGGCCTCTACTTTCGGGTTGCCCTTGTCTTCCTTCTTTTTCTCGTCGCTTTTTTCCTCCGATTTCTTTTTCGACTTATCCTTCTTCTTCCTTCGCGTAGGGAGTTTAAATTCCCCGTCTTTCTCACTTCTAGCCTTATCTTCTGGCCGCTGGTCGTCTACGGTTGAGTAGCCGTCGGTTTCCTCATTTTGCAGCTCCTGAAATAGGTTAAGATTCACTTTGCGTGAATCTTCATATGTTGGCGGAGTGGCCATAGGTTGGGGGGGGGGGGTGATCGAGACCTGGCTCGATCGATCATCTGGGGGCGAAAAGTCCTAATTTTGGCGAGCCTTTTTGCAGCCGACTGGCCCGACGCCAGCTCGGTTTCAAGGTCGGCTTCCCTGGACCAATCGTGGCTGTGATCACTTACCCAGACAGAACTGGGTAAGGGTTCCTCTTGCTGTTTGGTGAAAGCTTTTATCTCGTCTCCGAGATGGAAATCCATCATCCGCGGGACGGCATTACCTGTAAGGTGGCATGCGGCCAGAGCTATGTGAAGGCGTGACTTCAGCATCTGGCGGCGAAACTGTCTACTCCTTCGTACGAGGACAAAATAAACAGAAATACATGTTATTTTGTGGGTGCTGCTCCACGTAACATGTAAAGAAAAATTGTGTAGGTTCCCTATGTGGTAGCGGGACGAGGTATCTCGAATAATGTGCACGTGTAGTTAATTACACCTCTGTACACACCAAACGGTAGAACGGGCGATCGCTAGCACGCAAATAGTAAAATAAAAGTGAAAGTCGTGCGAAAAGTTGCACTAAGTTAAACTGTGTCTTAAAACAAGAGGTACTGAGGTAATAAGGTGATACTAATGGTTGATATTCGAAGATAACCCAAGAGTTTGCGAGAAAACGAGAATAGAGTTATTCGAATATTATGTAGGTACGTGTAAACACGGTTTACACCTTCATGTCCACAATAGACGTCCCAAACTATCTGAATTGAAGCTGTTATTTGAACCGGTACTTCGAAGATCAGAAATAAGGGAAAAAGCCGTAAAGAAGGCAAGCTGAAAGATTTTGATGTGTTTTGTACATCAAAAATGTGAAAGAAGAAGAGGAAATGAGCGCAGGGCGTTGGTCAGTTAGGACCGTATGCACCTGGTGATATCCCTCCGGTTTGAAAGGATCTTTGTCCAACTTTTCACCAAAATCTGTGAAAATTCGGCAAAATTCTTAAGTTTTACGTGAAAAATCGATCAGAACCTAGTCATAATCCAAAGCAATATTTCCCCCTTATATGTGAGATACTACATCTACGGAAAATCAAAAATCTGTCCAAGTCTGGCCGGACTTAAAACAGATGCAATTTACCGAGACAAGTACCTCAACCAAGAGTCGAAATTAAGTAACAAGGTCAAACGAAAGGGCCTAAACGAGAAAGAAAACGAAAACTCTACAGACGATGTCTCAAGACAAAATTTGTGCAAAAATATAACAAAATTTTTCAATTTAATTGTGGCTTATTTCCCATCTAAATAGTTAATCATAAAAATGCCACAAGGAAATAGCTTCAGAACAACAATATAACAAAAGTTACGATATATGTATATGAAAATGTAATTATTTAGTGCATATCGACCCATGCAACGAAGACTATCGTAACTCAAAAAACGTTACATTTGCCTTACTATTATGGTATTAATTCTTTTTAAGCTTTATTTGGTGGAAAAGTATGATAAATCAGGGATGAATTTTAAGGCAACCAGTAAAGCATTTGCATGTGTAAATAGTAAGTTTACTGACCCACACTCCTGCAAGCGAAAACTATAGTAAGTTGAGTTACTGTAGTCTTCGTTGCAAGAAACAGCGGAAGGTATTCCAAGTTTGAGTTAAGCTGTTTGACTTACTATAGTTTTCTCTAGTTAGACTCTAATTTTAGTTATTCCGATTAACTATAGAAATGTTTTTTATTACAATTTTTTAAATAGTACTGTTTTGCTTCAATAAATCTGTTAGTAGTAAGTCTAGTCTAGAATAAGTATTTTTTCGGTAACTGTTTCGACGAAAACTATAGTAAGTCTACAAAATTTAGCAAACAATCTGTTTTTTGTTATGTTTGCTCTGTGAAATCCCTTGAAACCTTTTATACATAATATAACAGAAATTTAAATTTGTAAGACGCATTTCTTCCTATGATAACGTCATTTACTGTTACTAAGTCTAGAGTAAGTATTATTTTTTCCTTAATTGCTTCGACGAAAACTATAGTAAGTCTACAAGATTTACCAAAAAAAAAATGTGTTTTTTGTTATGTTTTATTTGTGAAATCCCTTAAAACCTTTTAAATATAATTTTAACTATTTAGAATGGGAAATAAGCCACAATATTATTAAAAAATGATTTTTATTAACGTTTCGACGCCCAAATCGGGTGCCGTTGTCAAAATACAAAATACTATTAATATAAACAAAAATGTTGTTGCTTAGTAAAAAAATTCTTCTAATAATTTATTTAATTTGACTCATTTATATCGGCAATTCAGATACATATGATACATTTTAAAGTAGAAGACTTTAAAATGATATTGCCAATATTTATGAGTTGCGTTTTATTTATTTTATTTATTTTCAAAGAAGCGGCTCTAATTATGCTAAACGAAACCAATTGTGTCGCAAATTCCTCGGTGGAATGCAGTAGGATGTGGATACCCATACTGAAAGAGGAAGTCAATAGAAAGAAAATACCACAATTAGTAAGTCAATAGTCGAGTTAGTACATATTTTATATTTTAGTATTACTTATATACCCATGTATTATTGATATTATTTATAATTTAAACAAAATTATAGTAAAGTCAGAATTTGGTATTAATTTTGAGAGTAAATTAAATGTAAGACCAAATACTTACGATGTCGGGATAGTATCACGAGGTTTTTCCTGGTTTTCCCTCGTGATTTACTATGAGATCTCTAACGCGAGAATTTTAATGTCACCGTTGCATGTGGTTGTCTTTTTAAAGACAGATCACATGCTATGATTTTTTTTTTTTTTTTGTGACGGATATTCTTGAGTTGGGGTTGATTTCATGTAATCGAATGAACTATCTTTCAGTAAAGTCGTCCCAGGAACGCAACTCATAAATATTGGCAATATCATTTTAAAGTCTTCTACTTTAAAATGTATCATATGTATCTGAATTGCCGATATAAATGAGTCAAATTAAATAAATTATTAGAAGAATTTTTTTACTAAGCAACAACATTTTTGTTTATATTAATAGTATTTTGTATTTTGACAACGGCACCCGATTTGGGCGTCGAAACGTTAATAAAAATCATTTTTTAATAATATTGTGGCTTATTTCCCATTCTAAATAGTTAAAATTGTAAAAATGCCACAAGAAAATAGCTTCAGAACAACACTTTTAAATATAATACATATATCAAAAATTTCAGTGTGTAAGGAGTATTTGTTCCAAAGATATCGTCATTTCTTACAGCGAACTCTTTGCGAAAAATTTTCAAACGCGATTATCTCAGTTCAACCAAAATTGAGTTACAATTAATAGTCTTCGTTGCATAGGTCGATATATCGACTGAGATAATCGCGTTGGTTGAACTGAGATAATCGCGTTTGAAAATTTTTCGCAAAGAGTTCGCTGTAAGAAATGACGATATCTTTGGAAAAAATACTCCTTACACACTGAAATTTCTGATATATTATATTTAAAGGGTTTTAAGGGATTTCACAAATCAAACATAACAAAAACCACATTTTTTTTGGTAAATGTTGTAGACTTACTATAGTTTTCGTCGAAGCAATTAAGGAAAAAATAATACTTACTCTAGACTTAGTATCAGTAAATGACGTTATCTTTGGAAGAAATACGTCTTACAAATTTAAATTTCTGTTATATTATGTATAAAAGGTTTCAAGGGATTTCCCAGATCAAACATAACAAAAAACAGATTTTTTGCTAAATTTTGTAGACCACAATAAAACACTGAAAAACGTTTGTTTTTCTATACTTCCACAAAATTTATTACAACTATGTTATTACTACAGCTGTTTCGGCAAAGTGCCTTTCTCAAGTGATATATTTTACAATGTGTTTGCCTTTTTAAGTCTTTAACTGAAGAGGTTGACGAGTGGGGAGCTGTTTGTCTCGAGTTGGTCATTCAGAATTATATCTGTATTTTTCAATTTATTAATTAATTAAACTCGAGACAAACAGCTCCCCACTCCTCAACCTCTTCAGTTAAAGACTTAAAAATGCAAACACATTGTAAAATATATCACTTGAGAAAGGCACTTTGCCGAAACAGCTGTAGTAATAACATAGTTGTAATAAATTTTGTGGAAGTATAGAAAAACAAACGTTTTTCAGTGTTTTATTGTGAGATAAAATTAACTTCCATCAAGTAACGGTCGAATCCATCAATCAAATTTTGTAGACTTACTAGTAACAGATTTATTGAAGCAAAACAGTACTATTTAAAAAATTGTAATAAAAAAACATTTCTATAGTTAATCGGAATAACTAAAATTAGAGTCTAACTAGAGAAAACTATATTAAGTCAAACAGCTTAACTCAAACTTGGAATACCTTCCGCTGTTTTTTGCAACGAAGACTACCGTAACTCAACTTACTATAGTTTTCGCTTGCAGGAGTGTGGGTTAGTAAACTTACTATTACACATGCAAATGCTTTACTGGTTGGCTTAAAATTCATCTCTGATTTATCACCATACTTTTCCACCAAATAAAGCTTAAAAAGAATTAATACCGTAATAGTAAGTCAAATGTAACGTTTTTTGAGTTACGATAGTTTTCGTTGCATGGATCGATATAGAAGTTCGTTCAAAAATATAAATGCATAGAAAGGTATAAAAGTTTTTATAGTATGTGTATAAAATTTGAAATTAGGTACAGTCAAACCTGCCATATCCGGATCAATGTGGCGACAGACCGATCCGGATATGAAAAAATCCGGATATCAAGACCACTACTTCTTTTACAGTCTCTGAAACGTTTTCTCCTTCATACATTCCAGTAATCAACGCCGTCAATAACTTTCGTCGATAGACAGGTTTTATAGATTCTATAATCCATTATTTCGCCATCTTTTAGTTCTTCTTTTAGTGCGTTGTCCAACAGCAGGACTGCCTTTCTCGGTAGATTTCGGTAGATCCGGACAGTGCAGAAGCGTCCGAATATGGGGAGGTCCGGATATGACAGGTCCGGATATGGCAGGTTGTACTGTACTTATAAAAATATCTGAAAATACGTAAAGTGTATATGAAATTCAAAATATTATCAAAGTACCTTAAAGTGTGTATCAGAAGTATATTAATATTTATTAAAATTACCAGAGAACGGCAGTTCTCGCCAGTGGCGCACACCAACACCCCCCTACACGCGACACTATATAGAGTGAGGCAGATAACTGGCCTATTAGAAATATCTCGAGAACTAAAGGCAACAGAATCATGAAAATTGGAATAAAGGGGTTTTGAAGGATGATATATTAAATGAAAATATTTTCATCCCTTTGCAACTTCCGGTTATACCGGAAGTTGCTTACAACTTCGTTTTTTTAAATGGGACACCCTGTATATTTTTACATTTTTGGATTCTCTTCGATGTCTTCTTTCTTAAAATATGAGGTTTTGTAATATTATACAGGGTATTTTAAAAGATAATTACGTTTTTTTATTAATTTCGTAGCAAAATTCACACCCTGTAGAATTGTAGTAGTTTGACATCTAAAACTCTACTTACGTTCAAATGATTTTTAATATACTCTACTATTGTTAAGAATCATTAGTATAGCTAAATTTTTAATTTTAGTATACAGGGTTGGTCGAAACTCGGAATGAGTATTTTCTGAGTTTTCTTAAATAGAACACCCTGTATTTTTGTATTGTGGTGAAATGATATTTTATAGTACTTTTTTATTTCTTAAGCATTCCCTATACCTAACTGCTTTAATTTGTGAGTTATTGGTAATTCAAGCTAAACGTTAATTGCAAAAAAATACGTAAAATTTTATTAGGTTGTCCGTGAAAATACTCAATCCCAAATAATTTTTCAGAAATAAATACATATTAATCCAGACTGGTCCTTAAAATTACCAATAATGGTTTAGCTATCAAAATACCTACGTAGTTAAGATTGTTGGTGCGATTAACAATTAAGAACAAATTAAAGCAGTTAGGTATAGGGAATGCTTAAGAAATAAAAAAGTACCATAAAATATCATTTCATTACAATACTAAAATACAGGGTGTTCCATTTAAGAAAACTCAGAAAATACTCATTCCGAGTTTCGACCAACCTGTATACTAAAATTAAAAATTTAGCTATACTAATGATTCTTAACAATAGTAGAGTATATTAAAAATCATTTGAAAGTAAGTAGAGTTTTAGATGTCAAACTACTATAATTCTACAGGGTGTTAATTTTGCTACGAAATTAATAAAAAAAACGTAATTATCTTTTAAAATACCCTGTAGAATACATATTACAAAACCTCATATTTCAAGAAAGAAGACATCGAAGAGAATCCAAAAATGTAAGAATATACAGGGTATCCCATTTAAAAAACGAAGTTATAAGCAACTTCCGGTATAACCGGAAGTTGCAAAGAAATGAAAATATTTGCATTTAATAGATCATCCTTCAAAACCCCTTTATTCCAATTTTCATGATTCTGTTGCCTTTAGTTCTCGAGATATTTCTAATAGGCCCTTTATTTGCCTCACCCTGTATATACACGAAATTTTCGATTTTCTAAATCTGACTGATTTGAAAGATGGGCCAAGTCCCATCTTAAAGTTCAGGAAAAGACTCACCCATTCATATGTCAACCATCCATTTTGGTCCAAGGCTATGGATTTTACGGCCCTTTCTATTTAGGGTCTGTTTTTCTTTCTGGTCCCCAAAACACCCAAAAACTTCAAAAATTTAAGTCCGACCTTTGCGGCTTCTAATAGTACTGATCATTACCTTTCCAACGCATGTCTAATTTTAAAAATCGGTTATACCATTCAAAAGTTACCGAGCTCAGAAGTATGACTCAATTTTTATTTAAAAAAGGGAAAATGTTTTTGGATATGTATGTATGTATGTATGTATGTATGTATGTATGCATGTATGTATGTGTGTTTAAAAGTTAAACCGATCTGAATTTTTTTTCTGTGTTTGAAGAGGGGGTCAGGGCCGATTCAGAACCGGTGTAGTTTGTGACTTTTGACCACCCATAAACCAGCTAGAGGACTTGGTAGGTACAAAACGGCATATTTTTTGGGGGTATATATCTTCGGATCAAGAAGAGACAGGAGAACCGCAAATACACCAAATCAATAGTGTTGAGTTAAGCTTTCAAACGGTGTCTAAAGGCAAGCGTCCACAGGTCCGCATCGTACGCAACGGATTTTAGTTTGACAATCGATAATGCGATCCGTACGATGCGGATCAGTGGACGCGGTTACATAAGTTTCTGTACAAGGCAAACTAAAATCCGTTGCGTACGATGCGGGTCTATGGACGCTTGCCTTAAGCCGTCAAGATCAGACATACACACGGCTCAGTATAGTAGAAAAACTGAAAAACTATACTTTGAAAAATTTTGGTTTTTCGACAATTACTCAAAATTTCAACCTACGAATTGCGCCAATAACTGAGCGTTTGTAGAAGGACTCTAGACGAATCTAACGGTGTATACGTCATATCCGGAAAAATTCGAATTTTTAAGTTAGAGGCTTCATAAGCATGATCAAATCTATTTCCTACGGGAAAAACGGTTTCTCAAGCTCAATAATTCCTGTAATAGCTTCAGTTATCATACTTGACCTTAGATCCATCAGATACTACTGGTAAATACGTTTCAAACTCATGTTTACTGATCAAAATCGGTTAAGTCTTTTAGAAGTTATTAAGCTACAAAAGTATAATCCAATTAACGATTATTCCCGAAATGGTTTATATAGTTGTAGTGATTACGACGCTAAATTTGATCTGGCAACGGGCAATCCGACTTCATTTACCGGTCATCTCAATATTTTTTCAATCTATTTCGAATAGGAAAAAATCTAGTGTACATTCGATGGACACTAGATCATTTGGGAGATAATGCAACAAAGGTGACCATTTATAAAGCTTAACGAGTAATAGAGGAACATTGCATTCAACTGCATACATTTAATTTATAAATAACTGTGAAAAACTCCTGATATAAGAATAAAAAACCGCTAAACGCCGTAAAAATGAGTGGCGCATACAATGTTCCAGCTACAAAAGATCTGATATGAATATTACGTGGCGCGAAAATGTATTTTCATTTTGATGTAAAACAAAATTCTAGTTTTATTTTAAAAGAATTTTCCATAATATTTGCTAAATTTGAAGTAAACGCGCCACAAAAGAGTTTCAAAATTCAAACTGTATCAAAGTTACTATTTTGTGGCGCGTTTACTTAAAATTTAGCAAATATTATGAAAAAATCTTTTAAAATAAAACTAGAATTTTGTTTTACATCAAAATGAAAATACATTTTCGCGCCACGTAATATTCATATCAGATCTTTTCTAGCTGGAACATTGTATGCGCCACTCATTTTTACGGCGTTTAGCGGTTTTTTATTCTTGTATAATATTCATTAAAATATATCGAAAGAATGTAATTAAAGCACAATAAGGTGGCAAAATACGGTTTTGCCGGTAAGGGGCAAATTTTACGTGTATAGAATGAAAAGTTGCTAAAAATGCATGTAAGATGCAGAATACATGAACGAAAAGGTAAAGAACATGTATTCTAAAGTAATACAAGTCAAAACATGTGAAAAATGTTGTTAATATGAAATGTATTAAAAAATAATATGAACTTGTAAAATATTTTAAATATTTTTAAAGTTTCAGTACCTCAAAATAAAGCAAAAATGTAAGAAAATCTCTCTCAATATTTAACTAAAACATGTGTGAATGTTATTACTATAGTTAAATAGTGAATTTAAAAGGTTATTAACCATAAAACCTGAAAATAGTAAAAGTTTACGTTAAAATGTTTAAAAAATGTATCAAAAATAGTTAAATAAATATGTCAAGAATATTTAAAATTAGTTTTAAAAGTTGCAAAAAATGAGAAATACAGTACCTAGAACACAAATCACTGTAAAAAGTTGTTTAAAAACTCGCGTTAAAGTCCTGCTGGAGGTGCACAATCCACCGACGGTCCACAGTCCACCAGGTCCCATTAACCATCCGTAAGTGCACGGCGAGCGTGCCTGCGGGAAGCCGGGGCCAGGCACATTCCATGCTCAGCAGTTGCTACGTGGATTTGCATGGTCTTCAGGAAGCCGGTGGCTTCGGATTCACGCCGTGTATAGAACCATACCATACAGGAAACAGCTAGTCAGGATCTCGGTTGTAGTTCGAAATTACGTTGGGCGCCATGAGATTTTTCATACAGAATAAAGTTTGCACATGTTAAATTTTTAATACCTATATACATATTTGTTTCTTTGCATAATGTTGTCTACACTACATATTCCATATTTTCCAAAAAAGGGACAACTAAAAAAACTAAGTACATTACGTCAAAACAAAAAGTGATTTTTAGTGTCCATTTAAAATTCAAACTATCTCAAACCTATTTGGTCTTACGGAATTGAACTTTGGGGTTGCAGGAAACCTTCCAACACCAAGATTCTACAAACTTTTCAGTCGAAAACCCTTCGAACAATAGCCAATGCTCCATGGTACCTACGTGTCTAACCATACAATACACAACGATCTTGGTATTTCATTCGTAAAAGAAATCATTAACCTTCAGGCAAACAGAGCCAAAGAAAGATATTCCACAGATGATTGCCAAATCATAAGAGAATTATACCAACCATCACTATGTCATCTACCGGGGAAATTTAGGTCTTGAAAAGTGCCCCTTCGACCATCATCCGTGTAGAAGTTCAATTACCTATCAGCGATAGGGTTGTGGTTGTGTCTTTCGGCTAAGTCGTTTATGACATCTTTATTTCCATATTATTGAATTAGAGTTGAGTGGAACTTGCCATTTTATGGCGTATCTCTGATTTTGAGAATTCATCTCTTATTTCTTACATTTTAGATAGGGAAACGGGTAGTAAAAACACAGGTTTCAGGTGTAGACAAAGAACTGCAGCACAGATTCGATGTAGAAGGACAAATGTGTCCGTAAAAGGGCCATGCGGCCGCAGCGGCCTAAGCCGGAGCCCACTAGAGGCACGCCAGGTGCTCGTCGAGACTGAAGACTGAGAGAGCGTCGCAAGCAAGCAAGCAATTTGATTCAACCCGACCTGTGGGAGATGTCCACCCTATCGAAAAAGTACATTCGGGTGTAACAATTCATTGGGGCGAGGTGTTTTGACCCGAGTAAAAACAGGGATCACCCCACCTCGCTCCAATGCCCCAGGCCATCCCTTTCCCCCCATAGCACGCTGATGCGGGATGGGGGCACAACTATCAGCCAAATGCTCTTCACAATGGAATCCTGGGTAATAAGATTCCAATGTGGTGCCCTAATGATTTTTTTGTTTTTTATGATTTTTTTGGTGGCTTACGCCTTTTTTTGTTTGGCTTGCGCCTTTTTTTGTTTGGCTTGCGCCTTTTTTTGTTTGGGTTGCGCCTTTTCCTCTATTTTCTTACTGGCTGACTTACCTGGTCGTGATGTTGGACGTACGCTTGGGTTACGTGTTTTCTTTGGCACTTGGTGTTTCGAGCTACGAACTGACTACTACTTTCACTTTTTCTTTTACTTTATCACTCTTATTATATTCACTTTAATCCACTATTTGCTGTTTAGGACGTTTGTGCTTTTGCATTTAGGTCTCCTATTATTATGGATGTTTCAGCGATGTTTAGGAACGCATTTTATATACATATACATGTTATATGAGAAAATATTAACCTTGAACTAGCTTAAGTTCGCCGACTTCATATTTCATCATCCCATTCCCATAGAAACAGCTGAGCACGCAGTAGATGAACTTTGTACGAACCGTTGGCCAATTCTCATGGGAACAGCGATTCAGCACTTCATACCAAACCTATAAATTGCCATTTTCAGATGCCGGGACCACTCTTAGCTGCAACTTCGATCAGTCCAGTTATTGTAGTCATTTTAAATTAAATTATTTTGTACTATTGTTTGAATATTTAATGTGTAACAAATAAAGTTCTTTTTTTTAAGTCAAATACGTGATTAGTGATCTAACAATTGGCGCAGTCAGTAGGATCCGTTTAACGTTGCTAGAACACGTGTATACTCACTGGCAGCGGCGGATTCTCATCCCTTAACGGAACAAAGAATCTACGGAAGTCCTCACTCCTGTGATCTACGGAAGGAACACCTAGTGAAGCCCCTGGTAGCTGAGCAGAGAGAACAAGGCGTCCCGATGTTCTTCTTTATGTAAGTGGATTTTGAATCATCTCGTTAATAATTTTGTTATAATAATTTACAAAATTGACTAGTTGCAAGTCAATTATTCAAGATACAAATGATACAAGTTGATTATCTAATATTTGAAAGTATTAATATTGACATTTTTCTTTATACTACTTGATACTGATATTTTATTGACATATTTTTTTATTACTTGGTATATTTCTGACATATTTTATTGGCATATTTTTACTTACTACATTTTTGGTATATTTTCTCTTGATACTTTTATTGATATATTTGATATTTTTATTGATATATTATTTGATATTTTTATTGATACATTTTTGCCCTTTATATACCACTACATTTTTTTTTCTCCCTTACATACAGATATTTTATATTTCTCCGTACTTCTATTTTACATATCCCATTTGTTTTAGAAATATCTCGCAAAATGCCCGAGATACGTTCCCAAACTCAACAAGAAATCGAACCATATAAACTATCTGAAATATTCTCCATTATCCCAGAATTTGAAGGCGATCCGATTTCTCTTTCAACATTTTTAGATGCGTGCGACTGTGCTATTAAGATGGCCACAGGCGATCAGCGCGTTCTTTTAACGATTCACATAAAAAATAAACTCAAAGGTAAAGCTGCACAGCTTATTAATTCTAGAAAACCACTTTCTTATAAAGAAATAAAACAATTACTAAATCTACATTTCGGAGACAGTAGAGACCTGACCTCCTTAATACAAGACTTACAAAGACTAAGACAACTATCTAATGAATCCCCTCTAACTTTCTTTAACCGCTTACAAGTTCTGAATGCAAAAATGCACGCCTCGATCCAAATAGCAGATTTATCCGCAGAACAAAAAACTGCCCAATGTGACTTAATCGATACCATGGCCCTAAACACACTTTTAACCGGTTTAGAACCTCGTCTAGGACAAATTATTAGGGCTAGTAACCCTAAAGATCTCATTGAAGCAAGCAATCGTATCCGACGCGAACTTCAATCGTCATATTTTGAAGAACAAAAATCCAATTCTAAGTCAACTATTCCTAAACCCTCTCAGCCAATGAGAAGACCCTCGTCTCAATTTACAAAATGCACAAATTGTGGCCGAATGGGTCATCAAAATTTTGAATGCCGCTCTTCCCGTTTCGTATAACCAAATCAATCTTTTTCTAGGCCTAACGGTTATCAAAACCAATATAATAATGGACCTAACAACTATCAAAACAATCAAAACCCTAATAAGAATCAATATTCCTCCAACAATCCAAATTTCAACCAACAGAGACCTTCCTTTTCATCTCAAAATCAAAATCAAAATCGTCCATCCGTTATTCAAAGAAACCCAAATTTTCAAAGGGCACATGTTTTAAATGAATACCCTGATGAAGTGACGACTAACTATTATACAGACGATTACTATACAGATAATTATTATAATACCGATAACTTTGAAACAGATTATTATAGAAAATAATCTACAAACAGATAACTTTTACGAAACCAATAACACACTCGACACAGAAAATTATCAGGATTTTCTTTCACTTCAGAATCAAAATCATCCTCCCAACCATACGAACCATTCAACGGATATTACGAATATCCAAGAACAAATCCAAGCACTCAACTTAGACAACTTTCATCCGGATCTCAATTTTCCCGAACAGAAGTTCCTGTAACACCATTTTATACCATGAGTTCCAAAAATTTATATTACATTAACGATGCTACCAATACTTTTAAACTTTTAATCGACACAGGTGCTGGAATCACTGTATTCAAAGAAAACACAGCACGCAATTATCATAATAGATTTCCTGAAAACGTTACTATCCAAGGTATAACCGATCAAAAATTGTTAATAACAGAATCTGTCCTTATTCCCTTCACTGACGAGAATCCTCACAAAGCATCTATTTTCAATTTAGACATTGATTTCGATGGCATAATAGGCCTATACTTTCTAGATCATTATGAATGCGTAATAGATCTCAAATCCCGACAGTTGCATACAAATTTTAAAACTCTCACCCTTCACAAAGTAGGACACGATACAAACACACCTCCTGAAGACAAATCACCGACACACCCTACAGAAACAAGACAAAACGAACCTAAGATAAAAATTACTAAATCAGATTCTAAACAAGAATCGAATTTAAAATACCAAAACCATATGAATGAAAAATACACTATCGTAAAAACCCAAGATCAAGACAAAAATCTTGAAAGACCGGAGAGAAAACGAATAAAAGGAAAAAACAGAATTACCATTGACAGCCGGACCGAACAAATATGCAGACTAAAATGTAACTTATCAAATACAGATGCCATATTATCAGCTCAAGAAATAGAAAAAGTTAGATTACCTCATGCATTAGTCCATGTAGACGAAAATGGAGAATTCTTAACTTCCGTCCTAAACGGTAATGCTATGCCGAAGACGATCGAATTTTCAGACATTTCAATCGAACCTTTCAAGAATTCTGAGACAATCTTATCCTACAACGGAAATGATTTTGAAGAACCCGTAGTAGATAGAACACGAATAATTAAAGAACAACTAATAATTGATCATCCAGTCCAGTCTGGGTCATACCGAAGAAATTAGATGCGTCAGGAAAACAAAAATGGCGAATTGTTATTGATTATCGCAAGCTTAACGAACTGACAGTACAAGACCGTTATTCTCTACCACAAATATCAGAACTATTAGACCAATTAGGAAGATGCCAATACTTCACAACACTAGATTTAGCGTCTGGATTTCACCAGATTGAAATCGAGCCACAAGACATCCAGAAAACGGCCTTTTCCGTCGAAAATGGACATTACGAATTTGTCCGCATGCCATTCAGACTAATGAATGCTCCATCTACTTTCCAAAGAGTAATGGACAACATCCTCTTGGGAATACAAAACGAAAGATGCCTAGTATACATGGATGACATAATTATCTACTCACCCACTATCCATGATCATATGTCACTATTAACAGAAGTTTTTAAAAGGTTACGAAAAGCAAATTTAAAGATACAGACAGACAAATGCAAATTTTTAAGAAAAGAAGTGGCATATTTGGGCCACCTTGTAACAGAAAATGGAGTAAAAACAAATCCAGCTAAAATATCTTGCATCAAAAACTTCCCGGAACCAAAGAACACCAAGGAAATAAAATCATTCTTAGGCTTAGCCGGTTACTACAGAAGATTTATTCTAAATTTTGCCAAAATTTCTAAACCACTTACAAAACTACTCCAGAAAGACGTACCTTTTATTTTTAATTCTGAATGCAAAGAAGCATTTAACGAACTCAAGAATATTTTAATTTGAGGAACCATTTTTACTAACAACTTATGCCAGTGCATTCGCGATTGGAGCCGTTCTATCACAAGGCCCTGTAGGAAAAGATTTACCCATAGCTTATGCCTCCAGGACATTATGCGGTGCAGAAACAAAATATTCAACCATAGAGAGAGAATTACTAGCTATCGTATGGGCAGTCAAACATTTTAGACCATATCTTTTTGGCCGTAAATTCACTCTTATTACCGATCATCGTCCCCTTACATGGCTTTTCTCGATAAAAGATCCCGGAAGCCGATTAGCGCGTTGGCGCCTAAAACTCGAAGAATACAATTATAAAATAGAACATCGTGCAGGAAAAATAAACAGAAACGCTGATGCCCTCTCAAGGATCAAGATTAACCATTTTAAGGATTGTGCAAACTTTCAATCGAAAATCACATTACATGCATCGAATGAAGACGACACGGACACACAAGAAAACGAGGAAGACAACGATGAAGAAGATATAGAAAAAATGTCCGAAGAACTTGACAAGTTTATCGAACTTTATAGAACTAAGTCGATAATCGATTATTCTAAAGTTGAAATATCGAATACGGACTTATTAGACAAATCTAACAAAAATATTGTTACCTTTTTCTGGCAAAATAAACTTGAAGAACTTCACGAGAAAATAATGAATGACATATTCGAAGAAAACATGGAATATAGTAACAGAAGAATTAATATTGTACACAGCAAAACAGTAAAAGATCGAAAATATTTTATTATACCATTACCTTTTGATCTCGAACGAGTAATATCACACCTGTTTCTTGTACTTTTTGCAAATAAAGATCAATTCGATGAATCAAAAATATATTGTGTCGAAAATAATCTCGAACTACCTATTCTAGAGATATTTTCTTATATTTTTGCCGACAAAGAATTAAAATTAAGGAATCTGTCAAAATATAATTAAAACAGCCAGCCAAGACGAAATCCCTCAAATTTTAGATCATTAGCATTGTGGTAAAAATAATTTACACAAAAAAAAGATTTTTTACACAAAAAAAAAAAGAAAAATTTAGCAAAAGATGTAGAGAAATTTGTAAAAGCATGTGAAATTTGCCAAAAAGTTAAAATTTGTAGGAAAAACTTAAGTGGACCACTAGTCATAACAGAAACTCCAAAAACACCATTCGAAAGAATCAATATGGACATATTCGAATATCCCACTAGAAATTATGCATTAACTATTCGTGACGAACTGACAAAATTCACACAAGCCTATCCTTTAGAACAGCGGTTCTCAATCTGTGGTACATGTACCACTGGGGGTACATTTCATTTTTTTGAGGTGGTACACAAAAAGCAAAAACAGCCAAAATCAGCACCAATATTATAGTTAATGAGATCACCTAGTTAGATATGTATTTCAGTTAAGTGGTACCAAAAATAATAAAAAGTATTTGGTGGTACATGACACAAAAAGATTGAGAACCGCTGCTTTAGAAGACAAAAGAGCAGTAACAGTAGCCAAGACACTTTTACTCTTCTTTCAACACTATGGAACACCACTAAGAATTCATTGCGACTGCGGTCGAGAATTCGAGAATGCTATAATCAAAGATCTATGCGAAT
This sequence comes from Diabrotica virgifera virgifera, assembly GCF_917563875.1. Lineage (NCBI taxonomy): Eukaryota > Metazoa > Arthropoda > Insecta > Coleoptera > Chrysomelidae > Diabrotica > Diabrotica virgifera. The sequence goes on along the minus strand of NC_065449.1, from coordinate 132,750,131 downwards.
TATACGACATCAAACTAACATTTTCTAGTGTTAACCATCCACAATCTAATGGATCCGTAGAATGATTTCATGCCACACTCTCAGAAATTATTAGAGCAAATCAAGCCGAAAACCCAAACGATCATCCCTTCACGATACTTCCTTATGCAATAATATGCTATAACAACACAAAAAATAAGACCCACGGTTTTACACCATATGAACTTATATTTGGGCACACTGCAGGCCGACCACCAGAAACTCTGTACAATCAAAAAACACTAATGAGTAAATATATTCGAGACCTGAATAATCGCATGGAATATTTTTACAAAGTAGCCAGAGCAAAAACAGAGAGACAGAAAGTTTACGTAAAAGAATCCCAAATTAAATCAAAATCGGAAAATCTTTTTAAGGGACCTTTCGAAATTCAAGAATTTTTTACAAATTCCGCAATTATCCTTAACCCCAAAACCAACCAAACCTCTAAAGTAAATTTTGACAGACTAAAACCTTATTTTGAATAATTTTCCTTTACAGATTCTATGGACTCCTTTCTATCGTCCAATCCCAAATTCTCCTCACCCCCATTAATAACACAATTGGAATATTTTTTCATGAAAAAGGAACTATACGAATATCTAACGACAAATGGACTTTACTTGTTTACAAAGAATTATCGCCTATTAAAACTACAATATCCAACAATGACAAAATTTTGGAAAACCTATTAGAAAAATTTATTAACGTGGATACACCGAGAAAACTTGCTTTTCAAGCCGAAGTACAGACACATGTTAGTCTGCTAAAACAAATCTCAAACTCCGTTAACTTAAAATATAAAGAAATAACCTCTGACACGGTACCTTATAATAAACGCGTAAAACGCGGTTTAGTAAATGGTATTGGAACAATATGGAAATCCATTACTGGAAACTTGGACGCTTCTGACGGCGAATACTTTAATAAATGTATAAATAAAATAAATTCCGATGAAACCCAAATTGAAAATCTCTTAAAAAATCAAATATCTGTTACCACTTCAGTTATAAAAACTTTCAACACTACTATTCAAAAATTGCAATTAGACGAAGAAACTTTTAACCAAGACTTAAAAACTATCGAGACTACACTTCTGGACATTAATAATGACATCTCCTTTTACCAAGCACAATTACAAATACTAGATTTATGTGAGTCCTTAATGGAAAGCTACGTATTTTTAGAAAATTATTTAAATGATATACTAAATTCTATCACATTCTCTCGCCTGCAAATTTTACATAGTTCTATTATTTCGCCCATAGACTTAATGGACGCATTAAAAGAAATCTCACAGTCATTACAGAATAACGTATTGCCTCTACCCACTTATATGTCAAATATAGCTCAGTATATTGACATAATAAAACTACAAGCCTATCAGCTTGATTCAAAAATTGTTTTCGTTCTCGAAATCCCGTTAGTTGATCCCGAAATCTTCACCTTGTATCAATTATATTCAATACCAATATTAGATAATCAAACTGGTTTTCATCATATACTTTCAACTGTTCATAAATACATAGCGCGAGATGATGATTCAATTTCATATGTCTTACCCATGGACACCGAAAAATGCAAACAAATCAGTCAAAACCAAAGAATGTGTACAGACATTCTTCCGTATCCCATAGACACCGATGCTATATGCGAAGCCCAGCTTTTGAAACCTCTCAGCAACTTGCCAAAAACTTGCCAGATGTCCATGCTCTTGGCACAAGGTTACAATGTACAAGAAATTGACCGAAATTTATGATTGCTAACCATTTCCGATCCATTACCAGTAACAATCAAATGTGCAAGAAAATATGTCACTACACAAATAATCAAAACAAATTCAATCTTAAGATTAATTCCCAAATGTATTGCATTCATTGGCAGTACCAGAATTCATGCCAAAGACCAAATCGAGAAATATACAAATATTACGTATAAAGTCACCCAGTTAACGTACCCTACAGATCCTGTGACCATTTTGAGACAAAGAGTCACCTATCAAAATTGAAACCACTAAAACTCAGTAAGATCAACGTAGATGACTTAAATATTGCACAGCACAAATTGGACCAATATTCAGAAGAACTGGACCATATCATGAGCCAATCATTCATCGAGGAACATTTACCCTTATTCACCATATCAACCTTATCCCTGATTATCATCCTAGTTATCTTATACCTTTGCTGTAAATATCGAACCAAAATATTCCCAAAAGACAATCTCCTTGTCCCAGGATCAGCCTCCAACTTCAGCACCACGCAGAAATTCCATTAGACAAAACTTCAAGACTTTACTTCCTTCAGAAGAAGACCCAATGTCCAACAAGAAACTGAAGAAGAAGCAGAAACACCAATTACTCTGTAAAAGTCAAAGCAATGGCATTGACTTTTCACTAATAAGGGGAGCTGTTATATGAGAAAATATTAACCTTGAACTAGCTTAAGTTCGCCGACTTCATATTTCATCATCCCATTCCCATAGAAACCGCTGAGCACGCAGTAGATGAACTTTGTACGAACCGTTGGCCAATTCTCATGGGAACAGCGATTCAGCACTTCATACCAAACCTATAAATTGCCAGTTTCAGATGCCGGGACCACTCTTAGCTGCAACTTCGACCAGTCCAGTTATTGTAGTCATTTTAAATTAATTTATTTTGTACTATTGTTTGAATATTTAATGTGTAACAAATAAAGTTCTTTTTTTTTTAAAGTCAAATACGTGATTAGTGATCTAACATACATAATATAGGTTGAATGATAAATTGCCATTTATATACAGTAGAATCCCGCTAATTTTTTAATCAAGCGATCCTGCGCATGTGACAGACAAAGATGGCTAGACCACTCAATCCTTAATGTTGGCGTTACACCTCGATGCACACAGCGGCCCATACCTTGCCTAATCTACTAGTTATTATACACACACCCAAACTTATATGGAATCACCATGTATTTCAAAGCAATATCTATTTCTTTTGAAAAAACTTGTTATTGTTGCGAAGAATAAGGCTTTTTATTGAAAATAAACAAATCGATAAGACAATCAGATAGTACAGCTCGGTACGGTATAGGTTATTTGCTTGAGTTGCAAATTGAACGAAAATAAATAAACTAACTTTTGCGTCCAAAACCGAAAATATGGCTCATGTGGGGTTATACCCTAATAACACAAAACATTCCAGGAATGTTCCTAGAAAGTACTCACAGGACATTGAAAACATTCCTGGAATGTCCCCAAATGCACACGAATGTCCCTGGAAAGTCCCAGGAAAGTGCTGTGTCAGCATTTTAAATATTCTTAGAATGTTCTGTTGGAACATTCCATGAATGTCTACGAATGTTCTTTGGACATTCACAGTATATGTTTTAGACTGAATGTCTTGTTGGAACATTCCATGAATGTATACGAATGTTCTTTGGACATCACAGTATATTTTTTAGACTGAATGTCTTGTTGGGACATTCCATGAATGTTGGAACATTCCATGAATGTTCTTTGGACATTCACACTATATTTTTTAGACTAAATGTCTTGTTGGAACATTCCATGAATGTCTACGAACGTTCTTTGAACATTCACAGTATATTTTTTTAGACATTCTCTGAAATATATCGTCAGTGATGTGACAATACCTCCTATATCTTCTTTCATGAGGTTTGCAGGAGACGAAAAACATTTTTAAGGTCACCTCCTGTTTTCATACGTAAGTTCAAGTTCTGAATTGTTTTGTAGTAAATAGATAGTTAAATTTACTGCAAAACAAGTCAAAAAATATATGAAAACAGGAGGTGACCCAAACAAGTTTTTAATCTATCTTACAAATCTCATGAAAAAAACAGATAGGAGGTATTGTCACATCACTGACGATATGTGGCCATACCAAATAATACATCCTTGATAAATATAAACATTTTTATTGTAAAAAATCTTTTCATACATTTTTTTAATGTAATTTACTGATATTCCTATAAAAAATGTGTCACATTTGCTTTGTAAACCTTTCTTTTGCCTTTCATAGCCACATATTCCATTTCCTTCCTGGTTTTTTGTAGACCACTTCTCTCAGCTGATTCTAAAAGAAAATAAAATAAATGGTAATTTTTCTATCCTTTACAATTAACAATCAGAAGAAATATTTACAGGTAATAATATGCATAAATAATAATAATAAATTAAATAATATTTAATAAAGAAAATAATAAAACATTTTATATTTTGACAACGACGTCCGATGTGGAAGTAGAAACCATAATAAAGTTATTTTTTCAAGTAAATTGTGGCTTATCTCCCCATTAAAATAGTTACAATAATTACAAAAATGCCACAAAGAAATAGCTTTTTCACAAACAAATAAGTATTTTGTTTTATTATATTTATTGTTTTTATTATTTACTTTAACTTAAGATTATAACTTAATTCTTGTTTTCTATTTCTGATGTTTTTATTTATTTACATGCAATATTAATCTGTTTTCTTGTATAATCTACTTCGCAATAATTATGTGATATATTGGACTTAAAATGAATTCAAAAATTTTTTGTAATTGGGCAACAATGTCAACTTAGATCTCTGATGTAGATAATGAAGAGCAACGGTATCTACAGTTGGAAAAATGAAAGAATAGGGCTTTTCATCGATTGTCATTTGTTTCGAGCTTCTGTCATGTGTCACATAATATTAATATATCTACGTCATATGTCTTTGGTTTGTATTATTGTATATACCAATAACGTATGTCGTAGATATATTAATATTATGTGACACATGACAAAAGCTCGAAACAAATGACTGTGAATGAAAAGCCCTATACCCATGAACGATCACATCAATCACTTATTTTGTATTTGCTATCTTTTTCTATTTTAGAACAAATAAAAATGATATAAAAACCTTAAAAATAAAAAACTGGAGAAAAAAAGCACGAAACAGATCATAGTGGAGAAGAATCCTGGAACAGGCCAAGACCCAGAAAGGGCTGTCGAGCCAATGATGATGATGATGATGATCTTTTTCTATAACAAACGTTTGTGATTTATAGAATAAGACAGCAAATACAAAATAAGTGATTGATGTGATGGTTCATGGTTATAGGGCTTTTCATTCACAGTCATTTGTTTCGAGCTTCTGTCATGTGTCACATAATATTAATATATCTACGTCATACGTTACTGGTATATAACAATGATACAAACCAAAGACGTATGGCGTAGATATATTAATATTATGTGACAGATGACAGAAGCTCGAAACAAATGCCCACGCAAACAAGCTTGCATAAGGACTAGAGGTGATAACACTGACTACCAACAAAAAAACAAAACAAAAATAAATAAAAATAATTTAAAATTTCGCTTTACATTGAAATTTTTTATGCTATTGACTTTAAAACAAGTAGTTTCAATTTGTTTGTTAAATACTTTATTGTTTTATTTAATTGTTATGTATTTGTTATTAAATTGCTTTAAAATAAATATTGTTTGACTTCGTGTGTTTGTTTTTTTAAATTCGCACGAAATAATAAGAAATATCAGATGATTCCATATAAGTTTGGGTGTGTGTGTGTATATATGGCTATAATAGTCTATATTAGTTGGTGCTTCACATAAAATAAACAAATTTTGTCAAAAACTCGTTGTAAGTCGCAGGGGTTGTAAGTTTGAATTCGGTGTGAATTTTTACAAATCTCTATACATATCAGGTACCGCGATTATTCGGATATAATTTACTCAGCATACTACACAAAAATTTCATTGAAAGAATTCTTTATTGTCATTGGTAAACTTTATTATTTGGGCAGTTTATTATACTCATAAAAATCTACTACTTAAGCGGCGTTTAGACACAGCGATAAATCAAACAACTTATCAATATCAATCGAGTTGTTGCAACTTATCATTGTGTGTAAACGGTGCATCGCACGACTTATCAAAGTTGGAGTTGGGTTGAAATTGGTATCGGATTGAATCAACTTATCACAAGGATCGAGTTGTTTTAATCGTCGTGTCTAAACGGTACAGCGATTTATCATTGGAGTTGGGTTGCATCAATTTAGGAGAATCTTACCGAATTAGAATTTATTTACACATCCAATTAAATATACAGGGTGATTGATTAGTGAGGTAAAGCTACGTAGATCCGTTATAGTAATAGATAGCAATAAAAGTTAATAACAAAAATTGTAGCCAACTTTGAGATTCACATTTCAAAATTAATTAGAATGTTACAGAGGGTGTTCGATAACATAGTGGCAGACCAAACTTAATTTTTTTTGGAACACCCTGTATTTTATTTTATATTCAAAATCTTCTTAACTTCGCCATTACAAATGTATAAAGGATTGTTATGTTATATAGGGTATTTTACAAAGTTATAATCAATTTTATATGAAAATTGTAACAAGTTAACTCATTGTATAAATAAAAATAAGCATAAAAGCAATGGATTATTGATGCCATTTTTTTATTTATTAACAAAATTTTCATAAAATATTCTTCTTCTTCTTCTTCTTTTTGTATAGACATGACTGTCTGTTTTTTCAATGTGCCTCTAGTAAGTTGTCGTTCCATCGTTTTCATGGTCTTACCACTAATCGTCTGCCTATTGGGAAACCGTCTCTCGCTGTCCTGACTACTCTGTTGTCATTCGGCTTATGTGGTCATTCCATTCTATTCTTCTGTTTCTTACCCTGTCTTCTGTCGTATATTTGCACTTCTAGCTCTGTCCCATAGAGTCTCACCATCGATTTTTCGAAGGGTTTTCATCTCCGCTGTTTCGAGCAATCTTTTTGTCCTCTCTGTGTCTGGTCGTGTTTCTGCCGCGTATGTCATTATTGTTCTGATGACTGTTTTGTAAATTCTGCCTTTCATATCTTTTCCGATATTTTTATTTCTCCATATTGTGTCATTCAGGCAACCTGCGGCTCTGTTTGCTCTATTAACTTGACCTTCCACTTCTGTTTTGAACCTTCCGTAGCTAGATAGTGTGATGTCTAGGTATTTAAACTCCATTACTTGTTCTATTATCTGACCTTCCAACTCCAATTATCCATATCAATCGAGCTGTTGCAACTTATCGTTGTGTGTAAACGGTGCATCCAGCGATTTATCAAAGTTGGAATCGGGTTGAAGTTGGTATCGGATTGAATCAATTTGTTGTGATGATCGAGTTGTTTTAATTTATCGTCGTGTCTAAACGGTACCGCGATTTATCGAAATTTGAGTTGGATTGCATCAATATGAGAAAATAATACCGAATTAGAATTTATTTACCTATCAAATTAAATGGTTACCATTAAGGGGATGGGTACGAACTTTCGGTACGTACTTTCGGCTTCAAAGCTATTTAAATGGGATTCATTTTTGCCGAAACCTGAGAAAACTAATAAGTATTTTTGAAAAATTTAAACGTAGTATAAAAGATTACGTTATTACCGAGGGCCGAAAGTCCCTGAAAACTTCTATAATGTTTATTTTAATAAGTTACAGGGGTCAAAAATTAAGAGAAAATTTAGTGTGATTTTTAATTTCAAATATCTTATTCAAAAGAAACTTTTTATTCATTCTAAGGGACATTCTAAAATATGGCATCAATAAACCATTGCCGTTGTGCTTATTTTTATCTATACAGTGAGTTGAAATTGTTACGATTTTCATATAAAATTAGTTATAACTTTGTAAATACCCTGTATAACATACCCAACCTTTATGTTTTTGTTATGAAGAAAGTAACAGCATCTATTTGTTTAGGATGAAAACTAGTTAGGTATAATTCATTGAAGGGTCTAAAATGTACACAATGCTCCCCTCTTCAACTTGTTGTGGTCAATCACATCGCGATAAATCACAGCAACTTATTGCAGCGTCTAAACAGCCTAATACATACCTACCTATAACTATTCAAAAGTTATAATGTAATTCAATGTAATAAAAGTGATTCATCATTTCTCATTTTTTAGGTAATGAATAATGGCACTTCCTGTTTGGATCATTTAATCAATTTCGATAGATTACGAGTAGTATCGATTTTATATGAAAATAATGTAGATTTATGGACCCGAGCTAAATGTGATGGTAAATATTAGTGTTTTGTATAATTATATTTTTATATTATATATCATCATCATCACCCAGCCCTTTGCGTCCACTGCTGGAGATATATATATATATATATATATATATATAAAGGTACTCAGCTAGTGAATTCAGAGGTTGAATCGGTCAATTTAGTTGGCAATTAAATAAAGAAGTCAACTACTTCATTGATATATTGAATTGACCGATTCAACCTCTGAATTCACTAGCTGAATACCTTTAAATTTAAATTAACGGTCGCATACCTTGCAATATATATATATATATATATATATATATATATATATATATATATATATATATATATATATATATATATAATTATTAATATGTAGTGACTGTTAATAATACAAAAAGAATAATTTTGGGGAATGCAGTCAATGTGTTTTGGGCTGATTAGAAGTGAAACACTTTGAACTTTTGTCGAGCTTTCGGACAATTTATTTCCTTTATCAAGACAATCTAAAAATACAAATGTTTAAATTTAGATGAAAACTAGAAAAATAAAAACTTACTGCTCGTGGTTTACAAAATAACTAACATAATTATAAAAAACATAAAAATTCTTTCTAAAAAATATAAATTGTAAACGTAAATTAATTTTGAAATATGTCAAAAAGACATTAATCAAATATAGTTAGACTACTTTAATAACTCGATAGATTGGGAAAGAAGTTAGTTAACAGTGTATAAAATAATGATATAAAGATGTAAGTAAATTTGAAGTTATAATTATTAGTAAAAAAAAAACTGATAGTAATGTAAAACAAGTTGATTTAGAATGTTATAAATATTTTTCTTTTGATACTATTTAGTGAAATTTTAAAAATTAATAAGACCAAATTGTTTATAAAATGCATAAATTAGTAATATCAGATCTCAAAATTAAAGTCAAAGTTAGTAAAAATTACAGTCAAAGTTAGTTAGTCAAAGCCAAAATGTTATTATAAATAATGCTTAGATTATTGATATCAGATCTCTTATTAATACAATTTGATTTTTTTATCCAAACCATTTCTTTAAATTCTCTTTTACGTAAATTTACTTCTCTTTCCAAAATTGTTGCTTCTTGAAAAATGAAAACATGATCCTCATTAATAACATGCTCTGCCAATGCACAAGAAGGGATATTTCTCTTGATATCACTTTTATGAGACGTTAGTCTAAGAGATAGGTTACGTGAAGTCTGTCCGATGTAACATTTACCACAAGTACTACAAGGTATGGAGTAAATAACATTAGAACTCTCCATAATTTAACTCTCTAACGTCTCATAAAAGTGATATCAAGAGAAATATCCCTTCTTGTGCATTGGCAGAGCATGTTATTAATGAGGATCATGTTTTCATTTTTCAAGAAGCAACAATTTTGGAAAGAGAAGTAAATTTACGTAAAAGAGAATTTAAAGAAATGGTTTGGATAAAAAAATCAAATTATATTAATAAGAGATCTGATATCAATAATCTAAGCATTATTTATAATAACATTTTGGCTTTGACTAACTAACTTTGACTGTAATTTTTACTAACTTTGACTTTAATTTTGAGATCTGATATTACTAATTTATGCATTTTATAAACAATTTGGTCTTATTAATTTTTAAAATTTCACTAAATAGTATCAAAAGAAAAATATTTATAACATTCTAAATCAACTTGTTTTACATTACTATCAGTTTTTTTTTACTAATAATTATAACTTCAAATTTACTTACATCTTTATATCATTATTTTATACACTGTTAACTAACTTCTTTCCCAATCTATCGAGTTATTAAAGTAGTCTAACTACATTTGATTAATGTCTTTTTGACATATTTCAAAATTAATTTACGTTTACAATTTATATTTTTTAGAAAGAATTTTTATGTTTTTTATAATTATGTTAGTTATTTTGTAAACCACGAGCAGTAAGTTTTTATTTTTCTAGTTTTCATCTAAATTTAAACATTTGTATTTTTAGATTGTCTTGATAAAGGAAATAAATTGTCCGAAAACTCGACAAAAGTTCAAAGTGTTTCACTTCTAATCAGCCCAAAACACATTGACTGCATTCCCCAAAATTATTCTTTTTATATATATATATATATATATATATATATATATATATATATATATATATATATATATATATATATATATATTGATACATGTATCCATGTGACTTCCAAAGTAGATTTTCGTAATACGTTGTTACTTCATATATACCGTTATGACTTCCGATTTCGGAAGTCACAACGTTTTGCCTATACTTTTACGAATTTGGCTACTAGATGGTATCAGAAGGCTTATATTAAAAATTTCGCTGGAAGTCATATCGTATCTAACATACTCATAAGATCAGATTTTAGTTCGACGGTATATCACCAGCGCTAGTGTCGCTCCCGTGCTACTATACAGGTTATGTACACAACGCGTAGCGTCTTCCGTATACCACACCGCTCGGTGTGACTTCCGTTTTTTGGCAACCCTGTGTAACGGTTTCCAGACATTTATCTGTTGTAGATTCGCGGTCCTAATCGTACTTAGTATTTTGTGTATGAAACATGAATAATTTCATACTTTTGTGTTAACATTAATAATAGCTTTCTTTTAAATCTGCTTTACTTTTAAAGTTAGCCTTAAATGAAGCTAATTATATCTCTATAAATATATATTATCTGTACTTATTTTAGTCTATAATATTTACTTACCTATTTATTTATAGAAATTCATTTTTGTCGTGTTTTTGTTTACTTCCTTTTTTACAATGAACTTCTAATTCAATCTACACTCACCGGCACGAAAAACGGGCAACCAAAAAATTGGCAATTTTTGATGTCTCGTATCTCCTAAACCTGTTGTCCGATTTAAGTAATTTTTTAATATGTTATAGCCTTATTCTTTAACAATATCGCTATAATAATATTGTTGATAGGCATGTAAATTTTATTGTATACCAAGTGTACCCCATCAAACTGGGTTTTTTTCTCAATTTTCACAACACCCTGTGGAATATTCTAGCCTTTATAAAATATTGAAATTAAAACCCAACTATAGCCCCAGGTTTTCTTAACATTCTGTTTTTTTTTTATTTATTCGCTTACGTTGGATAATAAAAAAGTTATGGACTTTAACAACTGGCCATGTTCTTTATCAATACAGGGTGTTTCTAAATAAGTGCGACTGACTTTAAGGGGCAATTCTGCATGAAAAAATAATGATTGTTTGGCAAAAGACTTTTATTTTTGCAATCATTATTTTTTCATGCAGAATTACCCCTTAAAGTTTGTCGCATTTATTTAGAAACACCATGTATCGATAAAGAACATGGCTAGTTGTTAAAGTAACTAACTTTTTTATTATCCAACATAAGCGAATGAATAAAAAAACAGAATGTTAAGAAAACCTGGGGCTATAGCTGGGTTTTAATTTCAATATTGTATAAAGACTAAAATATTCCACAGGCTGTTGTGGAAATTGAGAAAAAACCCCAGTTTGATTGGTACGCCTGGTATTCGGTATATAATGATAACTTACATGTCTAGAAATAATATTATTACAGCGATATTGTTAAAGAATAAGGCTATAATATATTTAAAAAATACTTAAATCGGACAATAGGTTTAGAAGATACGAGCCATCAAAATGACCCATTTTTTGGGGTGCCCGTTTTTCGTGCCGGTGAGTATATCTATTAAATAATCTAAATTAATTTTAAAAATCTTATTAAAAGCTTAAGGTGATACAGTAGCGATCAACAGGTAGCCAAAACGCGTTCCAAGATTGCGGCTGTAATTTTGAATATTTTTTCGACGTATTTGGCACACGTATTCGTAATATAATAAAGAATGGCGGTACAGAGCCCAATTTGGGAAATATGTTAGTATCTGGAAATTACTCTATAATTACATACAATATTAAAAAAACGAGCCCGTACCGCCATTAAGAAGAAAAAAATACACTTTTTTAAATAAACTTTTTTATCCGATGCCTAGATCTTGTGTCATTTTGGAACTACTAATGGAATAAAAAATTTTAGTAGTTCCAAAATGACACAAAATCTAGGCATCGGATAAAAAAAGTTTATTTTCTTGTTCTTCTTAATTGCGGTACAGGCTCTTTTTTTTAATATTGTATTTAATTACAGAGTAATTTCCACATATTAATATATTTTTCAAATTGGGGTCTGTACCGCCATTCTTTATTATATTACGAATACGTGTGCCAAATATCTCGAAAAAATATTCAAGATTACAGCCGCAATCTTGGAACGCGTTTTCGCTACCTGTTAATCGCTACTGTTTCCTCATAAATACAAGAAATGTAGGTAAATGTTCTCATTTAACGAAATTTCCGAAAATTGTGTATTTTTTTGGACCCAAGTAGGCTGAAAAATAGATTTTATAGGTATTGTTATTTCGAAAGTAATAAAACGTGTAAAAATATACAAAAAAATTGAATGTACAATTACAATTGAATGTAATTAAATACACGATAAAATGAATCAAGAGCGATAAAAAGTTTAAAGGAATAAATTCTAGCAATAATATAAAATACAGTAAACTCTCTCTTAAGGGGGTAGGCGCAAAATCTCTGTCCAATGCTATTTAAATACATTTATTTTTTTCGAATCCTGAGAAAGCTAATAAATATTTTTTAAAACATACACCCAGAATGAAAGATAACATTATTACGGAGGACCGAAAGTCCCTTAGAATAAACAAAATGTTTCTTTTGAATGAAATATTCGAAATTAAAAATCACACTAACTTTTCTCTTGTTTTTTCATCCCATTATCTTTATTAAAATAAACATATATTAAGTATATAAGTTATTAAAATAAACATTATATAAGTTTTCAGGGACTTTGTGCCCTCGGTAATAATGTAAGCTTCCATTCTGCGTTTAAATTTTTCAAAAATACTTATTAGTTTTCTCAGAATTCGAAAAAAATTAATGCATTTAATTAGCACTGGACCAAGATTTTGCGCCTATCCCCAACGAGCACCTCCTCTATACGGACGGTATTTAAAACAAAATTCATTTGCCGATATATTGAGCCTGTACTCTTCCGGACAATCCCTTAAAATGATGTGTACCTAAATGAAAAAAAAAATACATAGGTATTTTTTCCAAATATTTTAGAATACAAAACTACAATATTTATATTTTATTATTTCAAATTAACACAGAGATGACAACGAATGATATTTGATAACTCTTTACCTTATCAGCAGTAGGTAATAAAAATCTGGTTCTTAGTGTGGGATCGGTCATTAAAATATTTTGTGTGTCGGTCATTAAAAGAAATGTGACACCATAACGCGTTGCTCTAATAATACTTTAACATTGATATTATGTTGTGACTAAAAATGTTAACGGAATGTCTGCTTGATTGAACATATCCAATAAAAATTGTATTTTCTTTTAAAAATGTTTGGGATTGAAGGGAGACTTTGACTGTATGATAAAACAATAATTATACAAACAAAACAGTCAAAACAAACATAATTATCAAGATTTTTGCTGTAAACTCGTGGAGAAATACATTAAATTAATAGAGATCGGGAAACATGCACTTAAAAAACCTTAAATTATGCAAAAAAACAGTTGAATTGAAATATGCACTAAAATATTATGCTTTTATGCATTTATAAAAAACGCAATAATAATAATTATTATTGGTGTATTGAAAGTAGGTATTCCAGGTTGTATCTTAGTCGATAGGAAAAATATTCTGATTTGTTTTTTACGATCTTACGGAGATAGTATAGTTCATTAACGGTTTTTGCTCCAAATTTTAAAGAACGGATTGACGTGAAATTTAGCTTACACATAGGACCCATGTAAAAGAAAAAAGTGAAAAGAAAACTTTGCCCTGGGGGTTGAGTTTCTCCTCTAATCCGAGGGGAAAAATATACGTTCAAAATAAGTTCGGAAATGGATAAACACACTAATTCTAAGCAACTTCTGTTATATAGAATTTTTCACTAAGTTAATACTTTTTGAGTTATTGGCTAGTCGATATGTAAATTTTTCAACAAAAAACACTTTTATACGGTTTTTTGCCAATAACTCAAAAAGTAAGTAGGTATGTTATCGGGAAAAACATTAAAAATATAGCTTATAAAGTAACAAAATTGATGTACGTATAACTTTTTAGAATCAGTAGAAGCAAAGTTGTAGCTTTGTAGCTAATGTAAAACAGGAAACAGGTTCATATTCGTCAAATTTAAAAATGAATAATTTCACGTGAAATAACCAAAAAATGATAGCAACTAAAAAATGATACACTGTTCTGAGAAAACTTATTACAACTTTTTAAAGTTTTAAAAAAATCTTTATGTTTTCTTAAAAATTTCTAGCGTTAAAATTAAGAAAGATACTTTCAAAATAAAGTAGGTCCTATTTTTCTTAAAAAACTCCGAAAATCACCCCTTAATTCGGGCTAAGTAAAGGGCTAATTTTTGAAAAAATTGGGTTTTAAAGTAAAATTGTTTAAATTTTGAAAGAGACGCTTTTTTTTTCAAAATGACATAAAATTTATTAGTGCTACCAAAAATTACAAAGTGTAAAAAATGTAGGTTTTGCTTTTCTGAATATTTAGGATTATGTTTTTTTCTTTGAGACAAATATTGGTTAAGATATGGCTGTTCAAAATTGGCATACACAGTTGGTTAGTGACTAGTTCAATCCCTTTCAATTACATCCCCTTCAAAAATAAGCACTTTGAACCAATGAAGCTTACAGATCATATTTATAAACAATACATACACGAGTAAATCAACTTGTGAAGTGGTGACGATAAATTTTATTTGCTAACTTCCTTAATTTAATGCTAAAAACTTTTTAACCTTTTTTTAAACATTACAAAAAAGTTGTAATGAGTGTTCCCCAAAAAGTGCTTTAGTTTTTGACACTTCACGTTGGAATATTCAATTTGAAATTTGACGTGTATGAACCTATTTGTCATTAGTTACAACTCTTCTTTTACTGGGTCTAGGGATCTCATACATAAGTACACCATTTTTTTATGGGCTGTATTTTTCTTAAGAATGTTTTTTTCGATAAAATACTTACTTTTTGAGTTAATTGCAAAAAAAACCGTTAAAATGTGTTTTTTTTTTTTGTTGAAAAATGAACAAAAAAGAACAATAGTTCCTTAGAATTAGTCAGTTAATCCATTTCCGGACTTATTTTAAACGTATATTTTTTCATCCCTAGACGAGGTGAAAGTCACCCCCATGGCAAAAGAAAACATCGGCACAATATCAATTTTCTTCTTTGATATGTTACCTATGTGTATGCCAAATTTCATGTCAATCTTAAGTGGTTTTTTAAAATTTATGGGTTTTGCAATATTTTACCGTCAGCGAACGGACTAATAGAAGAGAATCCGATATAAGGCCGATCTGCATCGATCTATTTAATGGATAACAATAATTATTGGATATGTAATTTAGTATGTTAACAATTATAAAAAACAAGGGGTGCATGATCTAATTTTCTTCTGACTATAATCAATTAATAATTAATAAATGACTTTTATCTACTCTATGTCATATTATATATAAATTTTTAGTTTGTGAAAACTGTCATTATAGATAGCAGTGCTTTAAAGTAAGCATGAAGTAACAATGTATTTTAAATGGGATTTACTTTTTCTCTCTGTTTTTAACACACTTTCATATAATCAAATATTCTTTCTTAACTTTCGCGTTTCATGGTGATGACATCTTCTTCTTCTTCAAGTGCCATCTCCGCGACGGAGGTCGGCAATCATCATAGCTATTCGGACCTTGGAGACGGCTGCTCTGAAAAGTTCGTTTGATGTACATCCGTACCATTCTCTCAGGTTGCGCAACCACGATATTCTGCGTCTCCCTATGCTTCTTTTTCCTTGAATCTTTCCCTGCATAATGAGTTGGAGCAAGTTGTATCTCTCTCCACGTGTAATATGTCCGAGATATTCCAATTTTCTGGTTTTAATTGTATTTAAGACTTCAATTTCTTTATTCACCTTTCTCAGAACCTCTTTGTTTGTGACGTGTTCTGCCCATGATATTTTTAGAATTCTTCTATATACCCACATCTCGAATGATTCCAGTTTTTTCATTGATGCCGCATTCAAGGTCCAAGCTTCCATTCCGTAAAACAGAGTCGAGAAAACGTAGGACCTAGCCAACGTTATTCTTAGCTCTAACCTTAGATCTCTTGTGCAGAGCACAAGAGAGGTGATGACATAATGAGCAATAAATTACAAAAAAAAAATTTGACAGTTTTGTGGTTTGAAAGAAATTAGAATTTTTATATGTCAAAGTTCTAAAAATTGTAGAATAGAAATGAATTCCAGTGACGAAGAGTTACAGTATTTTTATTTGTTTATCGTAGATAAAATATTTTATGAAATTGTGCGTGAAGTACTTTTTGCGAACTTACGCGATGTATAGCACTCGCTCCGTTTCATAAATAACTATTTTCATATATTAAAAAAAAATGTTTCGACCCGGGTAGATATTATTCCAGATTTTCAGATTTGGGCACAGAGTTGGATTGTTGGGGCATATATGGAGAGCAGGTAGCGCAACAACTATAAACTCAATTTTACAATAGAGACCCGGAGTTAGAAGGAGACGCGGAGGAACTAGAATAAATGGTTACAGGAATTAAAGGAAGATTTATATAGGGCAGGAATTAGAGACTAGCAGAAAAAGAAAGAGGATAGAAAGAAATGGAGAAGCATAGTCAATAGTATCGAGTAGCAGATTGGGAAAAATCTGCTCGAAAAAGATGGATCTAGATAGCTTTTTAGCGGCTAATCCCCACCTGGAGTGTTTAGCCATTTAATTTTTTATTACATATTATTATTGGTACATCAAAAATTAAAAGGACGGTGCCTGTAATAAAATCTAAAATATTAAAATTTTCTATAAGTTCAAATTTATTTATTAACATTTTTGATATAATTTTCATAAATAAATGACTTACTATTAACACTTTTTTAATTAATTCCAATAAATCCATTTTACAGCAATAATAATATATTAGTATTTTTGTAAAATAAATATCAATCATATTATCATAAATAACACAGGTTTACAAAAAAAAAACTAAATTTCGGACAATTTGACGAAACCATATGACAAGGGGGTTTTTGGAGTGGCTGATCACAAATCCGGGGTCTGCTCACCTCTATCGCGTCAGGTAAAGGTCATTTCAAGGTCAAATCAAGATAAATCGACAGTCGCTCTGAAAAAGTATATTAGGGGGTTCTTGGGGTCGCTGAAGACGAATCCGGAGTCCGCTGACCTCTATCTCGTCTAGTTCAACGTCATTTTAATGTCAAATCAACATAAATTGACACAATCGCTCTGAAAGTATAGGGAGTTTTGGGGTCGCTGATCATGAAAACTGCGGTCCGTTGAGCTCTACCACGTCATGTAAAGGTCATTTCAAGTGCAAATCAGGAGGAGTTAACAAAATTGATTTGACCTTGAAATGGCCTTTACCTGACGTGGTTGAGCTCAACGGGCCCCAGTTTTGTGATCAGGGACCCCAAAAACACCCTAATATACTTTTTCACAGCGATTGTGTTGATTTATCTTGATTTGACCTCGAAATGACCTTCAGCTAGACGTGATAGAGGTAAGCGGATCCTGGATTCGTTATACGCGACCCCAAAAACCTCCTAATATACTTTTTCAGAGCGACTGTCGATTTATCTTGATTTGTCCTTGAAATAACCTTTACCTGACGTGATAGAGGTTAGCGAACCCCGGATTCGTAACCAGCGACCCCAAAAACCCCCTAGTCATATGGTTTCGTCAAATAGTCCGAAATGTATTTTTTTGTAAACCTGTATAATCAAAAGAATATCAATATTTTAATTTAAATAGACAACTTTAAAACACAGACAACTGTCCTCACAGTAAAAGTTTCAAAAGATCACACATTACGCTCAAAATAGGAGGTAAATCTAGCAGACGAGTCGTTGTGACTTCCAAAATATGACAACACCGCTGGAAGTGACAACGCGCCTTGAACTACCCTATATATGGAAGCCATAACGTATGCTGTACGCTTCGGTATATACGTATATATATACAAAATTTATTTTGGTAAATCCTTTCCCCTCAATAGGTAGACCCATTTTATAAGCCCCCCTTTTACCAAATACACAATTTTAAAAAAATAATTCCTAGTAGAAAAGGTGGAAGTCGGACAGCCTCTTCTGTATACCGGAAGTCACTACTTAACGTGCATCAATATATATACAGGGTGTTTCTAAATAAGTGCGACAAACTTTAAGGGGTAATTCAGAATGAAAAAATAATGATAGTTTGCTTGATAAAGTTATGTTCGCAAATGCTTCGTTTCCGAGATACGGTATGTTGAATTTTGGCTTACAAACTGACGATTTATTTATTGCTCTAAAACCGGTTGAGATATGCAAATAAAATTTAATAGGTTTTTGAGGTAGTTATTGCGCATTTTTTGACATACAATTAAGACTTTGATATTCACTATTGGCGTGCATACGGGTAATATTACCCGGTCATAGTAACAGAATGCACGCCAATGGTGAATATAAAATTTTTAGTTGTATGTAAAAAAATGCGCAATAACTACCTCATAAAACCTACCAAATCTCATTTGTATATCTCAACCGGTTTTAGAGCAATAAATAAATCGTCAGTTTGTAAGAAAAAATTCAACATGCCGTATCTCGGAAACGAAGCATTTGCGGACATAGATTTATCAAGCAAACGGTCATTATTTTTTCATGCAGAATTACCCTTAAAGTTTGTCGCACTTATTTAGAAACACCCTGTATATATATATATATATATATATATATATATATATATATATATATATATATATATATATATATATGTATATATATATATATATAGTTTGAGTTTAATTCTTGAACCTTGATATATTTTTTTACCAATGTTTCTTGGGTTTAGGTTCATAAAAAAAGCTTGTCTAGGATGTTATGACCATATTTATTGATATATTATCCGACGTTTCGGCAGGAAATCCATGCCTTTTTCAAGGATTGACATGCAATCGTAAATTTAGTTTTGAAACAAGTACACAAATAGACGTCACAATTAAAACAATGTTAAAATGTTAAAGCATAGGAACGGACCCACTAAGTCATTGCGTTAAGAGAGTAATGAACTGTCCATTACTCTCATTTCACAGTTCATTACTCTCTTAACGCAATGACTTAGTGGGTCCGTTCCTATGCTTTAACATTTTAACATTGTTTTAATTGTGACGTCTATTTGTGTACTTGTTTCAAAACTAAATTTACGATTGCATGTCAATCCTTGAAAAAGGCATGGATTTCCTGCCGAAACGTCGGATAATATATCAATAAATATGGTCATAACATCCTAGACAAGCTTTTTTTATGAACCTAAACCCAAGAAACATTGGTAAAAATATATATATATATATATATATATATATATATATATATATATATATATATATATATATACACCCCAGTATGTTTAACTCCTCCTTTCGAAAAGCAGCTATAAGTCGTCTCCCAGAAGGAGTGAGTATATGTACTTTTCGATTTGAGTATATCGCTTGAAACACCTTTATGATATGCAGTGTGGAAAAATATAAATAATTTTTTTTTATTATTTTTTTAATCTACTATTTTTCTCTCCTCCTTACGTTGTGCAATGTTTGAATCTTCCACGTGTATAATTACATTAACCATTTCTAACAGGTTTCGGTCTTCCTGAGTATATTTTTGTTACAAAATGCATTTAATAGATTAACCAACCTGTGTTGCCAGATTTAGAAGTTTGTCTCGCCATGGCAAAATTTTAAAAGAACTGTGACGTCATGAAATCACCTGTTTGTTCATAGTGATGCGTTTGTTTAAGTTTTATTTTTGATGTTATACCTTTGCTTTAATTTGGTTTTGTTTTGTGGTTTTTAACATTTAAATGAAATGAATACTTGTGGTGAATCTGATAATAATTATTATAAATATATTATTATCTCTGTTTTTAAAATGTTATAGGTATATTTTGTTTTAGTTTAATTGCGTTATGTACCTACTTTCGTTGATGAAAAAGTCGATTTCTAAAATAATATTAACACGTTAACCCGGACCATCATGACATAATTTTTCTGTCAGACCGGAACATTTTTTTAATAATTTTGAAATAAGAATGTGTATAACTATTTATTTCTATTCTAAAATAAAAACAAAATACATTTTTTAAGTAAAAAAACAGCATGTACCAACAGGGTACACACGGTCTATTTATAATTATTTTTGTAATTTGTTTTAATGTGGACCATGTGTGCCATATTGGCTCACACCAGGAAGATAATCAAATACCTTCTCCCTAAGATATTTTAAGTTTAAAAATACAAAAACAATTTATTTTTTCAAAGAACATGTATGAATATTCACAAAACACTTAACACACATATATGCGGTATTAACGGCACATGCCGGACAAAAAGTGTATACCCTTTTGGCATTCTTCATCGCTGATGCTCTTCCTTCACGGTTCGAAAAGTTCTTGTAACATGCTGAACACCTTCCCCTTTTCTCTTTCTCGTCCAACGTATGCAGAGTTGTTAAAGAGTTTTCAGAAGTTGTTAAAGAGTTTTCAGAAGTTGTTTGAGGCATTAAAAGACTTTGAACAATCTGTTCACGGAACTCAGTAATTGAGAGATGTTTGCCAGTAACAGATTTGTAGAGAACTAAAGAGTTCACAAGTGCGGTATTTGTTAGTAATTCCACAGCCAATTTACGATACCACTTCATACTTCGTCGAACAGGGGAATTATATGCAGCCTTTTGATCCGACACATTGATAAAAGATTTTGCAGAATTATAGTCAACAATGGTCGATGGTTTGGGAACAGGTCCACGTTTTGTTTGAACATCTATCATCAAAGGAATATCCTTGGTCGTTAAAAACAAAACGTCCCGTTTATCTTTCCATTTTCCGATAACAACTTTTGTATTACTCTGTAGATACTTCATGTCACCTCTTTTTAATTTTGCATTGACTACCGCTTTGGGATTATGTTTCCTATTGAAACGTAATGTTCCGACTAAATGGGTTTTCCTATTATTTAAATCATGAGCCAAGTCAACACTCGTATAAAAATTACCAGTATATAAACTTCTGCCTGTATCTAGAAGCGGTTGCATAAGTTCCATCACCACTCTGGATGCTAACGACTTTTCAGATGGTTGCATCTCTTTTCCACCGTACACTTTAACGGCGTACGTATATCCATCTGCTACGCAAAGTTTAAACAATTTGACTCCATATTTGTGTCTTTTTCCAGGAATGTATTGCAAAAAACTAAGTCTACCACGAAATGGCACCATAGTTTCGTCAATACATAACGATTCTCTAGGAGTACACATTTTCTGAAACTTTTCATTTAGTATTTGTACAAGAGGAGAAATTTTGTAGAGTCTGTTTCCAGGTGGGCAGCTCTCGTTATCTGAAATGTGAAAGAAGTGTAATAATATTTCAAATCGACTTCTACTTATTTCACACATTTTAGAAACTTCATTTTTGTAAAGTAAATTGTTACTCCAATAATTTCTGAGTTTCGGTTTTCTGTCTAACCCCATCCAAATAATGAGAGCCAAAAATCGAAGCAATTCTTTTCTGTCAATTGGTCTCCAGTTACTCATAAGCGAATGTTTCGTTATTGGCTCATTTACAATACCAGCGATTATGGTTTGTTCGGCGTATTTATTAGTTTCAGTAACCAACAAATCTTGCACTTGACGGTCGATAAACAGTAGGTAGAAATCTATTGGTTTGTGGTCTGTAAGTTTTGCGAGTTCTTCCTGATTTATTCCTGAAGTAAATGATAGTTCGAACTTATTGAGATCATCTGGATTTGGCACATCGCTCCATGTTATTTTATTTCTTGATACAACATCGTCAATAACAGCTTCCAGGCTAACGTTTGCAGATTCAGCTTTTTCTACAAAGCAAAAAAAAAGTAAACTACAAACAGAATTTGTGCATTCCTAAATAACTTACCTATCCTTCTTGTATCAGCCTCCTTTTGGATACAACTAGGACCTGCAGTTATTTTATTTCTTGATACATCGTCAATAACAGCTTCCAGGCTAACGTTTGCAGATTCAGCTTTTTCTACAAAGCAAAAAAAAAGTAAAGTACAAACCGAATTTGTGCATTCTTAAATAATTTACCTATCCTTCTTGTATCAGCCTCCTTTTGGTTAGAACTAGAACCTGCAGTAAATTCTTTGCAATTTTGTGTTTGTTTGCAAATTTTAGCTTTTTTTCTACGAGACTCATATTCACTACTGTATGAGTCTGAAGAACCATCAGTAACATTTTCATTGTACACTGGATCGGCATCAGAATCATAAAACGTACTTTCAGACATACTACTATCACTAAAGTCACTCTCCTCAGCAAGTCTGCGAAGTTCGTCTTCCGATAGTCCTTTACGGAACATTATCTTATTTTTTAGTTCCACTTTTTAACAAAAAACTGAAGAGAAAATAGTGTTAGCCTCGTTAGACGTTCGAACCGATACTGACTGAAGCATGTTAGAAATTATAACCTAACCTGTTTGTGAACACGTGGTTTAACGGACCAACCTCTGATTTTGTTTACCACAGACCGTTTACACACATTTATACATAAGAAAGCACGGCAAATGCGATCCTCGACGAGCCACGGCATTAGGAACACGACACTTCGCTGTGGCCTGATAGGTACACACGGTCCCAGATAAAACTAGAGTGTGTGCCAGTGTGGTACACATGGGGCTTAACGTGTTAATGTCTGTAAGGTGTAAATTTTGTTTATTCTTTTGTTATTTAACTCGGGTTCCGTAAATTTGAATCAATATAACAAAGATATTTTAGTAAATTATGTTATTACTTCAGCATTTGCCCTAAAACGAGTTTGGAATCTTAAAGTTATTGATAAAACATTAATTCTTCAACTAGAAAAATCCATACTTATAAAGAATGTAGGCATCTATTCTATTTATAAATATGTGTATTATAATCAGATCCTGGAAGCTCGTAAGATTCTATTAGAAAACATCATCAGTTTTTTATTCATAAGTTCTCTTTATTCTTGTGGTATGTATTTGTCATACCCCTATTGGGCTGATCCCCCCACTTTGCACAAATTAAAAAACAACTGCGATAAATTACGAGCTATATATGAGAGTTTTGTACTTGTTTTGGGATTCTATCCTCATCCATTCTTTGTACGTGACCAAACCATCTTACTTATATTTAGTTGATTTCCTCATTTATTGTATGTGTGACCTTCATTATTTCTCGTATCCTTTCATTGGTGACATGTTCTCGTCTTGATCTTCCAGAAATCCATTTCGGTGACCTCTAACATTTGTTTTGATTTTTCCTTCATATGCCATACTGTGCAGCTGTACGTTATAATGCTTTATACTACGGCATTATAGATCTATTTCTTGTTTTGATTGTTTATCTGCTTGTCCTAGAGTACTGAGTTTAAAAGCGTAATTGCTTTCCTGCCCTGAATATTCCGTTTTTAATGGCTCCGTCCAGTGTTCGTGATTTTCGTGGTTTTAGCTCCAGGTATTTATAATCGTTACATTTACTAATTGTTTCTCCTCCGTCTAGTAGCAAGTCCTGCTGCGTTCCATCGACATTCATATATTTGTCTCTTTGCTCTCTAGTCTCCATTTCCTATATTCCTCTATTAGCTTTCTTGTCATGTAACAGATATCATCGTAGTCTTGTCATCGTTGTCTTAACCCCCCAAACAACCCTTTAATTGATTCAACAAAGCGAAAAACGTTGGGAAAGATTAAAATATTTATTGTACCGCAGATATAATTCGTATAGCATATAAAGTATAAGATTAAACTCTTAAAATTCGCGCATTTTGATTATTGAGCTACAACCCCCTCTCAAGAAAACCTACTCATCTTCCAGCCTTAAGAGAGAATTGAACTTAAAATGAATAAAATTAATTATTAAACATCTAATAAATTCCTTACTTGAAAAAACTTTTAATAGAAGGACCTTTCGATTTTTTAGGAAAAAGTGAAAAATAAAACAGACGCCATTTCCACAAAAATTAAAATATTTAGTAATCCCTGTGCGACTTTTTTATTTTTGGCATAAGTAATGACATCATAAATTTTGACCTGTTTATTTATAGAGTTTTTTTTTGACACAGAACGAAATTTATGTTTCTTTGTTAGCAAATATTTTACTTGTCTTTTTTTTATTTTTGAAGGATACAAAATAACCGAGACAGAAACACTTGAAGCCTAAATTTTACTGCGAAAACCATGTAACCGGGGCCCTTTAATTAATCCTTTTAAAAAATGTATTTAAATTTAATAAAATTTTATAGCTAATAAAATTGCCTTTGAAATGGTTTTTGGATCAACCTGATATAATAAAAATTAACGGAGTTATGAAAAAAAAAAAACAATAACATTTGCTTGGAAAAATGTTTGGAGCATAAATTTTGATGCTATCAACTTCTTCTGTAGCTCAGTTAATAGTTATTTCAAAGTACTTTGACAAGTGTTAAGTAAGTGTATGTTATAAAATGCACCGTTTTCTCGTTATTTAAGCTTGAACGCTTAGATTTGAGTAGGTACTCGCCGAAAAAAAAATATACATTAAATTAACTATTCGCTCCGTGCATGACTCCACAATTTGGCATTAAACATATACACATTTAAAATATTTGACGTTAATATGTAATATTTATTTGCCATTTTTGATTAAATTTGTTATACAGACATATAGTCTAAGATCCGAATAGGACTTAGAAATGTACCCATCTGCTTGCCGGATGAAACATTTTTTTTTATTAAATTTCATATATAGACAAACTCGACCAGCATGAGTTGTCTATCAAAATCGTGTCATAGCAATCCCTAAGGGGGAGGGCGTAGTTTTTTGCACAAAAAAAGGGCGAAAATCAACATATTTATTATTGTTAAATGATAAGCATAAAGCAAAAAATATGTCGACAGCGTTACCTCAAGGAATGTCTAAAGAAAATATATACGCAATTCCAGGTGGGTCGGTCAAGTAGTTCTTGAGTTGCAATGTCTACAGCCTTTGAAAAAAGCAGTTTTGAGGAAAAGGCGTTTAAAGTATTGTCAACTTTTATTTTCAATTTCTTTTTTGTCTGTAAAATCGTCAAATGATGTACACCGGAATATCTTTTTGAATCGCGGAGTAATTTACAAAAGAAAATGTGAACAGCTGCTGACCGTTGTTCTTACGTTCAAGCTTGCTAACGCGAACCTGCTGCAAAGCGAGCCGAAGATAGGGATATTCAACACTATCTTCCTACCTTCGACTCGGTTTGCAGTATCTTTGCGCCAGCGCGCTTGAGATTAGTGAGAAACGGTCAACAGCTGTTCTCATTTTCTTTTGTAAATTACCCCGCGATTCAAAAACATTCCGGTTTGCATCACTATATGTTTTGACAGACAAAAAAAAATTAAAATAAAAGTTGACAATACTTTAAAAGCGTTTTTCTCAAAACTGCTATTTTCAAAGACTTTAGACATTGTAACTCAAAAACCACTTGACCAACTCACCTGGAATTTTGTACATATTTTCGTTAGACATTCCTTTAGGTAACACTGTCGAGATATCGTAATACACTTTGTTTTATGCTTATATTTTGTTTAACAATTATGAATATGTTGATTTTCACCCTTTTTTCTGTAAAAAATTTCATTGTTTTGTCTTCTGAGTGATACTAAAAAGTCAAAGATCATTAAAACTAAAAGAAACTTGACAGCGTTACCTCGAGAAGTCATAAGCTAATAAAATCTTTTTGAATTTTTTGTCTACCATGATCCAATGATAAATTCTGATGTCCACCGTTGGCTTATTTTTCAATATTTTTTCTTGAATTTTTTTTTAAATAGTTTTCGAATTATACTTAATATGCTTATTTAATTTAAAAATAAAATTATTCTCTCATACTTTCAAAAAAAATTCAAAAAAATGTGCTTAAAATGTTGATTTCAACCCCTACCCTCAAGGATAGCTATGACACGATTTTGATAGGCAACCCATGCTGGTAGTGTTTGTCTATGTATAAAATTTAATAAAAAAAATGTTTCATCCGGCAAGCAGATGGGTACATTTCGACCTCCTATTCGGATCCCGTACTATTAAGTGTGTTCGCGGAGACAGTCAAGGACTAGTCCACGACAAGTGGAGCATGCGCACTTTAAAATAATATAAATAATACCGTTGATAGATAAATATACACGATATATTTAATATTATTAATTATACAGACAATTAAAATATACGGGGCAGAAAACTTGGTACTGAACGACAGACAAAGGAAAAGATTACAAGCTACAAAAATGAGCTAGTTTAGAATAGTGGTGGGAGCAAGAAGATTAGACAAAAGAAGAAACGAAGATATAAGACATGAACTACAGGTAAAAAACTTTAAACGAAAAAATTAAAGAAAAGACGTTAAATGGGCTGGACACATGATAAGAATGACTGGTTACATAGAAGTGAAAATGGCATGGGAGGCCAAAGCAGTGGATAAAAGCACGAGGGGTACACCAAGCAAAAGCTGGAACACTAATGTAAACGAAATACTGGAGAAAAGAGGAACATCGTGTGTTATGTTCGTGTAAAACTCCCTTAACCATGAATGTAG
The DNA here is from genome assembly GCF_917563875.1 of Diabrotica virgifera virgifera. NCBI lineage: Eukaryota > Metazoa > Arthropoda > Insecta > Coleoptera > Chrysomelidae > Diabrotica > Diabrotica virgifera. The sequence goes on along the minus strand of NC_065449.1, from coordinate 132,723,318 downwards.
GTTGGTACTACTGTCATCTGAACGACAGCGGTCACATACTTAATACTGCGATAGAAAATGGAAACCATGTGCATAATTCTTTAAAATAAAGTATTTTACATCGAGTATTATTTCATTACAAATACTTACGTCCTTTAAGTACAAAGGACTTGACATTTGGCGACGAGGATAATGGATACAAATATTACAGACACTACATCAACTACAACGTTCCAACTACAGCCGGTACAAACACGAGTTCCTCGACTACAACTGCGATAGTTGCACCTGCTACAGCTCCAGTAATGTCTACACAAGTTTCTACATTCCAGTTTTCCGTTGAACCTTTTAACCAGACAGCTACAAAATGGTCCAGGTGGGTAAAACGGCTGGAAGGAGCATACAAAGTTTTTAAAATTCCAGAGGAAATGAAATTGCCCTATTTACTACATTACATGGGGTCGGAAGCATACGATACACTGTGCGATAAACTAGCTCCAGAGGTCCCTGAAGACAAGTCATATGAGGATACAGTTAAGTTAATGGATAATTTTTACAACCCTGCACCACTTGAAATTGCTGAAATATTTAGGTTTCAATCAAAAAGACAAGCAGAAGGCGAAAGTATACAAGAATACCTACATTCTCTACAGAAACTTGCCATAAACTGCAACTTTTCCACATATTTAAAAAGTGCTATACGAAATCAGTTTGTTTTTGGTTTACAGTCAAAGAGGATTCAAGCCAGACTATTAGAAACAAAGGGATTGGACTTGGACCGAGCCGTAGAAATTGCAGCAAGCATGGAAACTTCAGAAAAGGATAGTAATCAATTTTCTCACAACAATAATTACAATCAGGCTAGTATAAATGTTTTAAATGCGAAAGCAAAAAGTTTTCATAAAAATACAAACACTAGTAAATTTAATGATAATAATACAGTAAATAATCATAGTAGCTCTCCTAATAATACTTTTACAATGTCAAATAACCGTAATAGGGCTTGTTATAGATGCGGAGACACCTCGCATTTAGCCGATAAATGTAATAAAAAGCATTTAATCTGTAACTTTTGTAAAAACGTCGGACACATTCAAAAAGTTTGTTTAAAGGCACAACAAAATTCACACAGGCAAGTAAATTCAGTAAACTCTGCTCAAGAGGTCTTAGAAGTAAATGCTGGAAATTGCAAAGATAAATTTTTTATAAATTTAAAAGTGAATGGTAATATTTTAAATTTTGAAATTGATTCTGGCGCTGCTGTTACAATCATAAATAAAAATATATTTGAAAAATATTTTCCTGCATTACAATTACAAAAATCGGATGTTAAATTAACTACATACTGCAAAAATAATTTGAATGTTTTAGGTTTAGTTTCAGTGGAGGTTGAGCACCAGGAATTAAAGCACACTCTAAAGTTGTATGTGGTGGATGGTGATGGCTACTCACTGGTTGGTCGAGAGTGGATACATGCTCTGGAAATCAATTTACATCAGGTAAATACAATTCTACATGAAAATTTTGAAATTGCAACTTTGTTAGATAAATATAAACATTTATTTGAAAAGTCAGTTGGTGAAATAAAAGGGTTAGAGGCTGAAATTTATCTAAAACCTGGTACTAAAGCAAAATTTTGTAAGGCCCGTCCTGTAGCTTTTGCATTACGCCCTAAAGTTGAGGCAGAATTAGAGTCCTTAGTAAATCAGGGAGTCTTAAAGAAAGTAGCATTTTCGGACTGGGCAACTCCTATTGTTCCTGTAGTTAAACAAAATGGGGACATACGCATTTGTGGTGATTTTAAAATCACATTAAACCCTTGCATTGAAGTGGATGAATACCCTTTACCTACACCAGATGACCTACTTTCCCAATTAGCAGGTGGGGACAAATATACAAAAATAGATATTACGAAAGCTTACTTACACTTGCCAATAAAAGATGAAATGAAACATTTACTTACATTAAACACCCATAAAGGTTTATTTCAACCAAATCGATTAATGTTTGGAATTGCTAGTGCTCCTGCCAAATGGCAACGTTTAATGGAGCAAATGCTACAAGGAATAGATGGTATTTCAATATTTCAGGATGATATAAGAATTACAGCTCCAAATAATACCTTACATTTACAAAGACTTGAACAAGTTTTAAAGAAATTATCTGAACATAATTTACATATAAATTTGGATAAAAGCGAATTTTTCAAAGACGAGATTGACTACTGTGGATATAAGATGAGTAAAACGGGTGTGTCTACTAGTGCAGATAAGGTAACTGCAATTGCAAATGCTCCAATACCTACAAACAGAACTCAAGTTCGGAGTTTCTGTGGCCTAATTAATTATTACAGACGTTTTTTAAAAGATACTTCTACAATTTTACAACCATTAAATAATTTACTTAAAAAGAATGTCAATTTTAAATGGTCGAATACTTGTCAAACTGCGTTTGACAAAGCAAAAAAACTCATTTGTTCTAGAAATGTTTTATGTCACTATGACCCAAATTTACCATTAGTCCTAGCAACTGATGCATCACCCTATGGGGTAGGTGCAGTACTTTCACATATCTTTTCAGATGGTACAGAGAGACCCTTACAGTTTGCTTCTCAAACTCTTACTACTACACAGCAAAGGTACTCACAAATAGACAAAGAAGCTTACAGCATAATTTTTGGAGTAAAAAAATTTTACAATTATTTATGTGCTAGGAAATTTACTTTGCTCACTGATCATAAACCGTTAGTTCAAATTTTTGCACCTGATAAAAGCCTACCAGTTTTAAGTGCAACAAGAATGCAACATTATGCAATTTTCTTACAAGGTTTGAATTATGACATTCGTTACAAAAATACAGATTCTCATCTCAATGCTGACGCACTTTCACGTCTACCTATAAAATCAGAACAAAATTTCACACATGATGAGCCAGATATTTTTGAAATAAATCAAATTGAAACTTTGCCTACAAATATTAGAGATCTAGCTTTTCATACAAAAAATGATCATACCTTAAAAAAATTACTTGTTGGGTTAAAAACAGGAAAACCTGTTGATAAACGATTTAGCTTCAATATAAATCAAGCTGAATTTTCATTACAATCTGATGTTATTATGAGAGGACAAAGAGTAGTTATACCTACTAAATTGAGAAATAAAATTTTGACAGAATTACATACTGCACATTTTGGAATAGTTAGAATGAAATCTTTAGCTCGTAGTTATTGCTGGTGGCCTCACATAGACCAGGATATTGAGTCACTTTGTAAAAATTGTTTAGAGTGCAATAAGCACAAGAACAACCCAATTAAAGATAATTCTCATATATGGGAGCCACCAAAATTTTGTTTTGAACGAGTGCATGCTGATTACGCTGGACCTTTCAATGGAGGTTATTATTTTATATTGGTAGATTCCTTCAGTAAATGGCCTGAAATTCATTTTACAAAAAATACTACTACAAAAACTACTATTGAAATTTGCCGAAAAATTTTTACAACTTTTGGTATTCCTAAAGTTTTTGTTACAGACAATGGTAGACAATTTGACTCTCATGAGTTTAGAACTTTTATGAAAGATAATGGAATTACACAAAAATTTACTGCACCCTACCATCCTGCAACTAATGGACAGGGAGAGAGATATGTCCAAATACTAAAAAAATGTTTAAGGGCTATGCGAAGTGAGGGAAATGACAGGGAGTTTGAATTATGTAAGCTACTTATGCAATACCGCAGAAGCCCACATACAGTTACAGGTAAAAGTCCCTCAGAACTTATGTTAGGAAGACAAATAAGGAATAGATTAGATTTACTTAAACCTTCATGTAGTGATAGAGTTACCTATACTGATATGAGTCTAAGAAACTTTGATATAGGAACTAGGGTTTCCGTGAGGGATTATTTTCATTCTAAATGGCAATTTGGCATTATTGTACTCAGATTAGGGTTATTGCATTATTTAATTCAGTTAGATGATGGTAGAACATGGAAACGTCATGTAGACCAAATACGGCAAATTGGGGAATATACTCCATCTCAAAATAATCCAACATGTTACATTCCGGATACCATTACTCACAATTTGATTCCGAGGGAGGCATCAATTCCAGAGCACAGTGTCTCACCACCACCTACCGAAGTGATTACTGATGAATCCGAAATTTCAAACAATATGGAAAGTTCGAATAGTGTACCTGGGGCTCAAACTGAAACTGAGGAACCCATTTTAAGGCGTTCCACTAGAGTAAGGAAACCTGTTACCAGACTGAATTTGTAAGTACTTTTACTTCTAGTTAACTTTTGTAATTCATGGTCAAGGGAGGAGGTGTTATGTTCGTGTAAAACTCCCTTAACCATGAATGTAGGTTGGTACTACTGTCATCTGAACGACAGCGGTCACATACTTAATACTGCGATAGAAAATGGAAACCATGTGCATAATTCTTTAAAATAAAGTATTTTACATCGAGTATTATTTCATTACAAATACTTACGTCCTTTAAGTACAAAGGACTTGACATCGTGGAAAGAAGCAAAAGTTTTAGCAGCAGATAGGAAGAAGTGGCGGAAATTTGCAGAGAGCAGCATATAACCTATGGGTATAAGAGGCAATCGATTATGTATGTATGTATTAATTATTAAAATACAGGTATATTTACTAATAAACGATAATACATTACATAAATATAATTGGAATTAAAATGCCCATGCGTTTGTCGTGGACTAAAACTCACTATATTAATTTTAATTAATATAATTAATATAATAGTAAGAATAGCGAAATGTATGTTGTGATCTATATTATAGAATTATATGTAAACACATCTAAATCAAATGTAAGATTAAACAAAATAAAACAAATATAAAAAATAACTACTAAATCCACTGAAAAACTAGAATGAACACACAAATAAACATAGTTTAATAAACAATGGAAAAAATAACAAAACCAAAAAAAAAACAGAAACAAAAAACATCAAAAATAAAAAAACACTGAAAAATTATACACGCATTTATTTATGAAACCACTATATAGGTAGTCATAAATAAACGGTGCTAATACTTCAAGATATTAGGCGATAAACGACGCGAGAGACCAACAGTCGAATATTCCTAAAATAGATTTAATTGCATGCAGTGTTGCCCGATTTGCGGAATACTTATGCTATGTAAAAATATAAACATATATTCAGCGGAAGACCTACCATCGGAAATACCTACATTTCGTATACTGCAGTCAATATACGTAGAGCGGTGGCGCCGCCGCAACTCTCGGTCATGTCTCAAACTAAATTATACAAAATGTTAAAAAAACCATAATAAGTCGTCCCTCTAAAAAGTTGTAGAAAGGTGAAATATGATCAATTAAATCGATTTACATTGATTTCTTTCGCTCCTCCATATACTGTGGAGCTATGTCGGTCGGACGACCTAACATATGAAAAATGTCAATGAATGGAAGAGTGAAACATGGTGGGGTATATATATATATATATATATATATATATATATTGCATTTGCGTCCCTCGTGGCTTCTGTATAGTTTTGACTCTTCGTGACTTCCGATCAATATACAGCGTGTATATTAACAAGAATGATTCCATACAGTTAGCGCTCGCTTTGGCATCCGTTATACTGGCAACAATGTACTTATGGTATCAAGTAAAATATTTAACCTTGGTCGTGTTTACGTGAAAATTTAGTTGAAGAACCCAGACAAATTCTATTTATAACTTTTGCCAACTAGGTGGTTTGCTCGGATATACGATAAGGATTTGCTGTAAATTCTTTGTTTTCGTTTTTATACTCTTAAATCAGGTTAGAAAAACTTATTTCTTGGGTTTAGTTATGAATAATGTATTTTCTAGACTTTAAAATTTTCTATTCTATTTCGATGGAAGAAGATTATGGATTTCGGAAGATTTCGATGGAATAAGTTATAATGTATATACCTAACAATACCACTATATACCCTTGACAAATGTTTTTTTTTTAGTTAATAATTGTTTGATGAGCCTTTCAATAGGTTAGGTTAGGTTTGCCTTAAATTTTATTTTGATAAATAATCAGTATTGTTTCTCTCTCTTTCTCTCTCTTTCTCTCTCCCTCTCTCTCTCTCTCTCTCTCTCTCTCTCTCTCTCTCTCTCTCTCTCTCTCTCTCTCCCTGTAATACCTTCCCTTATTATGAAGTATTGGGCGCTCTTGCGTTTCTTAGCCAAAAATCAAAGATGGCTGATTCGCAGGATTAGCGCATTCTTTTCTGTTTTATTATTTCGAAATTTGCTATACAAGTATTTTCCATTGCTCTCTGTTTCTCGCTCTCTGTTTGACTTCTCTTCATCTCAACGCCAATTCTTTCAAGATCTCTTGTAACAGTTCTCCTCCAGCTATTAATATTTAGATTTTGGTTAACTGTGATATATCGCCTGTGTTCCACATTTTACTTAAGAGGAAACAGTAGCGATCAACGGGTAGCGAAAACGCGTTCCAAGATTGCGGCTGTAATTTTGAATATTTTTCGAAATATTTGGCACACGTATTCGTAATATAATAAAGAATGGCGGTACAGAGCCCAATTTGAAAAATATATTAATATGTAGAAATTACTCTGAAATTAAATCTTCTTCTTAACGTGCCCTATCAAGTCCCCTTGACGTTGGCGATTAACATGGCGAAACTGTCTCTATCTCGAGCTATTCTAAAAAGGTGTTCTGCTTTCTTTATTCCTGTCCACTCCCGGATATTCTTCAACCAAGAGGCCTGCTTTCTACCAATTCCTCTGCGTCCTTCGATTTTACCCATCATAATAAGTTGAAGAATAATATACCGGTCTCCCCTTACTACGTGTCCAAAATAGGCCATCTTTCTATATTTGATATTATCAAGCAGCTCGCGGGTAGCATTGGCTCTCTTAAGGACTGCCACATTTGTCAGCATAGCCGTCCATGGTATTTTCAGTATACGTCTGTGCAGCCACATTTCAAAGGCCTCCAAACGGTTAATGGTGGATATTTTTAATGTCCATGCTTCGACACCATACAAGAGGACTGACCAAATGTAGCATTTAATCATGCGCTTTCGAAGTTGAAGTTGCAAGGTATCATTGGATCTAGTTGTTCAGTAATATGGCAACCAAGATATTTAAAACTGGGTACTCTTTGAATTATATGACCATCAACATATAACCGTGAATCTTGATGTAATTAAATACAATATTAAAAAAACGAGCCTGTACTGCCATTAAGAAGAACAAAGAAATACACTTCCTTCAAATAAACTTCTTTATCCGATGCCTAGATTTTGTGTAATTTTGGAACTACTAAATTTTTTTATTTCATTAGTAGTTCCAAAGTGACACAAAATCTAGGCATCGGAAAAAAAGTTTATTTGAAGAAAGTGTATTTTTTTGTTCTTCTTAATGGCGATGCAGGCTCGTTTTTTTAATACTGTATTTAATTACAGAATAATTTCCACATATTAATATATTTTTCAAATTGGGCTCTCTACCGCCATTCTTTATTATTTTACGAATACGTGTGCCAAATATCTCGAAAAAATATTCAAAATTACAGCCGCAATCTTGGAACGCGTTTTGGCTACTTGTTGATCGCTACTGTATCACCTTAATGCATTATATGTTTATATAATGAGTGCATATTGTGCCTTTACTATCCTTTTTTTTACATCTGCTCTACTAGCGCCTTTTTGCCATGATCGATCCCAGATATGTAAAGTTATCTACATACCTCCTCTATTTGTCTTCCTTGTATTTTAATTTAAGTTTCTTGATTGCTGTTTTTTTTAAGTTTGGTTTTTTTTGTCTTTATCTTCAGGCCCATTATCTTGGAGTATTTTGCAAGCTTGTCGATCTTCTTTTGCTTATGGCTGCTATGTTCGATTAGGGGACAAATGTCATCTGCGAACTACAAATCGTCCAACTAGTTATGCAATTTCCATCTAATACCTGTTTTATTATCGCTTATTTTCTGCATGATTCAGTCCGCTTTTATTATAAATATTGTCGAGATAGCACACATCCTTGTTTAACTCCGCTTTGTATTATACTACCATTTTTCCCGAATGTTCTAGTCTGGCTCTATATTTCCTGTAAAATAGTCTGATTAAGTTGATTTATTTTATCGGTAGTCCATATAGTTTTAGAATCTTCCACATTTGTTCTCTGTTTATACCATCGAAGGCCTTTTCAAAGTCAAAGTGAAAGTAAACATGTTTATATTTTTTTGCCGTTCACCAGCTTGTTCCAAGATAATTATAGAGTACAAGAGATACAGAGGTACAGGGACAAAATACAGAGGTAGGTACAGATATAATACAAATGTGGTCGATAGTGGAGCGTTTTGCGCGAAAACCTTCTTGGTTGCTTCTTAGTCTTAGTTTCTTGTCTATTTCTGGCTTCAGTCTATTCAATATGATATTTGACATTATTTTGAATGTGGCACTTAGCAGTATTATTTCTCGCCAATTCTCGCATTTATTTAAATCGCCCTTTTTTGGTATCTTAATGGTTAAACCCACGTTCCATTTCTGTGGGAGCTCCTGGTCGGCCCATATCTTGTTAAAGAATTTGTGTAACATTTGTACTGATTCGTTTGCGTCCGCCTTTATTAAATCTATCGGTAGTTTGTCGCTTTCAGTGGCTTTGCCATTTTTTTAGTTGATTCAGTGCGTTTTGTATTTCTTCTTTGGTAATTTCAACTGTTCTAATGTTTATTTCCTGTATTACATTATCTCCGTCTATATGTGGTGTTTGGAATATATTTCCTCGCAGTGTTCTTTTCATCTTTGTATTATTTTATGTTCTGATTTAATTATATTATTTCCTTGTTTATCTTTGATTTGTTTATTACTGTTTAGTGTTTTCCCTGTCAAATTTCGGATGGTATTGTACTGTATTTTCAGGTCGTTTTCTTGCGCAACTTTTTCTGACATTTTTACCATATGATTTACCTAGTATCTTTTGTCTTTTCTGGCTTGCTTTTTAACCGCTATATTTTTCTTGGTATTTCCTTTCTACTGATTTTCCTTAAAATAAGGTTTTTGTCAGGACACTTGACCAGCCAGGTAGCAAATGTTTTTTTTAGAGTTATACCTATTACATCATAAATACAACAATGCCCGTCACAGTTCGGACGAGAGTTTTAATTATTAACAAATAAGGGTCAAATATGACAGTTTTTTCGTTTAAATGGCTACAGGTAAAAATAACGTAATTAAATATCTTATTTAGATTATTCATCTTTTAGTAGATAAGCAAAGGTTTAAAATGGAAATTTTTGAGTTTTGTTCTGATTATTTGTTACTTCGGAAATTGCAAAATAAAACTAAATTTCGAAAATAAAGAAATTGCTATAACTTTTGCAAAAATGAACTTAAGACTTTGATATTGCATGAAATGTTGAGTCAAACAGTCCACATAATGCACAAAAAATTGCAAGACGATTTGTCAATTAGTTTAAATTGCATTCGATTTGTTTATCACAAAGAGCTTTTTTGCAATGTTGTTGTTCAGAAAATAATAATGATACAGCAATTCTGTGGAAACCACAAAAAAGAAGAATACTTACATTTTCAACTTATTTAAAAAATCAATAAGAAGTCATTTTTACCATTCTGAAAACATTTTACGAAAGTAGAATCATTTTTGGCTTATAAACAATTTGAATAACCATATTAACATATTGACTAAATCTGCGTTGGGATTTGAAAAGCTGATATTTTTACACGAATTTAAAAAAAATAAACTTTTCGCCTAGGTTAATTACGAGCAAATTTAGCCACTTTTATTACTTATTTAATTTACAGTTACTTCTATATACATGAAAGTCTCCTGTAACAGTGTTAGTTATCATATTCCTCCGAAACGGCTTGGCAGATTTTTATGAAATTTTACACATATATTCTGTAGGATTGAAAATAGATTGTAATCTATTATTTATACCCATAAATTATAAGGGGGTTACCCTCTGCCACTTTTTTATTGTTTTAGAAAAAATTGTCTACCTTAATTTTATAGTATGTACCATTAAAAATATATATACAACCCTTAATTTTCACCCTTCTATCACCAAGACCACATTTTTTAATAGCCATCTATTTATTTACATCTATAAAATTCTCCTGTCGTAATGTTAGTTGCCATAATCCTCCGATACCGCTTGAACGATTTTTATGAAATTATATATGTATACTCGAAGGTCTTAGAATCATAATTATCGGTCCCATAACATTTTGTATTGTTAGGTAGGTATATGTGTACATAACATACTCTACATACAAGATTACAAGAAGTATATATAAATTTAAAAAATAATGATCAAAATCCATCAACTATCTCTGGAGATATAAAGAGCAACATATCTTTGAAAAATAAATTTCATTTTTTGAGTGCACGGATTTTAATAATTCCCCTCCACCGACCACGAGTCGATTTCGTTAGGGCGTTATTTTTAAAGATATATTAACCACTCTGTTCAAGTTTACTCAAACTTTTACATATAAACTATATACATACCTTGAACTTCAAAATAGCGCTAGTTAGCTTTCTTAATAAAAAAAAGTGGCTAACTTTGACCGTAATTAACCAAGGTGAAAGTTTTTTTAACATTTATGTAAAAGTACACATCGAAAACAATGTGATAACTAAATGGGTATTTCCTGTACACCAACAATCAGCAAAATATACGGAAGGATCTTAAAAAACTGAATAGAGACGAATACAAGAAAATGGAAGCAGAAGAACAAGCAGGATTTAGAGCCGGAAGATCTACAATTGATCACCTTTTTGCAATCGCACAAGTCATGGAAAAGAAAACAGCGATTAACCAAGAGATTGATTTCGTATATTATATTGATCTGAAAAAGGCATACGACAGTGTACCTTCGGTAAAGTTATGCGAGGCAATGGAAAATACAAATATAAACATAGAAATGTGAAAAGTGAAAACTACCCCTAACTGTAAAAAATTATAAAACAACATTTTTAACTTTAATATTGTCAACATTTGGTTTTTATTAGGTACATAATGATTGTTTTATGCTTTAAGATATACTATCATAATATTTCAACTCTTAAAACCACCCTTGTTGAAGCTATATATAAAAAAATTACTTATCCTAAAAGAATCATTTCGGCTTGCATCGATTTACATAAAAATTTGGGATTAGGATCATATCACCCTGTACTTCATATTCTAGATCATGCTTAAGGGCGTTGATTATTTTAGGGGTGTAACCTACCCCTTATTAACAAAAATATATAAAAACATTGTAAATTTTAATATGGGTAAAATTTGGTTTAGATTGGTTAAATAATGATTGTTTTATACTTTAGGATAAAATATCATATTTCAACCCTTAAAAACCACCCTTAATAACATCACAATTTTTATAAGTAGATAATTTAATAGATCTATACAGAAAAAAAGTAGAATTAAAGAATTACAAAAACATTTATTTACACAAAAATACGAATTTACAAATATGTACAAATACAAATAGTTTTTTTAGTCATCTTCCAGTATATCAACCGGTTCTGTGGTATTATACATACATTGAAAATTATCCATAAGCAGCCTATTCGATATTTAAAAAAAAATCGTTTTCTAAACATGGCTCCTTCATTTTTGACGATAAAAAGTTTTTTCAAAAATAATTCTGTAGGATTTTTGAAGAGTTCTAAGACCGTGAAAACTAAATTCTGTAAGATCCCTTAGTTTTTAATTGGGGTGATTTTAAAAGACTCGAATAAGGGGGTGTTTGAAAATGAAAATCCATGCACAAGAGAATTTTACTTATTAAATAATAAGCTACAATTTAATAGTCTATAATTTTTTTCGTATCTCCAGTATTTTCGGAGATATTTTGAAATAAAAGGTGACAAATAGGAAATTGCAAAAAATCAATTTTTCTTTAAAGTCCAATTTTTCTAAAATTAGGCCTTTTAAATAGGTCAAACTTCTTGGGTGTATTGATAATACGAATATAAAGGGAATTACAGAAAGGTGAAGACCAATTTTTAATCAATAGGGTAGTTAGGGGGTTGTTTTCACTGATTTTTTCATAGAGAATAGCAGGTACCGACATTTTTTTGATCATAAGTCGCTTAAGTTTCATGCTAGGAGCTTCAAATTATTATTTTTTGAAAGGTCTAACATTATACTTAAAAAGATTATTTAAGTTTAATTTAATTTGTGTTACTAAAAGATGCATTGTTGATATCTACAGTTTTTTTGATTAAATCCATATTTTTCGAGGTATTCTCAAAAAACCATCTAAAAAGTCGATTTTTTCGTCGAAAAACTGTTACTTTCAAGCGCAAATATCTCAAAAAATACTAGTTTTACGAAGAAAATGTAAAAAACATTTTTTTCTTAGAATTCATTTTTACATCGATTTACGTGGTTAAAATATAATAAAAAATTCCCGTCCCCGAGATGGGGTGGCAACCACCCCAAGCTTTTAGCGTACAGCGGCATGATATAGAAAATGATCCTTGGACTATTCCCTACCTTCTGTGAAAATTTCAAGTAAATCCATGCTGGACGAAAAAATTGCGACCCAAAATGCTTCATTTTCTCGACTATAGAAGGAGAAGAAACAATCAGTAAATGTAACGAATATAAATACCTGGGTATGAAAATCACGAATGATGGAACACTGGACGGAGACATTAAAGAACGAAATACTCAGGGCAGGAAAGCAATTAGGCTCCTAAACTCAGTACTCTGGGACAAGCAGATAAACAACCAAAACAAGAAAAAATCTATAACGCCGTAGTGAAAAGCATTATAACATACAGCTGCGAAGTATGGCATATGAAGGAAAAATCAAAACAAATGTTAGATGTCACTGAAATGGATTTTTGGAGAAGAGCTGCAGAAAGATCAAGAAGAGAACATGTCACCAATGAACGGATACGAGAAATAATGAAGGTCACACATACAATAAATGACGAAATCAACGAAATAAACTACGATGGTTGGGTCACGTACAAAGAATGCATGAAGATAGAATCACAAAACAAGTGCAAAACTAGAAACCGCAAGGTAGAAGAAGAAGAGGTAGACCGAGAAAAAGTTGGCAGGCAGGAATAAACAAAGCCATGGATGAAAGAGGTCTGTAAGTAGATCAATGTGCGGATAGAGAGGAATGGCGGAGTATCGGAAGAGGGAGAAGGTTATAAACCGATAATACAATAATAATGTAAAAGTACCAGCTTTTTAAATCCTAAAATCTAGGGATGATGCATGGCGGTTGTTGAACAAAAAACCGGGTTTCGGTTATACCGTTGTTTTTACTTACGGTTTAACCTGGCGGTTATAACCGGTCAAATAACCGGTTGTTCCAAAAACCGGTTTTCGTTTTTTTAATCAAAAGCAAATAGGTTATAATGTTACATTTATATTGCATTTTAGTTTGCTCAATTTTCCTCCCGAAAAATTCCCCAACCAATTCAACCTATAAAAATTTTCCTAGGCGCTCTCAAATTACCCTAAAAATGGGCGAAACTACCCCAATCTCTGATTCGTCGCTCGTTGTAGACGGCTTCGGTGTATATTGCGTTGTCAATAATTGGAATATTCTCAAACATGATGATCCTACCCGATCTACCGAATGTCCATTGGATCTATCAAGTTTAGAAAAATATCCAAATGACTTATATTTTACTTAAAAATAAATTCGATAAACCAATTCATTATTTACTTCTCTATTGCCATCAAAAAATTTCAGTAGGTTATATGTATTTTTTAATACGTTTGTATAATACCTACCTTTTATTTCCTAATATTTAAAAATTACATATTGGAGATTCCTAATCGTATTTCTGTATTCACATTTCATACAAGAGTCTCAAGTCTCAAGTACTCAAGTATAAACAATTTTTAGATGATGGTTGGAATATCGATTTCAAGCAGATCACTTACATTTTTACGTAACTATATTATCATCTAAATCTAAATAACTATTCCCAAAATTGTTTCATAAAAGCTGATGTGACAATTTTGTCCAGTTCTCTATTAGTGAATAAAAGTTGAATTATGGTTGTTTGGGTTAATTACTTATTACTTCGCATATTATTTATAATACATATGATTGAGATTGAAGATAGATAGAAATTTCTTCATTTTTCTCTAAATAAATTTTTTTTCCACAGGTAACTTATTCGGTTTTTCACCGGTTATTACTTTAAAAAGAAAAAACCGGTTATAACCGGGACAAAAAAACCGGTAAAACCGATTATTTCGAATGAAAAAACCGGTTTTAGGTTATAACCGGTAGGTTTTTCCTATCCCTAAATCGATTAATTTAGTTTGCAGTCAATACTAACAAAGTTATTCAAATTGTTTATAAGCCAAAAATGACTCTACTTTACTAAAATATTTTCGGAATGATAAAAATGACTTTTTATTATTTTTTTAAAAACTTTGAAAACAAGTATTCTTTTTTCATGCGGTTTCCACATAGGAAATTTTTTATTTTTGAAATTTAAGTTTTATTTTGCAACTTCCGAAGCAACAAATAATCGTACCAAAATTCAAAAACTGACATTTTTGACCCTTATTTGCTAATAACTAAAATTATCGTCCGAACTGTAACGGACATTTTTGTATTTATAATGTAATAGGTATATAGTATCCAAAAAATCCATTTGCAACCTGGCCGGTCAAGTGTTCCAAACGTATATTTTTGCCTTATTTCCCTGGAGTACAATGTGTCTCCGGTTATCCATTTCTTTTCTCTTTTTTTTTTCATCCCTATAATTTCGTTTGCAGTTTTTGCATAATATCCTTGAAGTTCTTCCATATTTCTTCCACTGTTTCCTCATGTTGGGACACTGCTGTTCGGTTTAATTTCAGTCTTTTTGTGAATTCGATTCTTGTGTTTTTTTGTTTAAGAGCTTCCACATTGTATCTTCTTCTTGTGTTTACTTTCCGGTTTTTATCTTTGGCTAATTTCATCTTTATTTCGACCCTTACTCGCATGTCTTTGATATGTTTAATTGCAGACCAAATATTTGACTTTCGTTTTCAACCAGTCGTATAAGATCAATCAGCTCTGATTGACTATTTGCAAGAAGGGCTGTGTCATCTGCGAAACGTAGGTTGTCTATTTTATGATTATTTATTGAGATGACTTTTTCCCATCCTTCAAGTGCTCTTCTCATAATATGCTCTTCATATATGTTGAATAATCGTGGAGATAGTATACATCCCTGTCTGACACCCTGTTCTGGATGAAATTCCTTTGAAAGGGTGTATTTAAGCACTTTAACTGATCCAATAGTGTGTTAGTATAGTTCAGTTATAATCGAAATAAGGTGTTGGGGTACGCCTACTTATTTTAGTATTGCCCATAAGTGTCTCCACTTGACCCTGTCGAACGCCTAACGATAATCTATAAAGCATATGTAAGTACAGTGGAATATTGAATTCCCTAGATTTTTCGATTATCTGTCTTATATTCAACAGGTGTTCTCAAGTACCTCTACCTTTGGTAA
The DNA here is from genome assembly GCF_917563875.1 of Diabrotica virgifera virgifera. Classification (NCBI taxonomy): domain Eukaryota; kingdom Metazoa; phylum Arthropoda; class Insecta; order Coleoptera; family Chrysomelidae; genus Diabrotica; species Diabrotica virgifera. Next base: position 132,707,818 of record NC_065449.1, on the reverse strand, counting down.
ATCCAGTTTGCTCTTGTGGAATTTCTCTTTGAAGGAATGTTTTTAGTCTCTCATTGATTATATTTAGTATTATTTTACTGGCATGTGATATAAGAGAAATAGTTCTATAATTGTCGCATTTATGGAAGCTGCCTTTTTTATGAATTGTTGTTATTGTAGATTTTGTCCAGCCTTCAGGCCATTGTTTAGAATGCCATATTTGATTACAGAGTAGATGAAGTAATTTTACGCCAGTTTCTTCTGTGGCTTTGAGTATTTCTGCTGTTATCATATCTGGACCTGGTGCTTTATTATATTTAAGCTTAATGATCACTATTCAAGTATCTCAAATTCTCCTTCTACCTCATCAAAGATTTGGTTAACAGGTTCTTGGGGTTAATCATCTTTATATAGGTCCCTGCAATACGATCTCCATGTCTCTGCTATATCTTCTCTGATTGTTCTCAGAGTTCCAGTGTTGTCTTCAATGGCCCAAGTTCTGGCTTTGAAGTATCTTGTTAAGTAGCGTATTTTTCTAAATAGATCTCTCGGCTGATTATTCTGATCATGTCTCTCAATTTCTTTGCATATACTTTGATAGTACAGATTTTTATCTGCCTTGCATCTTCGCTTTACTTTTTTATTGAGGTTTCTTAAACTAGTTTTTTTCCTTTCACTATGCATACCACTTTGACAAAGATTTCTTCTATTCTCAATGATTTGAAAGGTTCCATCTGTTATCCAGTGTTTCCGTTTCACAGGATTATTTATCTTTGGATGATCAGTTGGTGTTGTTACACAATGTTTAAAAGTCTCCCATATTTCTTGTGATGTTCCGTTACGAATAGAGGGCATTATTTTATGTAAGTACTTCTTGGAGAAGTTCGTCCTGCGTTTTTAGTTCTATCTAATGATCTATCTGATTATATCTATGATACAGGTGGTGACATTATAATTGATATATTATAGTATGATAATAGAAAAATTATATTATTAAAAATATTGTAATAAAGAATTATATCTATATATCTATAAGCGAGGTTTCTATAGCCTCTGCTACTTCTCGCATTTCGACCGCTATCTTTTTCTGTCCATCCATTCGTCTTCTTTGATGGCTTTATCTCTCATGGTGTACTGTACACCTTCTTCCCAGGTAACTGAAGGCCTTCCCCTTCTTCTTCTTCTTTTTTGTGGTATGTAATTTAAAGCTTTCTTTGGCCATCTATCTTCATTCATTCGTTTGACGTGACCATACCACACTAGTTGTCTCGTTTCAATTCTATCTGCACTGGAATATACAGTTTTTGTCCTCCTTCCTGATGCGATCTTTTATATACCACACACTCTCCTTAGATAATCTATTTCTACTACCTACTTCTATTCTCTTTCTATCTTTTTTTGTGATCTGCCAAACTTCTGCTCCATAAGTCATAATAGGCTCTACCAAGGTACGATAGATTGTCGTTTTTTGTCTTATCTCTTTAGACCATAGTAGAGAGCTTAGAATGTTTACCGCTATTTTGCCCTGCTGTGTTCTGATTTCGATGTCTCTTTTGCCTTCTTTAGATAATGTAGATTCGAGATATTTATATTCTTTAAATGTATTTGTTATTCTAATTTCTAAATCTGGATCTCCTAACAAAGAATTAAGAATTAAATTCTAACACTCCTATAATATGTTACAATTGAGCAATTAGACCACCAGTTTCGGCAACTGGTTATGATAAATTCATCAATTTTAATGAACATACTTCTTAATTGTTTTTATTCTTGCAGTAAAAAAAAATACACTGTTAATTATACAAAGAGAATATCATTAATCTGTCACAACAATAAGTGTTTAAAATACTACAATAATCATTTATAAAAATATCCGAAGTCTAAATAGCAACATTTGAGGTGGCAACAGCGTAGTAGAAGCCATGAGGACATAAACTGAAATATACGGATTCCGCGACAACCTTAAAATGAATAAATATATATTTGGACGTCATCAAAACCGTTAAAGTGATTTTAGATATACAGCAAGCGAACGTGGCGCACCTGACGGCAACTGCCCCAAGTAATGTGTATATTATTATACAGATAACGTGTCTCAGGACATCCGGTCAATATTTTGTTCAAGCATTGTAGGAAGTGGTACCTTTCACCTGCGATAAATTTTAGAGAAAATCCTCGTGGCAACCGTATATCGGAGTCCACGAAGACGTGGACGCCACGAGAGACTACAGTTTAACATGGAGGGACGTCATGAGATGCTAAAAATAAATATATATATATATATATATATATATATATATATATATATATATATATATATATATATATATATATATTGATACATGTATCCATGTGACTTCCAAAGTAGATTCTCGTAATACGTTGTTACTTCATATATACCGTTATGACTTCCGATTTCGGAAGTCACAACGTTTTGCCTATATTTTTACGAATTTGGCTACTAGATGGTATCAGAAGGCTTATATTAAAAATTTCGCTGGAAGTCATATCGTATCTAACATACTCATAAGATCAGATTTTAGTTCGACGGTATATCACCAGCGCTAGTGTCGCTCCCGTGCTACTATACAGGTTATGTACACAACGCGTAGCGTCTTCCGTATACCACACCGCTCGGTGTGACTTCCGTTTTTTGGCAACCCTGTGTAACGGTTTCCAGACATTTATCTGTTGTAGATTCGCGGTCCTAATCGTACTTAGTGTTTTGTGTGCCTTTTGTTTTTAAACATGAATAATAGCAGATCTGCTTTACTTTTAAAGTTAGCCTTAAATGAAGGTACAATAAGTGATTATATATCTCTATAATTATATATTTTCTGTACTTATTTCAATCTATAATATTTACTTACCTATTTACTTATATAAATTCATTTTTCTCGTGTTTTTGTTTACTTCCTTTTTTACAATGAACTTCTAATTTAATCTACACTCACCGGCACGAAAAACGGGCACCCTAAAAAAATGGGTAATTTTTGATGTCTCGTATCTCCCAAACCTTTGGTCCGATTTAAGTAATGCTTTTAATATGTTATAGCCTTATTATTTAACAATATAGCTATGATAACATTGTTGATAGACAGGTAAATTTTCATTGTATACCGGGTGTACCAATCAAACTGGGTTTTTTTCTCAATTTTCACAACTCCCTGTGGAATATTCTAGCCTTTATAAAATATTTAAATTAAAGCCTAACTATAGCTCCAGGTTTTATTAACATTCTGTTTTTTATTCATTCGCTTACGTTGGATAATAAAAAAGTTAAGGACTTTAACAACTAGCCATGTTCTTTATCGATACAGGTGTTTCTAAATATAAGTGCGACAAATTTTAAGGGGTAATTTCTGCATGAAAAAATAATGATCGTTTGGCAAAATAATTTTATATTTGCAAGCATTTGCGGACATAGCTTTATCAAGTAAACGATCATTATTTTTTCATGCAGAATTACCCCTTAAAGTTTGTCGCACTTATTTAGAAACACCATGTATTGATAAAGAACATGTTTAATTGTTAAAGTCCCTAACTTTTTTATTATCCAACATAAGCGAATGAATAACAAACAGAACATTAAGAAAACCTGGGGCTATAGTTGGGTTTTAATTTCAATATTGTATAAATGCTAGAATATTCCACAGAGTGTTGTGAAAATTGAAAAAAAAAACCAGTTTGATTGGTACGCCCAGTATACAATGATAATTTACCTGTCTAGAAACAATATTATTACAGCGATATAGTTAAAGAATAAGGCTATAACATATTAAAGAAATACTTAAATCGGAGAATAGGTTTAGGCGATACGAGCCATCAAAAATGACCCATTTTTTGGGGTGCCCGTTTTTCGTGCCGGTGAATGTATCTATTAAATAATCTAAATTATTTTTAAAAATCTTATTAAAAGCTTAAATACAAGAAATGTAGGTAAATGTTCTCATTTAACGAAATTTCCGAAAATTGTGTATTTTTTTGACCCAAGTAGGCTGAAAAATCGATTTTATAGTTATTGTTATTTCGAAAGTAATAAAACGTGTAAAAATTACAAAAAAATTGAATGTACAATTACAATTGAATGGAATTAAATACACGATAAAATGAATCAAGAGCGATAAAAAGTTTAAAGTAATAAATTCTAGTAATAATATAAAATACAGTAAACTCTCTCTTAAGGGGGTAGGCGCAAAATCTCTGTCCAATGCTATTTAAATACATTTATTTTTTTCGAATCCTGAGAAAACTAATAAATATTTTTTAAAAAATACACCCAGAATGAAAGATAACATTATTACGGAGGACCGAAAGTCCCTTAGAATAAAAAAAAGTTTCTTTTGAATGAAATATTCGAAATTAAAAATCACACTAACTTTTCTCTTGTTTTTTCATCCCATTATCTTTATTAAAATAAACATATATTAGGTATATAAGTTATTAAAATAAACATTATATAAGTTTTCAGGGACTTTCTGCCCTCGGTAATAATGTAAGCTTCCATTCTGCGTTTAAATTTTTCAAAAATACTTATTAGTTTTCTCAGAATTCGAAAAAAATTAATGCATTTAATTAGCACTGGACTAAGATTTTGCGCCTATCCCCAACGAGCACCTCCTCTATACGGACGGTATTTAAAACAAAATTCATTTGCCGATATACTGAGCCTGTACTCTTCCGGACAATCCCTTAAAATGATGTGTACCTAAATGAAAAAAAAAATACATAGATATTTTTTCCAAATATTTTAGAATACAAAACTACAATATTTATATTTTATTATTTCAAATTAACACAGAGATGACAACGATTGATATTTGATAACTCTTTACCTTATCAGCAGTAGGTAATAAAAATCTGGTTCTAGTGTGGGATCCGTCATTAAAATATTTTGTGTGTCGGTCATTAAAAGAAATGTGACACCATAACGCGTTGCTCTAATAATACTTTAACATTGATATTATGTTGTGACTAAAAATGTTAACGGAATGTCTGCTTGGCAAAAGAAAACATCGGCACAATATCAATTTTCTTCTTTGATATGTTACCTATGTGTATGCCAAATTTCATGTCAATCTTAAGTGGTTTTTTAAAATTTATGGGTTTTGCAATATTTTACCGTCAGCGAACGGACTAATAGAAGAGGATCCGATATAAGGCCGATCTGCATCGATATATTTAATGGATAACAATAATTATTGGATATGTAATTTAGTATGTTAACAATTATAAAAAACAAGGGGTGCATGATCTAATTTTCTTCTGACTATAATCAATTAATAATTAATAAATTACTTTTATCTACTCTATGTCATATTATAATATATAAATTTTTAGTTTGTGAAAACTGTCATTATAGATAGCAGTGCTTTAAAGTAAGCATGAAGTAACAATGTATTTTAAATGGGATTTACTTTTTCTCACTGTTTTTGACACACTTTCATATAATTAAATATTCTTTCTTAACTTTCGCGTTTCATGGTGATGACATCTTCTTTTTCTTCAAGTGCCATCTCCGCGAAGGAGGTCGGCAATCATCATAGCTATTCGGACCTTGGAGACGGCTGCTCTGAAAAGTTCGTTTGATGTACATCCGTACCATTCTCTCAGGTTGCGCAACCACGATATTCTGCGTCTCCCTATGCTTCTTTTTCCTTGAATCTTTCCCTGCATAATGAGTTGGAGCAAGTTGTATCTCTCTCCACGTGTAATATGTCCGAGATATTCCAATTTTCTGGTTTTAATTGTATTCAAGACTTCCATTTCTTTATTCACCTTTCTCAGAACCTCTTTGTTTGTGACGTGTTCTGTCCATGATATTTTTAGAATTCTTCTATATACCCACATCTCGAATGATTCCAGTTTTTTCATTGATGCCGCATTCAAGGTCCAAGCTTCCATTCCGTAAAACAGAGTCGAGAAAACGTAGCACCTAGCCAACCTTATTCTTAGCTCTAACCTTAGATCTCTTGTGCAGAGCACAAGAGAGGTGATGACATAATGAGCAATAAATTACAAAAAAAAATTTGACAGTTTTGTGGTTTGAAAGAAATTAGAATTTTTATATGTCACAGTTCTAAGAATTGTAGAATAGAAATGAATTCCAGTGACGAAGAGTTACAGTATTTTTATTTGTTTATCGTAGATAAAATATTGTATGAAATTGTGCGTGAAGTACTTTTTGCGAACTTACGCGATGTATAGCACTCACTCCGTTTCATAAATAACTATTTTCATATATTAAAAAAAAAATGTTTCGACCCGGGTAGATATTATTCCAGATTTTCAGATTTGGGCACAGAGTTGGATTGTTGGGGCATATATGGAGAGCAGGTAGCGCAACAACTATAAACTCAATTTTACAATGGAGACCCGGAGTTAGAAGGAGACGCGGAGGAACTAGAATAAATGGTTACATGAATTAAAGGAAGATTTATATAGGGCAGGAATTAGAGACTAGCAGAAAAACAAAAGAGGATAGAAAGAAATGGAGAAGCATAGTCAATAGTATCGAGTAGCAGATTGGGAAAAATCTGCTCGAAAAAGATGGATCTAGATAGCTTTTTAGCGGGTAATCCCCACCTGGAGGGTTTAGCCATTTAATTTTTTATTACATATTATTATTGGTACATCAAAAATTAAAAGGACGGTGCCTGTAATAAAATCTAAAATATTAAAATTTTCTATAAGTTCAAATTTATTTATTAACATTTTTGATATAATTTTCATAAATAAATGACTTACTATTAACACTTTTTTAATTAATTAAAATAAATCCATTTTACAGCAATAATAATATATTAGTATTTTTGTTAAAATAAATATCAATCATATTATCATAAATAACACAGGTTTACAAAAAAAACTAAATTTCGGACAATTTGACGAAACCATATGACAAGGGGGTTTTTGGAGTGGCTGATCACAAATCCGGGGTCTGCTCACCTCTATCGCGTCAGGTAAAGGTCATTTCAAGGTCAAATCAAGATAAATCGACAGTCGCTCTGAAAAAGTATATTAGGGGGTTCTTGGGGTCGCTGAAGATGAATCCGGAGTCCGCTGACCTCTATCTCGTCTAGTTCAACGTCATTTTAAGGTCAAATCAACATAAATTGACACAATTGCTCTGAAAGTATAGGGAGTTTTGGGGTCGCTGATCATGAAAACTGCGGTCCGTTGAGCTCTACTACGTCATGTAAAGGTCATTTCAAGTTCAAATCAGGAGGAGTTAACAAAATTGATTTGACCTTGAAATGGCCTTTACCTGACGTGGTTGAGCTCAACGGGCCCAAGTTTTGTGATCAGGGACCCCAAAAACACCCTAATATACTTTTTCACAGCGATTGTGTTGATTTATCTTGATTTGACCTCGAAATGACCTTCAGCTACACGTGATAGAGGTCAGCGGATCCGGGATTCGTTATAAGCGACCCCAAAACCCTCCTAATATACTTTTTCAGAGCGACTGTCGATTTATCTTGATTTGTCCTTGAAATAACCTTTACCTGACGTGATAGAGGTTAGCGAACCCCGGATTCGTAACCAGCGACCCCAAAAACCCCCCTAGTCATATGGTTTCGTCAAATAGTCCGAAATGTATTTTTTTGTAAACCTGTATAATCAAATGAATATCAATATTTTAATTTAAATAGACAACTTTAAAACACAGACAACTGTATTCACAGTAAAAGTTTCAAAAGATCACACATTACGCTCAAAATAGGAGGTAAATCTAGCAGACGAGTCGTTGTGACTTCCAAAATATGACAACACCGCTGGAAGTGACAACGCGCCTTGAACTACCCTATATATGGAAGCCATAACGTATGCTGTACGCTTCGGTATATACGTATATATATACAAAATTTATTTTGGTAAATCCTTTCCCCTCAATAGGTAGACCCATTTTATAAGCCCCCCTTTTACCAAATACACCATTTTTAAAAAATAATTCCTAGTAGAAAAGGTGGATATATATATATACAGTGCTGTTTTTGTGACGGTACGCGCCGGTACGCCGTACCGGCACCTTTTGGGACAAAAAAAAAACAAAAAAAAACAACAAATATTTTGTAACTTTAGGTGAGCCATTATGCGATTGATGCGATGTAGAACTTACAACTTTGTATTTAACGCGAGACAGGTGGGATCACGATCGGTAGAATTCTATTTTGCTGACGTCACAAAACGAATTTTACAATGCGAGAATCGACGGTTGCTAGGCAACGTGACGTCTGCAAAATAGAATTCTACTCATCGTGATCTCACCACTGTACTTTCTTCTACCCTCCCCGCATTCTCCGCGTCTAATTATTTTAACCAGCCCAAAAAACGAAAACTAGATGAACAATCTCAAAAATGCTTAACATCGCCAGTGATATTGAACCAAACGGCTTCACTAGTGTCTAGTTCATCCAGCGTTAATTTGTCTTCTTCTGTTGATGGCGGCAAAGAAGGTGATAAGCATTGGCCAGACTGTTGGACTTTTGAACAAAGGAGTGAACATTGTAGGAAAAACGATTGGCTTATTGTACAAAACAAAAAGTTAGGGTATGACGTTTGCGGAAAAGTTGGAAAAAAATGGTATGAAAATGGCCAAGCAGTGGACTGAATGTGATGTTAGTAGTTTTGGAGAGAGTCGAGCTCAGCAGCAAACTTCACTAAGAAAAAAGATATTTGATTACAAAGTTAGTGCTGCTCATGAAGCTGCTGTTAAGATTTTTGCAGATTCACAGAAAGAAACTTAAGAAAGGTTTTTTTTAAAACAGTGTCAAAAGAAATAGAAGTAACGGCGCGAGTTTTTCGAACTGCTTATAAGGTAGCAAAGGAAAATCAATCTTTCAACCACTTTTAGGCGGAAATAGATGTTCAAGAGCTAAACGGGTTAGATATGGGCAGAATTTTATATTCACGGAACGCTTGTGCTAATATGTATAATTATTACTCACATAAGTTCAGAAATGAAGAAACAAGTTGTACAGGAAATAGTAGAAGGGACTGATAAATTTGCGGTTATTATTGATGAATCAACAACATTAAGTAAAAAATCAACATTTATTTTGTACCTTAGAGTGTGCCTAAAAAAGTTTAATATGGAGTCACCTGTGAACTTGTTTTTAGACCTTGTGGAACTGGAAAATGTGCCGTCTCGTGAAATTTTTAATGCTGTTATGAAATGCCTTGAAGGACACAAAATAGACGAAAACGTTTTAAAAAGTAGACTTGTTGCTTTAGCATGTGATGGAGCAGCAGTGATGCTTGGAGCGAAGTCTGGGGTTGGTGTACTGTTGAAAAAGAAGTTTCCATCTATTGTTATTTGGCATTGCTGTAATCATAGATTTGAGTTGTGTGTGAGTGACGTGGTAAAGAAAATGGCAAGTATAAACCGGTTCAAGGGATTTATAGACAAACTATACGTACTGTATCACGCCTCGTCCAAGAACAGTCGGGAGCTGCACGTATGTGACGATGAGCCTGGTGTACAACTGTTAAAAATCGGTAGAATTTTGAACACGCGGTGGGTCGCATCAAAAGTTTTCGCACAGATTCGGCCGTTTGGGAAAATTATGAGGTCTTAGCCAACCATTTTGCAGCAGCCAAAGTAGATCAGACGCGTGGTCCTTTGGAAAGATCCAAATACGAAAGCCTACACAGAAAGTTTCATTTTGGATTTGGGACTGATGTGCGACGCACTGCAAGAACTGTCTGATGTTAGTGAGGAGTTACAACATGGAGACCTTGACCTATTTCGAGCTAACAAGAAACTTCAGATTTTGATTAACACGTTTGTTTCTTGGAAAGGCAGTCCTGGAATGTTTTATGCGCAAGCTGAGACAGCTGTCAACAACAGAAGTTTTATGTAAAATCTAAAGAAGACCCCATCAATGCTGTTGTGTTTTATGACCACCTTGCTCAATCAATCGAAAAGAGGATGCTCAGTGGAGACGATGCAGTGTTGGCCAATTGTGCCCGCATAGTTGACAGAAGCACGGCCCAAAAACATTAAAGACAATACTTTTGGGGAAAGAGACATTGAAGCGCTCGCAGTTCGTCTACAAGTGAACAAACGAGAGGCAATTAAATCCTTCAGAAAATATGTTTTTGACAATTGTAGAAATTTGGATAAAATTATGAGAACAATTAATAGCTACCCAGAAAATTTGCTACGTTTGACAACAGCTTTAAAGACAATACCAATATCTTCCAGTGAGTGCGAAAGGGGATTTTCCCAAATGAACCTGATAATTACTGTTGGCAGAGCTTCCCTACTCACAAAAACTGTTTCTTCATTAATGTTTGTGAAGTTAAACGGCCCACCTCTTACTCGATTTGAACCCTCGAAGTACGTGAATTCGTGGCTGCTTCGGGGACGGCACTCAGCATTGGACACAAACAGCAAGGAAAGAGGCAGAGAAGAGACTTGCGACAAAAACTTCTCCAAACTTTGGACAGTTCTATAAACTGTAAGTTATCAAATTTATTGCTTTTTCTTGTAAAATGTAGCTATGATCTAAAAACTTACACTGATTAATTTGTTACTGAATACTGACTAATTTGTTACTTTTGAACTGTTATTTGGAAAATTATGCAATAAAATATGTAAACTAAGATTTTGTGCGTTTTTTATAATATGCCATTGAAATGTGTACAAGATTAAATTCCTACAGTAGGCCAGTTAGCAAATACAGTTTTTTCCAGTAAAAGCAGACATACCTGTTAAGAAACCACAAGTTTAATAGGAGTAAAAAATTTCAAATTTTCTGAGAAAAATAATCTTTGTACTCTTATTTTATCAATGATGTAGCCAAGTAGAGATGGTCTTAGATTTTTTATAGTATTCAGGTCAAATTATACACAAATTCTTAAATTTGTTCTTGCTCCCAAATAGCTTTAAATGCCCTTTTTGAGGCTAAATTTACAAAGTTTTCCCGGGGCCTGACCCCTCTTCTGAATACCCCCAGGCTCCCGGAACATTGCGTACCGGAACCTATATTGTTACAAAGACAGCACTGTATATATATATATATATATATATATATATATATATATATATATATATATATATATATATATTGATGCACATTAAGTTGTGACTTCCGGTATACAGAAGAGGCTGTCCGACTTCCACATTTTCTACTAGGAATTATTTTTTTTAAATTGTGTATTTGGTAAAAGGGGGGCTTATAAAATGGGTCTACCTATTGAGGGGAAAGGATTTACCAAAATAAATTTTGTATATATATACGTATATACCGAAGCGTACAGCATACGTTATGGCTTCCATATATAGGGTAGTTCAAGGCGCGTTGTCACTTCCAGCGGTGTTGTCATATTTTGGAAGTCACAACGACTCGTCTGCTAGATTTACCTCCTATTTTGAGCGTAATGTGTTCTTTTGAAACTTTTACTGTGAATACAGTTGTCTGTGTTTTAAAGTTGTCTATTTAAATTAAAATATTGATATTCTTTTGATTATACAAGTTTACAAAAAATACATTTCGGACTATTTGACGAAACCATACGACTAGGGGGTTTTTGGGGTCGCTGGTTACGAATCCGGGGTTCGCTAACCTTTATCACGTCAGGTAAAGGTTATTTCAAGGGCAAATCAAGATAAATCGACAGTCGCTCTGAAAAAGTATATTAGGAGGTTTTTGGGGTCGCTTATAACGAATCCAGGATCCGCTGACCTCTATCACGTCTAGCTGAAGGTCATTTCGAGGTCAAATCAAGATAAATCAACACAATCGCTGTGAAAAAGTATATTAGGGTGTTTTTGGGGTCCCTGATCCAACGGCGGATCCAGCAACCTTGCAAGGTGGGGGCAATGAAATAAAAAATTTCTCGTCACTGGCGTACGCAGGACTCTTTTTCGGGATGATCTGTTATTTTATTCTTCTTCATGTAAGTATCATATCCTTTCAGAGAGGTGGTTACGGTCATAACTATCTTAATTTTATTCACTGCCACCCTAATCAATCATGAAGTTCTTCTTCGCCCTGGACTGCGTTTGCCTGCTATTTTTGTAGCAACCTATATTTGGGACCTCTCATTACATGTCCGAAATACTCCAGTTTTCTCTTCTTAATGCTTTTTATAATCGCAGTAGTCTTGCTGAGACGTTCTAGTATTGTGGAGTTTTGAATCTTCTCGTCCCAAGAAACTCTTAAAATTATTCTATAGCACCACATCTCGAGAGCCTCAGGGCGATTTAGATCGACTTAGTTCACAGTTCAAGACTCGACACCATACAGTAAGACCGAGAAACGTAGGTCCTTAATGCCAATTTTAAGTTTCTGTTACATGACACTTTGGACATCCTTCTAAAAGTGGCTCTTATTCGGGCTCTTTGTTTTAGAATTATAATTTTATAAAATAAGATAGTTTTTGTTTTTCAAAGTGTATTAAAAGTAACGAAAATGAATAATTTTCCTACTTCATGATGCTGTGCGCAGCCCACAGCGTCTATTGGAAACCACCGGCTTACTTTATTGCAGTCGACAATACAAACATTTCTAGAAAACAAATTACCATAACATAGCAGCGGCAATTACTATTTTTATCTGGACTGGCATTGAATTGAATAGATGGTAGGTAATAAACAGATTTTTTGTGGGAATTTTTCATTTGTTATGTTCCAAAGACTTTTTAATAATTTTCTATTCCAAGGAATTCTGCCATATTTAGGTATGTTTCAGTTATTCAGTTATCAACAGGACACAAAACTCACTATTTTTTTTCAACCGTAGGTAATCTCTTTCTTAAAAAAACTGTCAGTAGACACCAGGCGAGGTCTCAAGGAGGGGGCAATTGACCCCATTGACCCCCCTTGGATCCGCGCCTGCCCTGATCACAAAACTGGGGCCCGTTGAGCTCAACCACGTCAGGTAAAGGCCATTTCAAGGTCAAATCAATTTTGTTAAGTCCTCCTGATTTGAACTTGAAATGACCTTTACATGACGTGGTAGAGCTCAACGGACCGCAGTTTTCATGATCAGCGACCCCAAAACTCCCTATACTTTCAGAGCGATTGTGTCAATTTATGTTGATTTGACCTTAAAATGACGTTGAACTAGACGAGATAGAGGTCAGCGGACTCCGGATTCGTCTTCAGCGACCCCAAGAACCCCCTAATATACTTTTTCAGAGCGACTGTCGATTTATCTTGATTTGACCTTGAAATGACCTTTACCTGACGCGATAGAGGTGAGCAGACCCCGGATTTGTGATCAGCCACTCCAAAAACCCCCTTGTCATATGGTTTCGTCAAATTGTCCGAAATTTAGTTTTTTTTTGTAAACCTGTGTTATTTATGATAATATGATTGATATTTATTTTACAAAAATACTAATATATTATTATTGCTGTAAAATGGATTTATTGGAATTAATTAAAAAAGTGTTAATAGTAAGTCATTTATTTATGAAAATTATATCAAAAATGTTAATAAAAAAATTTGAACTTATAGAAAATTTTAATATTTTAGATTTTATTACAGGCACCGTCCTTTTAATTTTTAATGTACCAATAATAATATGTAATAAAAAATTAAATGGCTAAACACTCCAGGTGGGGATTAGCCGCTAAAAAGCTATCTAGATCCATCTTTTTCGAGCAGATTTTTCCCAATCTGCTACTCGATACTATTGACTATGCTTCTCCATTACTTTCTATCCTCTTTCTTTTTCTGCTAGTCTCTAATTCCTGCCCTATATAAATCTTCCTTTAATTCCTGTAACCATTTATTCTAGTTCCTCCGCGTCTCCTTCTAACTCCGGGTCTCCATTGTAAAATTGAGTTTATAGTTGTTGCGCTACCTGCTCTCCATATATGCCCCAACAATCCAACTCTGTGCCCAAATCTGAAAATCTGGAATAATATCTACCCGGGTCGAAACATTTTTTTTAATATATGAAAATAGTTATTTATGAAACGGAGCGAGTGCTATACATCGCGTAAGTTCGCAAAAAGTACTTCACGCACAATTTCATACAATATTTTATCTACGATAAACAAATAAAAATACTGTAACTCTTCGTCACTGGAATTCATTTCTATTCTACAATTTTTAGAACTTTGACATATAAAAATTCTAATTTCTTTCAAACCACAAAACTGTCAAATTTTTATTTGTAATGTATTGCTCATTATGTCATCACCTCTCTTGTGCTCTGCACAAGAGATCTAAGGTTAGAGCTAAGAATAAGGTTGGCTAGGTGCTACGTTTTCTCGACTCTGTTTTACGGAATGGAAGCTTGGACCTTGAATGCGGCATCAATGAAAAAACTGGAATCATTCGAGATGTGGGTATATAGAAGAATTCTAAAAATATCATGGACAGAACACGTCACAAACAAAGAGGTTCTGAGAAAGGTGAATAAAGAAATTGAAGTCTTAAATACAATTAAAACCAGAAAATTGGAATATCTCGGACATATTACACGTGGAGAGAGATACAACTTGCTCCAACTCATTATGCAGGGAAAGATTCAAGGAAAAAGAAGCATAGGGAGACGCAGAATATCGTGGTTGCGCAACCTGAGAGAATGGTACGGATGTACATCAAACGAACTTTTCAGAGCAGCCGTCTCCAAGGTCCGAATAGCTATGATGATTGCCGACCTCCGTCGCGGAGATGGCACTTGAAGAAGAAGAAGATGTCATCACCATGAAACGCGAAAGTTAAGAAAGAATATTTGATTATATGAAAGTGTGTTAAAAACAGTGAGAAAAAGTAAATCCCATTTAAAATACATTGTTACTTCATGCTTACTTTAAAGCACTGCTATCTATAATGACAGTTTTCACAAACTAAAAATTTATATATAAAATGACATAGAGTAGATAAAAGTCATTTATTAATTATTAATTGATTATAGTCAGAAGAAAATTAGATCATGCACACCTTGTTTTTTATAATTGTTAACATACTAAATTACATATCCAATAATTATTGTGATCCATTAAATAGATCGATGCAGATCGGCCTTATATCGGATCCTCTTCTATTAGTCCGTTCGCTGACGGTAAAATATTGCAAAACCCATAAATTTTAAAAAACCACTTAAGATTGACATGAAATTTGGCATACACATAGGTGACATATCAAAGAAAATTGATATTGTGCCGATGTTTTCTTTTGCCATGGGGGTGACTTTCACCTCGTCTGGGGATGAAAAAATATACGTTTAAAATAAGTCCGGAAATGGATTAACTGACTAATTCTAAGGAACTATTGTTCTTTTTTGTTCATTTTTCAACAAAAAAAACACATTTTAACGGTTTTTTTTGCAATTAACTCAAAAAGTAAGTATTTTATGGAAGAAAACATTCTTAAGAAAAATACAGCCCATAAAAAAATGGTGTACTTATGTATGAGATCCCTAGACCCAGTAAAAGAAGAGTTGTAACTAATGACAAATAGGTTCATACACGTCAAATTTCAAATTGAATATTCCAACGTGAAGTGTCAAAAACTAAAGCACTTTTTGGGGAACACTCATTACAACTTTTTTGTAATGTTTAAAAAAAGGTTAAAAAGTTTTTCGCATTAAATTAAGGAAGTTAGCAAATAAAATTTATCGTCACCACTTCACAAGTTGATTTACTCGTGTATGTATTGTTTATAAATATGATCTGTAAGCTTCATTGGTTCAAAGTGCTTATTTTTGAAGGGGATGTAATTGAAAGGGATTGAACTAGTCACTAACCAACTGTGTATGCCAATTTTGAACAGCCATATCTTAACCAATATTGGTCTCAAAGAAAAAAACATAATCCTAAATATTCAGAAAAGCAAAACCTACATTTTTTACTCTTCGTAATTTTTGGTAGCACTAATAAATTTTATGTCATTTTAAAAAAAAGCGTCTCTTTCAAAATTTAAACAATTTTACTTTAAAACCCAATTTTTTCAAAAATTAGCCCTTTACTTAGCCCGAATTAAGGGGTGATTTTCGGAGTTTTTTAAGAAAAATAGGACCTACTTTATTTTGAAAGTATCTTTCTTAATTTTAACGCTAGAAACTTTTTTAGAAAACATAAAAAAGATTTTTTTAAAACTTTCAAAAAGTTGTAATAAGTTTTCTCAGAACAGTGCATCATTTTTTAGTTGCTATCATTTTTTGGTTATTTCAAGTCAAGTTATTCATTTTTAAATTTGACGAATATGAACCTGTTTCCTGTTTTACATTAGCTACAAAGCTACAACTTTGCTTCTACTGATTCTAAAAAGTTATACGTACTTCAATTTTGTTACTTTATAAGCTATATTTTTAATGTTTTTCCCGATAACATACCTACTTACTTTTTGAGTTATTGGCAAAAAACCGTATAAAAGTGTTTTTTGTTGAAAAATTGACATATCGACTAGCCAATAAGTCAAAAAGTATTAACTTAGTGAAAAATTCTATATAACAGAAGTTGCTTAGAATTAGTGTGTTTATCCATTTCCGAACTTATTTTGAACGTATATTTTTTCCCTCCGATTAGAGGAGAAACTCAACCCCCAGGGCAAAGTTTTCTTTTCACTTTTTTCTTTTACATGGGTCCTATGTGTAAACTAAATTTCACGTCAATCCGTTCTTTAAAATTTGGAGCAAAAACCGTTAATGAACTATACTATCTCCGTAAGATCGTAAAAAACGAATCAGAATATTTTTCCTGTCGACTAAGATACAACCTGGAATACCTACTTTCAATACACCAATAATAATTATTATTGCGTTTTTTATAAATGCATAAAAGCATAATATTTTAGTACATATTTCAATTCAACTGTTTTTTGCATAATTTAAGGTTTTTTAGTGCATATTTCCCGATCTCTATTAATTTAATGTATTTCTCCATGAGTTTACAGCAAAAATCTTGATAATTATGTTTGTTTTGACTGTTTTGTTTGTATAATTATTGTTTTATCATACAGTCAAAGTCTCCCTTCAATCCCAAACATTTTTAAAAGAAAATACAATTTTTATTGGATATGTTCAATCAAGCAGACATTCCGTTAACATTTTTAGTCACAACATAATATCAATGTTAAAGTATTATTAGAGCAACGCGTTATGGTGTCACATTTCTTTTAATGACCGACACACAAAATATTTTAATGACCGATCCCACACGAACCAGATTTTTATTACCTACTGCTGATAAGGTAAAGAGTTATCAAATACCACTCGTTGTCATCTCTGTGTTAATTTGAAATAATAAAATATAAATATTGTAGTTTTGTATTCTAAAATATTTGGAAAAAATACCTATGTATTTTTTTTTTCATTTAGGTACACATCATTTTAAGGGATTGTCCGGAAGATAGGCCAGGGTAATCAGACAAAAATATACCCTGTTCGTGACACTCGAGCAGCCAGGGTACTGAATCGTTTTTTCGACAGGTAATACCTATAAGAGCAAATTGTAACTATTTCCTGCGTAGGATCTGGCGGCCATTTTAATTTATAAACAATTAAGTGTCAAAAATGGCATTTTTCCCTTTTATTTTCAAATTAATGGAAAACAGTGAAACTTATGGTTTTCTTAGTACAAATATCTTTTAGATTATGGAAAAAGCTTTAAAATTACGTATTACAAAGTTTGATATACTCATTTATTGTTAATATAATTGCGAAAAAAGTCGGAATTGCAAAAAAAGTCGGAATTGCAAAAAAAAAGTATTTTCGCAATAACTGTTGTAAAAATTAGTGTACAGGTTTGAAATTTTTGTCAAATGAGGGTTCTTTGGTGCTTAATATGTGATAAAAATTTCAAAGCGATTCATTCCATTGTTTAAATTTTATTCGAATTGTTTATCTCAGAGAGCATTTTTTTTGAAATAACATAAGTCAGAAAAAAATGACGTTAGAACCATTCCATAGGTGTCAAATGGAAGAGCATGAGCTATATTTTCAACTTGGTTTAAAAAAGCAAATAAAAAATGCATTTATTAGTAATAAATAATTATGCAAAAGTATCGTAAATCTTTCCTTATAAACTTTTTGGATAACTTTTTCCAAAAAAATTAACTTTTTTACCCTGTTTTAAGTGCAAAACTACCAAGTAATGTTATTTATATCATAATTGATAAAAAATTGTAATAAATATATATAATTTCTTATATAACAAAATAAAAAGTTTATAAGGAAAGATTTATGATACTTTTGCATAATTAATTATTAATAATAAATACATTTTTTATTCGGTTATTTTAAACCAGGTTGAAAATATAGCTCATGCTCTTTCATTTGACACCTGTGGAATGGTTCTAACGTCATTTTTTTCTGACTTATGTTATTGCGAAAAAAATGCTCTCTGGGATAAACAATTTGAATAAAATTTAAACAATTGAATGAATCGCTTTGAAATTTTTATCACATATTAAGCATCAAAGAACCCTTATATGACAAGAATTTCAAATCTGTACACTAATTTTTACAATAGATATTGCGAAATTAATTTTTTTTGCAATTCCGGCATTTTTTCGCAATTATATTTACAATAAATGAGTATATCAAACTTTGTAATACGTCATTTTAAAGCTTTTTCCATAATCTCAAAGATATTTGTACTAAGAAAACCATAAGTTTCACTGTTTTCCATTGATTTGAAAAAAGAGGGAAAAATGCCATTTTTTGACACTTAATCGTTTATAAATAAAAATGGCCGCCAGATCCTACGCAGGAAATAGTTACAATTTGCTCTTATAGGTATTACCTGTCGAAAAAACGCTTCAGTACCCTGGCTGCTGGAGTGTCATGGGAAAAACCTTATTACCCTGGACTAAGAGTACAGGCTCAATATATCGGCAAATGAATTTTGTTTTAAATACCGTCCGTATAGAGGAGGTGCTCGTTGGGGATAGGCGCAAAATCTTGGTCCAGTGCTAATTAAATGCATTAATTTTTTTCGAATTCTGAGAAAACTAATAAGTAATTTTGAAAAATTTAAACGCAGAATGGAAGCTTACATTATTACCGAGGGCAGAAAGTCCCTGAAAACTTATATAATGTTTATTTTAATAACTTATATACCTAATATATGTTTATTTTAATAAAGATAATGGGATGAAAAAACATGAGAAAAGTTAGTGTGATTTTTAATTTCGAATATTTCATTCAAAAGAAACTTTTTTTTATTCTAAGGGACTTTCGGTCCCCCGTAATAATGTTATCTTTCATTCTGGGTGTATGTTTTAAAAAATATTTATTAGTTTTCTCAGGATTCGAAAAAAAATAAATGTATTTAAATAGCATTGGACAGAGATTTTGCGCCTACCCCCTTAAGATAGAGTTTACTGTATTTTATATTATTACTAGAATTTATTACTTTAAACTTTTTATCGCTCTTGATTCATTTTATCGTGTATTTAATTACATTCAATTGTAATTGTACATTCAATTTTTTTGTATATTTTTACACGTTTTATTACTTTCGAAATAACAATACCAATCTATTACTAAACAATTACAATCTATTTTTCAGCCTACTTGGTTCCAAAAAAATACACAATTTTCGGAAATTTCGTTAAATGAGAACATTTACCTACATTTCTTGTATTTATGAGGAAACAGTAGCGATTAACAGGTAGCGAAAACGCGTTCCAAGATTGCGGCTGTAATCTTGAATATTTTTTCGAGATATTTGGCACACGTATTCGTAATATAATAAAGAATGGCGGTACAGACCCCAATTTGAAAAATATATTAATATGTGGAAATTACTCTGTAATTAAATACAATATTAAAAAAAAGAGCCTGTACCGCAATTAAGAAGAACAAGAAAATAAACTTTGTTTATCCGATGCCTAGATTTTGTGTAATTTTGGAACTACTAAAATTTTTTATTCCATTAGTAGTTCCAAAATGACACAAGATCTAGGCATCGGATAAAAAAGTTTATTTAAAGAAAGTGTATTTTTTTTCTTCTTAATGGCGGTACGGGCTCGTTTTTTTAATATTGTATGTAATTATAGAGTAATTTCCAGATACTAACATATTTCCCAAATTGGTGTGATGGTACACGACAACCCTCACGGAATTTTCCTAATTTATTTGTTATAAGAATAAGGTCAATATTATAGTTGCAATTTGTATAATTTATTACGATAGTAGCAAAGTTCAAAGTATTCAACTCATTCGCAAGACTGCAAACACAGCACACGTCATTATTGAAATACGTATAGCATAACCATATATGGTAATACATATGGGCATTGTTTTTAATATAATAAGATATAAGTGGGAAGGTCGAGTACCTGAGACATTCATTGTTGTATCAGTGTGTTCGCTGAACTCTGCTGGCGCGTGGTCAGGGGATATAGTTACCGAGATATGGGTCACCTTGACCTATCCTAACTATAATGTCGGTCGACGTAGTTGTAACTGTACCTTTAACCTATAAAGAATAAAGATATGTAGAAAGTTTAAGTTTGTTTGTTCGGGAGTGTCTTCGTCCAGCAACCCCCAACATCACATGGCGACCCGTGCCTTAAGTTAAAGAATGGAGTTTTCTGGTTCGCATATAGATTGAGGTATGCAGCTCTACACGTAAGATGGGAAACAACCAGAATAAAGAAAAAGAGGAACAGATCTTCATAAACCAAGCAGGCAACAGCGGAGGTGTGACAGCTGAAACCGGCGAAAACGAGAAGCTATCAATCCCTGGAGTTTTGGGAATTGTATCGTTCAGCCTGGCCATAATCATCGTCGGATGGCTACTGTATCGACGATGGAAGAAGCAGCTTCGACGCCACATCCGACAGGAAGTATCTAAATCAATGGAGATGCTGAGGTTAGACGCCCAGAATCCAGGACCAAATGCATAGACACATGAACCCATATTCGTGAGTAATTTTTCTTTTTAATACAATACAGTTTAACTGCTTATGAAGTAAGTTTGATGACTATTTTTTTTATTTTCATATTGAAATTTTGATTTTTTTTTTATTATATAATTACTCACTTACTTATTTACTGACACTTTAAATATTGACGGTTATCCAATATTATTGATCCTTTTATTTTACTTACATTTATGTTTTATTATATTATTTTATATGTTACATTTTGTTATATTTGATAAACTTAACGGCAATGATAAGCTTTACGAAGTAATTGAGACTTCGAGACACTAGGCCATATACTATTGAGTAACGTAGGCAGGCCAAGCCGAATTTATGTTCGAGGAAAGATTTCAACGTATTCTGGAAGATATAACTATATTAAATAGGAATCTCACAAAAGACACTATAGAACGAAGGAAAAATAAGCTAATCACAGATAAATGGGTGGAAAAACTCAGGACTATCACGGAACAGTTTAGGACGGTGCATAAAATATACAAAGGTGACAGCTGTAAGGCAGCAGAAGACAAATTCATTGCAGATATTATTGCAAAAATTGGAGAAAAGATCGGAAAAGTCCAAACAGAACTACGGAAAAGACAAGTTGAACATAACAACGACAAGATGGGAGAGAAATTCGAACTGAAAACAGCAGGGAACCTGATCCCTCACATAGGAAACACCGAAGAATCAATTAGAGCATTCATAGACGCAATTGAACTGTACGATGAATTTTTAGATGATGAAGGAAAACCGCAACTAACAAAGTACCTGTTGAAGGTGAAACTAACGCAAGCAGCAAAATTACGACTGAAGACCACTTACAACTCAAACGCGGCACTAATAACCGATATTAAAGAAAAGTTTCTAGTAAAACAATCTATCCCTGTTCTGTCAGCGGAGATCAACTCAGCGAAACAAGAGAATAGGTCAATAGAAAAATTTGGAAGAAGTTTAGAGGAGCTCATGGCTAAATTAACAATAGCACAAGCAGAGGGAAACAGAGATGCAGAAGAAGTGCTGGCCAAAGTAAACAAAAAAATTGCAATAAGCGTGTTTACTAACGGTTTAAAAAATGACAAGATAAAGACAATTTTGAAAGCCAAGAACTTTAGCACTTTAGCGGAAGCGATAACAAGCGCAAAGAACGAAGAATCGCTAACTCGAACGGAAACTGCAGGAATGTACCACATGAATAAAACATATAGAGGCGGAAGAAGAAATACAACAAACGGATACAAAAATAGTTTTGACAGGAGAAAAGAAGGTAACAAGACATATAATAATAGAAATACAAATGGAAACGAAGTAAGACAATATCATAACAGAGGTAGGTCTCAAAGAAACAGAGGAGCAGGACATGGTCATCGAGGGAGAAATAATAATTGGTCGCAAGGTAGAAACCCCAGCAACAGAAATTCACCAGGAGCATATTTCGCAACAGAGGAGCAGCCCCGCCAAGAGCAACCACACACAAGCACAATACAAGAAGTAGATTTTTTTCGTGGCCCATCAAATGGAGGCAGATAATTCCACAGCAAGTGGATTAAATTATATTAATGTTTATTACAGAGGAAAACGCAAAAAACTATTAATTGACACTGGCGCAACAGTCAGCGTTTTATTTGAAGAATGTTTAGATAAAAACTACACCGACATAAACAAAACCCGACGTATTAGCTTGCGAGGTGTTACCGGAAAAACTATATATACAAGGGGAACCTTATTGTGTGACCTTGAAATATTAGATAACTCAGAGAAGATAACGTTGACACAGGAATTTGCAGTTATGAAGAGTTTCACAAATAAAGTCGATGGGGTTATTGGTAGCGATTTTTTATACCAATATTTTGCTACAATAGATTACGAATCCTTAAAATTATCGTTACATGTAGAAGGAATGAGAAGAGATTTTAAAATGCTATCTATGGGAGAAATTTATACGATAATAATACCTAGGAGATGTGAAAAATTATTTTTTTTCGAGATCGGGACACACTACGGAGATTTTGTAACTATACCACAGGAGATAGCGGAAGGAATTTTCTCGGCAGGAACAGTCTCAAAACCAGTCGACGGAAAAATACCAATAAGGATATTAAATATCAATGATAGAGAAATAATTGTTAAGAATTTTAGACCGAAGGTCGAAAGATTAGACAAGTTCGACGTTTTCCACATGGGAGAATCAAAACAATCGGTGAGTCGTGCCGAAAGACTTTTGAATATAATAAACACAAAAAATTTATCGCTAGAGGAAAAAAGAGCAATAGAAAAAATATGTGTAAAATATTCCGATGTGTTTTTCTTAGAAAACGATCCATGCACAACGACGGACGTATACAAAGCAAAAATAAAATTGCAAAAAGGAGTATCACCTGCTTATACAAAACCGTATAGATTACCACACGGACAAAAAACGGAAATAAATAGACAAGTAGACAAAATGTTAAAAGACGGGATTATTGAAAATGCAATATCAGAATTCTCATCTCCACTACTTATAGTGCCAAAGAAAAACGATGAAAATGGAAACAAGAAATGGAGAGTTGTGATAGATTACAGACAACTAAACAACAAAATTGAGAATGACAGATTTCCATTACCATGCATAGAAGAAATCCTAGACGCTTTATCAGGAGCAACATATTTTTCACATTTAGATTTATACCAAGGATATTACCAAATAGAACTCGATTCTAAGTCCAGACCGTACACAGCATTCGCAACCGATAGAGGTCAATATCAAATGACACGACTTCCGATGGGGTTAAAGACAAGCCCAGGATGTTTCTCACGAGCCATGACTATGGCAATGTCAGGTTTAAATTATGAAAACATGTTTATATATCTTGATGATTTGATAGTCTTTGGCAACAGTCTACAACAGCATAATCAGAATTTAGTGAAGGTATTAGAGAGACTAAGGAAAGTAAATCTGAAATTAAATCCAATTAAATGCGAGTTTATGAAAAAAGAACTATTATATTTAGGACACAAGATTTCGAATAAAGGTGTAGCACCAGATCCGGAAAAGATCACCGCATTGGAACAATATCCAATACCACAAAATGCAAAAGAAGCAAAAAGATTCGTAGCCTTTGCAAATTATTACAGAAAACATATCAATCATTTTGCAGAAATAGCCGCACCTCTAAATAGACTATCAAGGAAAAATGTAAAATTTGAGTGGACAACAGAATGCCAAAAAGCTTTTGAAAGCCTCAAGACGTCATTATCAAACCCCCCCGTAATGGAATTCCCAGATTTATCGGAGGAGAACACGTTTATTCTACGGACAGATGCATCTGGCATCGCACTAGGAGCAACTTTGTCAAACGGGAATGACAAACCGGTAGCATATGCCAGTAGAACACTTAATAAAGCGGAAATGAATTATCCTACGATAGAAAAAGAATTACTGGCAATAGTATGGAGCATTGCTAAATGGAGACATTACCTTCTACAGAAAGAATTTATTATTTTGACAGACCACCGACCATTGGTGTACCTATTTGGTATGACAAACCCTTCCAGCAGATTAACCAAATTTAGATTGAAGTTAGAAGAATACGACTTTACAATTAAATACGTGAAAGGAGCTGAAAATGTAACAGCTGACGCCTTATCACGAATAGAAGTTACATCAGAAGAACTAAAGCAACTAAATAAGGACTCAGAGAAAAGTATATTAGTGATGACGAGAGCACAAACGAAAAAGCAGGAGGAAATCACCGATTCGAAGAACGAATGGACTGATCAACCAGACGTAGTCGAATTGTTGAAATTCCCGAAAAGTGCGGTAGAGGTAAAACTGATAGACAAGGACGATTGCAAAACAATGAAGCTAGATTCGGCTGAAGAAAATACAAATAGTAGTATATTGTACAATGAAGAAGACGATATTATTTATCTGATTCGAGATTTTCGATCAACGTCTGCACTACGAGCGTCGTTGAGAAACTCGACATATCAAGAACCTCGATCAACGTCTGCGCTACGAGCATCGTTGAGAGCCTTGATTCAAATGTGCGCACAAAAGAATATAAAGGAACTAGTACTAGTAAAGAATAATAAGAATCAGCCAATTATTGAAGAGATAAGAAAGGATCCTAAAATATTTAAAGAAAGAGATATCAAAATATGTATAGTACAAGACAAACAGAATATAGCAGATGAAAAATTAAGAAGAATTATAATTAATGATTTTCACATGTTACCAACAGGAGGGCATGCCGGAATAAATAGAATGTACAAAAATATAAGGAAATATTATTTTTGGAATAGTTTACGAAAAGATATCGAGGAATTTGTGAAGAGATGCGACGATTGTCAAAGACATAAGCATTCTATCATAACCAAACAACCTCTAACTATCACATCGACTGCCACCTGCGCATTCGACACAATATTTATAGATCTAGTAGGACCATTTGAGATGGATGACAGTGGGAATAGATATATATTGACACTGCAATGTGAGCTAAGTAAATACATAGAAGGATATGTAATAAAGAACAAAGAAGCCGAAACAGTAGCCAAGGCATTGGTAGAAAATTTTATTCTGAGGTATGGAGTACCCAGAAAAATAGTCACAGACCAAGGCTCAGAGTTTATGGCAAGAACATTTAAGGAAACATGCTCATTATTGCAAATAGAGAAACTAAACTCAACAGCATATCACCACGAAACAATAGGAGCTTTAGAAAATACTCACAAACATTTAAATGCGTACCTTAGGATACAACTATCAAAATTCCCTACAAATTGGAGTACATGGGTGCAATATTTCTGTTTTTCGTATAACATTTCAGTACACTCAGCAACGGGTTATACTCCGTTCGAATTAGTGTTCGGAAAAATATGTAGACTGCCGACAAATGTTCAAAACGAAATAGAACCCCTGTATAATTTTGACGACTATCCCATGGAACTGAAATACAGACTACAAGTAGCCGCAAAGGAGGCCAGAGAAACACTAACACATACAAAACACAGCAAAAAAAAAATATATGATGCCAAAACGAGTAAAATAACTTATAAACCAGGAGATAAGGTATTAATAAAAAAGGAGCCAAACACAAAACTTAACTGTTTGTTTTCGGGTCCATATACCGTAATTAAAGATGAAACGCCTAACGTAATTATTGAGAAAAAGGGTAAACAAGTAGTCATACATAAGAATAACGTTAAGCTGTATAATATATAAAAAGAATAAGTACTGAAAAGTGTTATAGTGTAAAAGTGTAATAATAGTCCACCATAAGACTTTTACTAGTACTTAAGGTTCAGTGTAAATATTTATATATCTCATTTTTTTTCTTTTCTCATTTTCTTTAATATGTTTGTTTAATTTTCTTATAAAGGAGAGACGTCAGTCAGCATAAATAATATAAAATAGAGATGAAAGGAAATTGTTACTGAAATTCCCTTTCATCTTTTCCCCGCCCAGAGAGATGTGATGGTACACGACAACCCTCACGGAATTTTCCTAATTTATTTGTTATAAGAATAAGGTCAATATTATAGTTGCAATTTGTATAATTTATTACGATAGTAGCAAAGTTCAAAGTATTCAACTCATTCGCAAGACTGCAAACACAGCACACGTCATTATTGAAATACGTATAGCATAACCATATATGGTAATACATATGGGCATTGTTTTTAATATAATAAGATATAAGTGGGAAGGTCGAGTACCTGAGACATTCATTG
Organism: Diabrotica virgifera virgifera; assembly: GCF_917563875.1. NCBI lineage: Eukaryota > Metazoa > Arthropoda > Insecta > Coleoptera > Chrysomelidae > Diabrotica > Diabrotica virgifera. The sequence continues at coordinate 132,681,282 of NC_065449.1, read as the reverse complement.
TTGTATCAGTGTGTTCGCTGAACTCTGCTGGCGCGTGGTCAGGGGATATAGTTACCGAGATATGGGTCACCTTGACCTATCCTAACTATAATGTCGGTCGACGTAGTTGTAACTGTACCTTTAACCTATAAAGAATAAAGATATGTAGAAAGTTTAAGTTTGTTTGTTCGGGAGTGTCTTCGTCCAGCAACCCCCAACATCACATTCTGTACCGCCATTCTTTATTATATTACGAATACGTGTGCCAAATACGTCGAAAAAATATTCAAAATTACAGCCGCAATCTTGGAACGCGTTTTGGCTACCTGTTGATCGCTACTGTATCACCTTAAGCTTTTAATAAGATTTTTAAAATTAATTTAGATTATTTAATAGATATACTCACCGGCACGAAAAACGGGCACCCCAAAAAATGGGTCTTTTGATGGCTCGTATCTTCTAAACCTATTGTCCGATTTAAGTATTTTTTTAATATATTATAGCCTTATTCTTTAACAATATCGCTGTAATAATATTATTTCTAGACATGTAAGTTATCATTATATACCGAATACCAGGCGTACCAATCAAACTGGGGTTTTTTCTCAATTTCCACAACAGCCTGTGGAATATTCTAGCCTTTATACAATATTGAAATTAAAACCCAGCTATAGCCCCAGGTTTTCTTCTGTTTTTTTATTCATTCGCTTATGTTGGATAATAAAAAAGTTAGTTACTTTAACAACTAGCCATGTTCTTTATCGATACATGGTGTTTCTAAATAAATGCGACAAACTTTAAGGGGTAATTCTGCATGAAAAAATAATGATTGCAAAAATAAAAGTCTTTTGCCAAACAATCATTATTTTTTCATGTAGAATTGCCCCTGAAAGTCAGTCGCACTTATTTAGAAACACCCTGTATTGATAAAGAACATGGCCAGTTGTTAAAGTCCATAACTTTTTTATTATCCAACGTAAGCGAATAAATAAAAAAAAAACAGAATGTTAAGAAAACCTGGGGCTATAGTTGGGTTTTAATTTCAATACTTTATAAAGGCTAGAATATTCCACAGGGTGTTGTGAAAATTGAGAAAAAAACCCAGTTTGATGGGGTACACTTGGTATACAATAAAATTTACATGCCTATCAACAATATTATTATAGCGATATTGTCAAAGAATAAGGCTATAACATATTAAAAAATTACTTAGATCGGACAACAGGTTTAGGAGATACGAGACATCAAAAATTACCAATTTTTTGGTTGCCCGTTTTTCGTGCCGGTGAGTGTAGATTGAATTAGAAGTTCATTGTAAAAAAGGAAGTAAACAAAAACACGAGAAAAATGAATTTCTATAAATAAATAGGTAAGTAAATATTATAGACTAAAATAAGTACAGATAATATATATTTATAGAGATATAATTAGCTTCATTTAAGGCTAACTTTAAAAGTAAAGCAGATTTAAAAGAAAGCTATTATTAATGTCAACACAAAAGTATGAAATTATTCATGTTTCATACACAAAATACTAAGTACGATTAGGACCGCGAATCTACAACAGATAAATGTCTGGAAACCGTTACACAGGGTTGCCAAAAAACGGAAGTCACACCGAGCGGTGTGGTATACGGAAGACGCTACGCGTTGTGTACATAACCTGTATAGTAGCACGGGAGCGACACTAGCGCTGGTGATATACCGTCGAACTAAAATCTGATCTTATGAGTATGTTAGATACGATATGACTTCCAGCGAAATTTTTAATATAAGCCTTCTGATACCATCTAGTAGCCAAATTCGTAAAAATATAAGCAAAACGTTGTGACTTCCGAAATCGGAAGTCATAACGGTATATATGAAGTAACAACGTATTACGAGAATCTACTTTGGAAGTCACATGAATACATGCATCAATATATATATATATATATATATATATATATATATATATATATATATATATGCTTTCTGTTGTTTTCCGGGTTTGACTCCGCGTTGAATAATTTTGGTTTTGACAAAAACCATTATTTTGACGACGTTTCGGCAAGATCTCACTTGCCATTGTCAAGTCAGGTAGTTCCGCTTCTCGCTGCTGCTTGAAGTAAACTGAATTTTTACTCACGATACCGTCGCTTATGTAGTTGATCCTGATGCTGCTGCTGCTTGCCCTGCGCGAACTCTGGCTCTTGTTATTGGTCCGGTGTAGGTTGCAGTCGTCGGCGGGATGTTACGCGTGGATGTTGCGGCCTGATTTATTTTGGTCTTTTTCTTCAATACCGTTTTCCAAGTTGTAGGAAGCCTTTGGGCATCATCTCTTTGGTTTAAGCCGTTGGGATTTCTTTCAATTTCTATCGATTCTCTGATTTCCCGTTTTCTTTTTATTTCGATGTTAGCTAACATCGTTGTTTGATTCAGGTTTATTGTGTGTCCTGTATTTGCGACATGTTGAGCCAGGGATGACGTGGTTTCTCCCCTTTCGATAGCATTTCGGTGTTCTTCTCGTCTTACCTGGATTCTTCGGTTGGTCTGTCCAATGTACGACTTTCCACAATCCCCACACGGAATCTCGTATACACCTTGGCTTTCTAACGATATTTTGGTCTTTGGTGTTGGTAAAATAGTTGAGATCTTTCTGTCCGTATTAAATATCGTTTCTATGTTGTGTTTTCTCAGCACTCTCCCTATTTTCTCTGTCGTACCCTTCACATATGGCAGAATGGTTTTGCCGATCGGCTTATTGTCTTCTGTAGGGTCCTTATCTCTTCTTCGAGCATTTTGAGCTTTTTCGATGTTGTATGTTGAGAAGCCGTTTTTTCTTAACGCTGTTTTCACGTTATGCATTTCTTCATTTTGATGTTCTTGGTCTGTCAGTCTTTCGGATCTTGTAATCAAGGTTTTGATGACTGAATGCAATTGTGCAGGATGGTGGTGTGAAGCAGCATTTAGATATCTATCGGTATGTGTCGGTTTCCGATACACTGTATGGCCTATGTGTCCGTCTTGTTTCTTTATTATTAACACATCTAAGAATGGAATTTGATCGTTTTCTTCCAGTTCCATGGTAAACTGAATTTTATGGTGGATATTGTTGATGTGTTCTAAAAAAGCCTTTAGTGTTTCTTCTCCGTGGGTCCAGATAATAAAAGTGTCATCCACGTATCTAAGCCACAGTTTGGGTTTGTATTCAGCTGTTTCTATTGCCCGCTGTTCTATTTCCTTCATAAACAAGTTCGCTATTACTGGTGACAGTGGAGAACCCATCGGTGCTCCCTCAATTTGTTTATATCTTTGTTCCTTATAGATGAAATAAGTGTTATTTAAACAGTGTTTGGTTAGGTTTAGTGTATCCGGTGATATTGGATACTTTTTGCTTATGATGTCCAGTGATTCATCTACAGGAACATTCGTGAAAAGTGAGACAACATCGAAGCTGACTAGCAAATGTCCCGGCTCAAGAGTCACACCTTTTATACGCTCGATGAAGTGGCTCGCGTTCTTGACGTAAGAATCCGCTTCTTCCGCGTATGGTTGCAGCTGTTGGGCCAGAAATTTCGCCAGCGGTTGTAAGGGAGATCCGATGGAACTCACAATTGGTCGCAGTGGTAATCCTGCCTTGTGTACCTTGGGTAGGCCGTAAAATTTTGGGCATCTAGATGACTTCTCTCTAGGTATGAGATGGAACAACAGGACATCATAAGCAAAAAGTATCCAATATCACCGGATACACTAAACCTAACCAAACACTGTTTAAATAACACTTATTTCATCTATAAGGAACAAAGATATAAACAAATTGAGGGAGCACCGATGGGTTCTCCACTGTCACCAGTAATAGCGAACTTGTTTATGAAGGAAATAGAACAGCGGGCAATAGAAACAGCTGAATACAAACCCAAACTGTGGCTTAGATACGTGGATGACACTTTTATTATCTGGACCCACGGAGAAGAAACACTAAAGGCTTTTTTAGAACACATCAACAATATCCACCATAAAATTCAGTTTACCATGGAACTGGAAGAAAACGATCAAATTCCATTCTTAGATGTGTTAATAATAAAGAAACAAGACGGACACATAGGCCATACAGTGTATCGGAAACCGACACATACCGATAGATATCTAAATGCTGCTTCACACCACCATCCTGCACAATTGCATTCAGTCATCAAAACCTTGATTACAAGATCCGAAAGACTGACAGACCAAGAACATCAAAATGAAGAAATGCATAACGTGAAAACAGCGTTAAGAAAAAACGGCTTCTCAACATACAACATCGAAAAAGCTCAAAATGCTCGAAGAAGAGATAAGGACCCTACAGAAGAAAATAAGCCGATCGGCAAAACCATTCTGCCATATGTGAAGGGTACGACAGAGAAAATAGGGAGAGTGCTGAGAAAACACAACATAGAAACGATATTTAATACGGACAGAAAGATCTCAACTATTTTACCAACACCAAAGACCAAAATATCGTTAGAAAGCCAAGGTGTATACGAGATTCCGTGTGGGGATTGTGGAAAGTCGTACATTGGACAGACCAACCGAAGAATCCAGGTAAGACGAGAAGAACACCGAAATGCTATCGAAAGGGGAGAAAACCACGTCATCCCTGGCTCAACATGTCGCAAATACAGGACACACAATAAACCTGAACCAAACAACGATGTTAGCTAACATCGAAATAAAAAGAAAACGGGAAATCAGAGAATCGATAGAAATTGAAAGAAATCCCAACGGCTTAAACCAAAGAGATGATGCGCAACGGCTTCCTACAACTTGGAAAACGGTATTGAAGAAAAAGACCAAAATAAATCAGGCCGCAACATCTACGCGTAACATCCCGCCGACGACTGCAACCTACACCGGACCAATAACAAGAGCCAGAGTTCGCGCAGGGCAAGCAGCATCAGGATCAACTACATAAGCGACGGTATCGTGAGTAAAAATTCAGTTTACTTCAAGCAGCAGGGAGAAGCGGAACTACCTGACTTGACAATGGCAAGTGAGATCTTGCCGAATATATATATATATATATATATATATATATATATATATATATATATATATATATATATATATATATATATATATATATATATATATATATCGGTTTTAAAACGTTCTCCTACGTCTTCCGATGCCTAGTCGCCATTCACTTCGGTCCATCCAAAGGGCTTCATCCAATTCTCTTTCTCTCATTTCTCGATTTATGCCTTCTCTCCAACTAAGGCGGGGTCTTCCTCTTTTTCGTCTACCATGAGGGGTCCACGTTAGGATTTGTTTCGGGAGTCGTTCTTCGGACATTCTTTGTACGTGTCCATACCATCTAAGCTGTTTGGTACTAATGTCATCTACTATTGTGTGTTTCACATTCATTATTTCCCTAATTCTGTTGTTGGTTACCCTTTCTAATCTTGATTTTCCTGCTGAGCGCCTCCAGAAATCCATTTCTGTTGCTTCAAGTTTTCTCTTGTATCTTTCTTTTATTTGCCATACTTCACTGCTGTAAGTGATTATACTCTTAACAATTGTATTGTATATTCTATGTTTGTTGTTGTTTGATATTGACTGGTCCCACAGGATGCTATTGAGAAGAGTAATTGCTTTTCTTCCCTGGTTGTTTCTTTCTTCTATCGTCCGGTCTACGTTTCCTTCTTGTGTGATGGTCATACCCAGGTATTTATATGCGTCGCAATGTTTAATAATTTCGCCATTCCCCAGTGTAAGGTCCTGCTGTGTCCCACCGATACACATATATTCGGTCTTCTTTATGTTTGCCGAAACGTCGTCAAAATAATGGTTTTTATCAAAACCAAAATTATTCAACGCGGAGTCAAACCCGGAAAACAACAGAAAGCACATATAGCTCCCGCGGAAACTTCAAGTGTAACATATATATATATATATATATATATATATATATATATATATATATATATATATATATATATATATATATCAAACAGATGAAATAGAGAATGTGGAAAAATCCCCTTAAGAACAATTCACACATCCACCATTTCGGTGGATGTGTGAATATATATATATATATATATATATATATATATATATATATATATATATATATATATATATATATATATAAATATATATATATATATATATATATATATATATATATAATGATGTTGGATAATCGAGTACAAATATAAAAATAAATAAGCAAAATCATTGGCTAATACTCGTAAAGTGAATGTGAATTTAGTTGGAAATATATAAAATGATGAAGGGTCATCATTCCATACATTTCTGTGCAACTATATACACCGGTGTTTCGGCCTATTTGGGCTTCGTCAGTATAGTGTAGCAAGTTAAAAAAGTTGTTTGTTAACTTGTAAAAAGATTACTACAGGAGCAAGGTTACCATTTTTGGTCAGATTGTTAGAAGATTAAATTATTAAAATAATTAAATAATTAAAATCTGACCAAAAATGGTAACCTTGCTCCTGTAGTAATCCTTTTACAAGTTAACAAACAACTTTTTTAACTTGCTACACTATACTGACGAAGCCCAAATAGGCCGAAACACCGGTGTATATAGTTACACAGAAATGTATGGAATGATGACCCTTCATCATTTTATATATTTCCAACTAAATTCACATTCACTTTACGAGTATTAGCCAATGATTTTGCTTATTTATTTATATATATATATATCAAATGAAATAGAGAATGTGGAGAAATCCCTTTACGAATAATTCACACATCCACAATTTTGGGTTGGGAAAATTTTTTGAATAGAATTAAAAATCCAAACACTAGTTCTTAGAAATGTGTTTCGCCCTCTTCAACCTCTCTGGGCTCATCGGTAAGGATTGAAGAGGGCGAAACACATTTCTAAGAACTAGTGTTTGGATTTTTAATTCTATTCAAAAAATTTTCCCAACCCAAAATGGTGGATGTGTGAATTATTCGTAAGGGGATTTCTCCACATTCTCTATTTCATTTGATTGATATCGTACGAGTGGTCGTTAAACCAATAACTTCTCATCTTTTGTTTTAAATATATATATATATATATATATATATATATATATATATATATATATATATATATATATATGTCTTCATATCAAGGCGAGATCCGTTTGTATCATAAGCTATACAAGATGAGATCCGTTTTGCAAGGCGAGATCCGATTTTGGATCTCACCTTGTATTCACGTGTATATAGTGACATCTCGATGTAACAATGGTTAGGGTACAAGGAAATCGATTTTTGTCTGGACCTCATTTTGCACCCCTTTTGGTGAATTTTATATTGCAGTGGTTCCACTAAATCCGCTGTAGAGGGCAGCGCGCGCGATCCGTTGTGTATATGGTAAATATATATTTTGCGGACAACCCGAGATCCGGTAAATTTGGAAACATCGCAAATGAATTTCACGGTCAGCTCTCTCACTCGGCTTATGTCTAGCTTGAATAAGAATGTTTACATTATTTAAGGGCTCTGTCCAGAAAGGCGATTGTCAAATATCTCGAGAACTAGACGGCATATCGAAAAAACTTTGGAATGCTTTTTGAATGGTTTTTCAAAATCTATATACTTATGCAATAGCAGGGTTCTTATTCTGCCTGCGAAAGCGGTGGGTGTAGCAACTTTGAATTTTCAACTGAAACACTTTATTTTTAATTAAATAGTTGAAATTTAGAATTAAAAATACACAACTTTTGTTTGAATCGATAATAGCTTCTTTAATCTAGTCGGAAAAGCTTCAAAATCGTCGTTTTGATGACATTTTTAGGGTTTAGGGGTACCTCAGGTAGTTAGCTTAAAACGTAAGAAATAAATTTGAATAGTTAATGTTTATTGATAAACAAAGCTCCAATTCTGTTTTACTTCAACTCATTTTAAGGCTATTTCAATAAACTAATCGGTTCTTTTTTCAGTTTTTTGGTAAAACATTGTAACTTATAGACGAAAATTCTTAAAATCGGCTATTTTTCATTTAAATTGTCAATAAATAATTAAATTGAGAAAAAATTGGTCAGATTTACATAAATTTTGTTATTCCGTCCATATAGAAACTAAAACAATTGTTACGTAGTTACACTGAGTGTCATAAAAACCGTGTATTTTTACTCATTCCTTTGAGCTATTTCACGTAATATCGAGATATAAGTTGTATTTTTAACATAAGTTATATTAACGTTAAACTGACTTAATTTATAGTTTTATAAGCAACAATTAAGTATAGCGAAATTTATAAAACCTTATTTAAATTGTTTTACATGCTCTATAATGCGGTTATCTTAAATTTTGTTTTGAATGTTTTTCTTCTTACTGGTAGACAAAAAATGGCAAAATGTGCATTTTTGACATCAAATTGTTGATAACCAACATAGTTACTACTCAAAATATTAAAAAACTAACCGTCGGTATAACAGGTTGCCTGGAAACCAGATGCAGAACAGTACCATAAATGTTTTAGACTTTTTAGCACTTTCTTTAAGTGAAATTTAAAATCATTTACCACCCATGTACACTCATTACGGAATCTGTTACAAGAATTTCAGCGATTTCAGCCATTTTTTCAAAATTTATTTGGATTTTCTCTAGTAATCCTTCCAAAAGACAATACATAAATGGTGAATACCTTTTACACCAACTTCAAGGAGGGTAATTTATACAGGTACATACCTGGAATTATTATATGGACCGTTCACTCTTGTTAGAGTATAGTTCGCTCAAATATGAGCTCTTTTAATCCATATCACGCGGTAAATTAGTCCGCTTTTCCTTTAGGTCTTAGTTCATAGGTTGTGATGTTTTTTTGCCCTCTCTACTATCTTCTTCCTCTCTCTCCGGTCCTGAATCTTTTCTCTCCAGTTTGCAATTTCCATATTTGATATATCGTCTAGCAGTTGATCTTCCCATCTAATTTTTGGTCTTCCTCTTGGTCTATTTTTTACTGGTTTCCAGTTCATTATCTTCCTGATCAGTTCTTCTACCCCTCTTCTTTCTGTGTGCCCAAACCATCTGAGGCTTTGTGCTTTAATGAATTTTACTATATCTTCTCCTTTATTTATATTTATTATTTCATGGTTCATCAGCTTTCTATATTCCCCTGTTTCTGTCTTTACTGGGCCATGTATCTTTATAATTTTTCTCTCAATTATTTTTAACTTTTCTTCGTCTTTTTCGTAAAGCACATTACTTCTGCTTCATAGGCTATCACTGATCTGATTGCTGCTGTGTATATTTTTGATTTTGTTTTTTTGCTCAGGTTTTTGTCCTTGAGTAGTTGGTGATCTTTCCAATATACTCTATTACCTGCTTTAATTCTGTCGTTTATCTCTATACTCCTTCCGTTTTTGCCGTCCACCATCACCCCCAGGTATTTGAAGCAATCTACTCTCTGGAATGTATTTTCACCTATCTTTATTTCTGCTATTCTGTTTACATTGTCTCGTGTGCTTATAAGATATTTTGTTTTATTCTGATTGATTATTAGTCCTCTCGTCTTTGCTTCTCTTACCAGGGTTAAAAGTGCCTCTTCTAGTCTTTTTTTATCTCGTGCTACCAGTCCCAGTTTATCTGCATATCCTATGATCTGTGTTGAGCTTTGAATAATTGTCTTTTTCAGCCCTGTGTCCCTAATTACTCCTTCTAGAGCGATATTAAATAGTGTCGTTTGTCGTTGACAGACTGTCTCCTGGTCTTACTTCAAGTTCTATTTTGATGTCATTTGTATCGCCCTCATTTGTTTTAACTTTTGCTGTTGAGTCTTTTATTGTCATTCTAGTTAGTCTTATTAGTTTTGCCGGTATCTCCATTTTTTTCATTTCTTTTAATAATTGTTGTCTGTATATGCTGTGGAAGGCCTGTTGGAAGTCGATGAATAGTATGTGTAATTCTATGTCATGTTCATAGCTTTTTTCAATTGTTTGTGTCAGTACGTGTATTGCATCTATTGTTGATCTTCCTTTGATCTATTGTTCTAAAACCCTGTTGATATGGTCCTATAATTTTTTCTGTGTATTGATTTAGTCGGTTTCTTATAATTGTGATCAATATCTTATACGTTGTATTTAGTAGCATAATTGGTCTGTAGTTGCAGCACTTAGTTGGATCTCCTTTCTTAAAGATTGGTGCGATGTGTCCGTTTTTCCATTCTATGGGCATGCTTTCGTCCTTCCAAATTGTAACCATTAACTTGTGCATTCGCTTCGTGAGCTCCTCTCCGCCGTTGATGATCAGTTCGTTGTTGATTTCATCTGGCCCTGGCGTTTTGTTTACTTTTAGTTGTTTTAATACCTCCATGAATTCCTGATAAGTAGGTGCGACTTCCTCTTCATCTCTGTTATCTCTTATATCCTCATCCTCTGAATATGCCTTATTGTCGTTTTTGTATAGGTCCCTGAGATGTTTTTCCCAATCTTTTTTGTTTATTTTTGTGACAGATTTTTTGGTACTGTGTTGTTGTTTTATCTATTCGAACAATTTCTTGTTGTCTTTATTATTCGTTTCTAATTCTTGCATTTGTTCAGAGATCCATGTGTTCTTCTTTCTTCTATAGAGTTTCAATGCTTCTTGTTTTTCTTTTCTATATTGGTCCAGTTGTTCCTGTTCGGCACTTTGTAGCCATTTGTTTCTTGCGAGGTGCTTCAGTTGACTTTTTTGGTGACATTCCTCATCAAACCATTCTTTCGATTCTTTGTTTTTTTGGAATCCTATTATTTGTTCTGCTGTCTCTATTATGCTGTTCTTTATGTTTTTCCATTCTCCTTCTATTTCTATGTGCTCGTACTGACCCAATTTCTGTTCCAGTTGTTCTGTATATTGTTGCTTTGTTTCTTGCGTTTTCAGATTGGCTATATTCCATTTCCTCCTTTTTCCTTCCTTATGATTATTTGCTTTGATTATTTTCATCTTAAGTTTTGCTATCAACAATATGTGGTCAGTGCCTCAATTTGCCCCTCTATATGACCTTACGTCTTGTACTATTTGTGTCCACTTTTTCGAAATTAGAGTATGATTTATTTGGTTTCCATCCATTCTTCCTGGTATCATCCATGTTATTTTGTTTTCTTTTTTATGTTTATGCCCAGTACTAACTATATATGTATTTTGTTGCTGCTGCTAGGTTGCAGATTTCTCCTCCATTATCATTCGTAGTTTCATGAATGGTTTCTTTGCCAGCTACATTACGATTATAGTCCTCCTTTCCGATCTTTGCATTGAAATCACCCAATATTATTAATATGTCATTCCTCGGAATATTTTCACAGGTTTCTTACGGGATGTCTTAGAATTCTGTTTTATCTTCTTGGTTTGCTTCTTCGGTGGGTGCATAGCAATTGACTATCGAGATGTTGGCTTGTTTATTTTCTTATGTAAGATATCCTTTCATTAACTGCTTTGAATTGTATCAGTTTTTCCCTCATTTTTTGTTCACCATAAATGCCGTACCATTCGTTCCCTGTTTGTTTTCTCCCGAATAATACATGCTAAAGTTTTTCTTCTCAATTTTTCCTTCTTTCTTCCATCGTATTTCCTGTAGGGCTAGGATTTCTAGTTGGTATTTTTTCATTTCAAGAGCTATTTCTTGCATCTTACCTGCTGCCAGCATGGTTCTAATATTCCAAGAGCCCATTCTAATGGGTTTTGTTCTTTTCTTCTTATTGAGATTCTTTCTTTATTTTGTGTGCGTTATTTTGTTTTCGTTAACCTTTTGCATTTCCGAGTCTTTTTTGCCATGTCAATATCAAATTTCAGCCGCTGTTCTTCGTTTATTAGTTTTTTGAATTTTCTATCAGCTGTTCTCTCTCTTCGTCCCATATCTAGATTTTGCCATTCACTATTAATTTCTTGTAGCCGATTTTCGTTTGCTTACCTTTGCTTCTTTCGTCCTTTGCTATTTTAGTTATTTCTTTTTGTATTTCTTTTTCTTTCGATGTCCAATCGTTGTTTATATAGATACGATCTTTATGCTGTTTTAGTTTACGTTCCTTGTTTAGGATTTCCATTTTATCCGTGAGGGCTTCTGTTTCTATTGCGCATACTGTTTCTCCTATTTTTTTTGCACTTCTTAGTTTTATTTGTATTTGCAACTCTTGGGCTCTGAAATTTTCCATTTCTTCTTTTAATTTCTTATAATCATTTGTTTCTACTTTCAACCCAGTTACGATCAAGCTTTTCTTTTTGCTAAATTTCTCCAGTTGCTCCATTCATTCATGTAGCTGTTTTACTTCTTTTTTTAGTTTTTGTTTCTCTGCTTTTACACCCATTAACTCTTTATTGGTTTGTTGTTATTCTTTCCTTATTTGTTTTATTTCCTGAAGCATTTCATCGTTTTTATTCATTAGCTCTTTCATTATTGTAATCATAACATTTTCCATGTCTTCCTTGTTTTCGTTGCCTGCTTTGCTTGGTGACCGTTTTTTAATTTTACTTCTATTAAAACAATCATCCAAGTTTTCTCTTTTGCGTTTCGTTTCATCATCGGTTTCACTTCCTGTGACATTTTTTCCATTTTCTAGGAGTGCAGCGCTAAATACCTGGAATACCGATATTAGATTATCAACAATACTTAAAAAATGAAAGTTACCAATTCACCGGTAGTTAATGGGTTATTTAAAAATTACCTGCGCACCAGAGTTGCCAGTTGGTCTGTAATTAGGATGGGAACTAAAATAGATACGAATTCACCGGGACCCGGAAATATGCACACCCTGATATTCTAGTTACGTAAGCTCGTCCGATTGGTGCATGACGTTAACAACAGAGTAAAGCATAGTCCCGTCTATGCGTTCGTAATACGAACGCGAATGAAATTTGAGAATAGTACAAATGAATGAATTATGACTAAAAGAAACTAAGTGATTTTTATAGTTTAGAGGAAAATTATTAAACTATTTACTTTTATTTAAATTGATTTTCAGTTATTTGTAAAGTACCCAGTTTCTTGATTATATTGGTATCCGGAAAATAAAAATATTCATATAATCGATATCTACTAAAATTATTATATTTCGTTAGTTGGCAAAAATTGATTAGTGGCCTACACATTAGTAAATATAATTTTTACCAAGGGGAAGAAAAGCCCCAAAATAAAACCATAAATTTAATGGATTGATAAAAAAACAAAATTTTTTACTTTTTAAATAATGTATTTCATCAGATTTAAGTAAGAGGCTTGGAAAAGACAAAAATAAGTTTTACAGTTTTCATGCCATGCACTTTATTTAAATTTTGTGCATGTGAAATAGACGTACATACAGCAACTATGTAGCAGTTTTCATAATTTTTCTTTTACGCAATGTCAGGTTGTTAAGAGACTTGTTTAATTCTTTAATTCGGAAGTACATCCGAGACCTAAAAAATAACTTGTTCGCTTTGTTAGAACAGTCTACAGTTACACTTTTGGACATAAGGTTTTCTAAATAATTTTTAGTTACCAAAATGGAATCACCATTCATGTGGAAGGAAAAATTGCCTCCAGTTACTTAATATATGACAAGAGAGTGTCTGATGGTTTACATAAACCACACTTACTCAAATGATCAACCCACGTGTACGTTGAAACATCTACGGATTGAATACTGGAGTCCTTCAATTTATGGCAGATATAACCAGCCAAATTCTCCAAACCATCATACTCGAGGTCACTAATGTTTTTTCATTCTAACTCTCATTGAAAACTTGAAAATCCACAACTGTTTCGTTGTTAGAATCCAGCCTTTGGATCAATTGTCCAGAAATTGGTCAATCTGGGATGTCGTCTGTTTAAACGTTCGAAAATTCGTTCCGTTGTCTCTCCTACCCGTATATAACTTTTATAAAATAAAATAAAGCTTTTTGTTAACACTTTAAAAAAAATTTTAATGGGTTTTCCCCGAAAAGAGCTTCATTTTTTGGTACTATGTATCACGTTAAAATATTTGATTTGGAATTTGAAGGATAATATCGTCTTTTTTATGAGCTACAAATTTACTTTTACTGGTTCTATAGACTAAAAATATACTAAAAATATAAAAATTTTTCGTTTTTTTTATATGCTACATTTTTTCCAAGAATATTTTTTCGATATAATACTTACTTTTTGAGTATTTGCGAAAAACCGCCGAAAAACATGTTTTTTTTTGTTGAAAAGTAAATATTTTTAGTCGCAAGTGACTCTAGTACCTACTACTAAATTAACCTAGTACCTAAGTTAAAAAAACTCTATAGAACAAAAGTTGCTTAAACTTAGTCAGATCTGTTTCCGGACTTATTTTAAACGTATATTTTTTCACCCTCCAAGTAAAAGCAATCAACGGCACAAATTCAACTTTGAAGTGGGGGATGGGTAGAATCTAAATCCAAATTTTCATGAAATTAGGAGTTGACCCTTAAAATTATGTGTGTTTCTTTTTATCTTTTAAATCATTTTACTTAAAATCATTTTTTAACTATCAAATAATAATTTCTACATATTGAGTTATTTTATTTTTTAAACTTTAATAATATTTATAAAAAATTTTACTTTCTTGTAATGTATTTTTAAAACAAGCAATCATTTAAATAATTATTTTGTAACAATTTGTATTATTTAAGAATATAATAATTACATTTTGGTTTCGTAGTAAGTGTTTTTTAAGAATATTAATGTATAGTTTTAAAATATTGTATTGCAAATAATTATCATTATTAAATGGTTATTATTTGTCAAGTATTCTTTTTCTTTTTTCACACCCTTATGTATGTAATAAAACTAAGGGACTTTCTGAAAGGTCAATCGTAGACGTTAAAGACACAAAAGAAGCGATACTTAAAAGTTACGCCCATTATATATCTTTATATCGTGGGAAATATACAATACAACACGAGCTCCAACCGCTCGACTAATACTCTTTAGAGCTGGCATCAGTGTGTGATCTCGCGTTGAACGGTAAATATCTAAAATTTCGTATATAAGTCCTCCCCTTTACTTTTCAGCGACGGATCTCGTTTCGCTGTAAATTTATCAGAAAAATTTAAGTACAAAAATCTTTTCCCCTCTAAGTGTGCCATGATTAATATGTTAATTATAAAGATACTTATGAACAATATACTCCAATAATTAATTTCCTATTGGTGGATCTCGGGTTGTCCTCGATTTAGTCGGATCTCGCCTTGATATGAAGACGTATATATATATATATATATATATATATATATATATATATATATATATATATATATATGTCTTCATATCAAGGCGAGATCCGTTTGTATCATAAGCTATACAAGATGAGATCCGTTTTGCAAGGCGAGATCCGATTTTGGATCTCACCTTGTATTCACGTGTATATAGTGACATCTCGATGTAACAATGCTGGGGGTACAGGGAAATCGATTTTTGTCTGGACCTCATTTTGCACTCCTTTTGGTGATTTTTATATTGCAGTAGTTCCACTAAGTCTGCTCTAGAGGGCAGCGCGCGCGATCCGATGTGTATATGCTATATATACATTTTGTAGACAAATCGAGATCCGATAAATTTGGAAACATCGCAAATGAACTTTACGGTCAGTTCTCTCCCTCGGCTTATTTGTAGCTTGAATAAGAATATTTACATTATTAAAGGGCACTGTTAAGAAAGGCGATTCTCAAATATCTCGAGAACTAGACGTCGGTCGTATCGAAAAAACTTAAGAAGGCTTTTTTAATGGTTTTTCAAAATCTATATACTTATGCACTAGCACGGTTCTTAATCTGCCTGCGAACGCGGTGGGTGTAGCAACTTTTCAACTGGAACCCTTTATTTTAATTAAATAGTTGAAATTTAGACTTAAAAATACACAACTTTTGTTTGAATCCATAATAGCTTTTTTAATCCAGTCGGAAGAACTTCAGAATCGTCGTTTTGATGACATTTTTAGGGGTTAGATGATTTTAAGTAAATTTTAGTAAAAATTACGTTGAACACGTTCGTAAGTAGTCGAAGTCTAAAAAATTTCGGGAACATTGTTTATTTGTGGTATTATTTTTTTACAATTTTTCTTCAGAATATCTTCTCCACTGCTCGTTTTACAAAAAATGTCAAAAACTTAATCGCTTTTAAAAGACCTACAAAATAAAGCTAACCGCGTTCAATTTGACTGAGAGTTATTAACACAAAACTATTTTGCATATCATTTATAATTAAGGGACCAACTATGTTGTTCGCGTACTATACTACATTACTATTCCAAGGGAATATTTTTTAATATATAGAGTGTCCAGAAACTCTCCCGACAAACGAATACCGGAGATTCTTCAGATAATTTTAAAACAATTTAACCCAATTCTCCTAGTCCGAAAATGCCTACTAAGGGAGCTTCTCCAGAACACTTCTATGTAGAAAAACGAAAACTGGTACGCTTATTTATCTTCCAGAGATAAATCGATTACATAAATTACGAATTTCTAGTACGGGTCATAGGCGCCCGTTTTGGATAGGGCGTCGGTTATTTTATCGCATAACTTTTTTGCATTTAACTTGAAGCATTTTTTACATTGGATTATTAAATTGTGAGGTTTTCTAGTACTAAAAGGTATTCTTATTTTAAATCGGTGGGATGCACCATTTTCTAGAAAAATCGATTTGAAAATTTTTCGTTTGTTGAATCTGAAAATTTTTTTTCAAAAAAACACTATTTAGAAAAAAGAAACCGGTGTGTTTATTTACTTCCAGAAACAAATCGATTTCCTCAGTTGTGAAATTCTAGTACCAATCATATGCGTTCTTTTTGGGTAGGTCAACGATTATTTTATCCTTTTTGTCTTTAATTTTTAAGCATTTTGACATTTGACGATTAAATTACGAGGTATTCTAGTATTAAAAGGTACTATTGCTTTAAATCGGCAAAATACCAAAATGGAATCACCATTTGTTGAACGAAAAATTGTCTCCAGTTGCTCAATATATAACAAGAAAGTGTCTGATGGTTTACATAAACCACACTCACTCAAATGATCAACCCACATCTACGTTGAAACATCATCATCATACGTAGCTCGACAATCCGTGGTGTATCTTGGCCTGCTCGCAAAGAAGTCGCCACTCCTGCCGATTCCTGGCAACTTCCTTCCATCTTCTGACCCCTAAAATCTTTAGGTCTTCTTCTACATCATCAATCCATTTTTCGTGGTCGTCCTCTACTTCTTGTGCCCTCTGGTTTTGGAAAGGTTAATTTCTTAGTGTATTCGTGATCTGGCATTCTAGCAATGTGTCCAGCCCATCTAAGTCTCTGCACTTTCTTCTAACGAATTTCACAATATCTGGATCGGTGTATAACTGATATTGTTCAAAGTTGTATCTTCGACGCCATAGCCCATTTCCGTTTATGGCCCCAAAAATCTTTCTAAGAATTTTTCTCTCAAAAATAGTCTTTCATCATTTTGAGATAAGGTTCACGTTTCAACCCCATATATCAAAACCGGTCTTATTAAGGATTTATATTATTATTTTTATTTTTTAAATATTTCTGGAGACCGTGTAGAGTTCTGTTTGCTATTGCTATGCGTCTTTTTATATCGTCACTTGTCGTGTTTATTGAGTTTACTAGCGACCCAAGATATGTGAATTCCTTGACTTGCTCAAAGGTATGGTTGTTAATTTGAATTCTCTGTTCGATATTTCGGGAGTTTTTAGAAAACAACACATATTTGGGTTTTTCCTCGTTTATCACAAGTCCTAATTCACTTGCCGCGTCCGCAAGTCTTGTAAAATACTGCACCATGTCTCTCACACTTCTGCCCACTATAACTATATCGTCAGTGAAGGCGATAATTTGCGTCAATCTATTAAAAATAGTTCCATTCATTCTAATATTTAATTTTCTCACTGCCTTTTCCAAGGAATATTAAAGAGGAGACAAGCCAGCGCGTCCCCCTGTCTTAGACCTTAGTTAGACCATTATTAATGTCAAAGAATGTCGAGTTTTCTCCTTGAATTCTAACGCACGAGCTTACATTTTGCATTGTTAGTTGGGTCAACTTAACCAAATTCGGTGGGATCCCAAAGTCAATCATTGCATTATATAATGCAGTTCTTTTAACACTGTCACAGGCTGCTTTGAAGTCGACGAAGAGATAGTGGGTATCTATGTTATATTCTATTGACTTTGCTAGAATATGTCTATGTGCTTGAATTTGATGTATAGTTGACTTTCCAACAGTGAATCCGCATTGATATTGACCAACAATATCCTTTGTGAAAAGTTTCAGTCTTTCAAACAATACATTGCCGAAGATTTTTTACGTAGATGCTAGTAGAGTAATGCCTCTATAGTTCTTACAATCCAGTTGATCACCTTTTTTATGCAACGGACATATTATTCCCTTTTCTGGAACCAGTTCATTCTGTCATATCGGTACTATTAATTTATGGATTGCTGCAAATGATCTATGGATGGCAGTTGATACTTCTTCTCTTGTTGGGTCTTCAGTGTGTAGTTGATGATGTAGATTTTATTGATTTTCTATGTTGTAACCTTCTTCAATATAGTTTATATTTAGATGTTCGCTGAAATGTTGTGTCCATCTATTAAGAACTGAGTTTTTGTCATGTAGAATTTCACCGTTAGTGTCTCTACACATTTTTACATTAAAACAACTTCTTTTACATTTACGTTGAAACATTTTCGGATTGAATACTGGAGTCCTTCAATTTATGGCAGATATTAGAGATGCATCAAGTCAAACTAGTTTGATTTTACTCAACAAACTTGACTTGACTTTTGTAAAAAAGTTTGACTTGACTTGAATTTGATAATGTAGGTTTGACTTGAAATCAAACTTCTTCAAACAGTTTGAAGTTTGAATATCATATTGCGCAATGTGTTTTTTCTACGAGTCTTTAAAAAATGACCAAATCTTAATCAATTAATTTAATTAATATGAAAATACATACACAAATTAATTCTTTGACAAGGTTCTCAAAACCAAAATTTCAGCATAATTGGTTAGCATGACGACGATCTTGGTTTCCATGACGACGATTCAAAACCACTGGTATTGTCTACTGATTTAACTTTCGAATATTATGTCAAAATTATTTTTATTTCATAGAATTCTAGCGTTAATTTCATTAAAACATGAACACAATAAGATATATTTGAAATAAATTAGTAAATTATATCTAAATCTTAGTTTATTGCATGTATTATAATTACTTTAAGGCCATATTAACATATCTAAATTCAGTGCGGAAAAGTAAAACTTTCTAAACTAAAACGCGTGCGCGAAAGTACATATTTTTACACGCTCGTAGAAAAAATATGGTTCCTAACTCTTGCAGAAAGTCTCTTTTCCGCACTCGACTGCTTGCCGAACTCCCGCTTCGCGTCGTTCGTCAAACTGCAGTCGCGTGCGGAAAAGTATGACTTTCTGCACTTGTTAGGAAAATAACTATATTTCCAATTCTAATTGAGATACCGCCTTTTGTAATGACTTATTTGGACAGGTCTGAACATGTACTCTCCATCAGCACACACAAATTAGTTAAGTTATAGTTCATAATATTTAGAAGAAAGTACATATCGCGAAACAACACCAACGGATATATAGCCTCACTATATATTCTTTGGCAACACTTTCAAAAAACATGTGTATAGAAGGATCACCTGATTTTTGAGCCAATTTCGATGATGTTGTCGACTTTTTAATGTTTGTCAATCAAAACGGTTCATTCCTCTCGTCCCACTTTTAATTCGCTCATTAATGAGAAATCTCTGTTTTTAGACATTGACTTTTTTCGGTTAGGAGACTCCTTGTCAGGCTAAAATTTCAGAAATTTCTCTTATGTGGAAGTTATTGACGATTATTTATATTTTATATTACCATTATATTGACAAAAATGGTTTCGAAGAAGAAGGACCTAGCAAGTGTATATTTCTGGCTCCTCAAGCCAGGAGTAATAAATCGTCTAATACAGTGGTTCCCAACCTTTTATGTCTGGCGACCCACCTTCTAATGCTTTTTCATATTCGCGACCCATCCCACACCCATGATGATATATGTGTACGTTATTCAGCTACTGTAAGAGCCACGCCGCGACCCACCTGAAATCCGCCAGCGACCCACAGGTTGGGAAACGTTGGTCTAATACAATAGTAATAGAAATTGTATGTTCGGTTCCGGTGAAGCATATGGTGCTTTTTTTAAGGCACTGCTGAAAGGTTTATAATTCCTTTTGGTAAAGGCAACCTGCTTTTTTCTTTGAATACCCAAAGTATCGACCTGAAAACAGGTCAATAGTCAATTTACAGAGATCTATGTACATATTATTTAAAAATACGAAAACAATGAAAATTGCAAAGTGCACGTTATGTAAAGATATTATAGAACAACGTTATAAAATGACAAATAGTGGAACTAGTTCTTTAAAACGACAACTGATCAAAAGTCACAAGAAATTTTATGAAGAAGAATTTCCTGAAATAACAACTTGGTTCATAAAAATAGACAAATTTTGTTGTTCCTTCATAAATTTTTGTTGAAGTAGATTAAATTACATTTGGAATTATAAACAAAAACCATCCACCTGATTTTTTGTTGTAAGCAACACTCAAATAAACATGATAATCGTTGACATCACCGATAAAGCGAAACTTACTAGAAAGCTATTTTAAATTAATCGTAAATTAATCATTTTCTTGAATTTACGACTCTTTTAACCTGAATCACTTCTTGTAATCAACTTATTTTTTGTATTCGACTCATTGTGTTTTTAATTTTGTTATCTTAATTTACATCTTAACTACATTTCTATCTAGAACAAAAAGTATATCTACTAAATATAGTTATTTTCCTAACGTGCGGAAAGTCATACTTTTCCGCACGCGATTGCAGTTTGCCGAACGACGCGAAGCCGAGTTCGGCAAGTAGTCGAGTGCAGAAAAGGGACTTTCCGCAAGAGTTAGGAACAACATTTTTCTACGAGCGTTTAAAAAATGACCAAATCTTAATTAATTAATTGAATTAATATGAAAATACATACACAAAATTATTCTTTGACAACGTTGTCAAAACCAAACTTTCAATATAATTGGTTAGCATGACGACGATCTTGGTTTCCATGACGACGATTCAAAACGACTGTTATTGTCTACTGATTTGACTTTCGAATATTATGTCAAAATAATTTTATTTCATCGAATTGTTGCGTTAATTTCATTAAAACAGGAACACAATAAAATACATTTGAAATAAAATAGTAAATAATATCTGAATATTAGTTTATTGCATGTATTATAATTGCCATATTAAAATATCTAAATTCAGTGCGGAAAATTAATGCGGAAAAGTAAAACGTTCTAAACTAAAACGCGTGCGGAAAAATAGACATTTTTGCAAGCTCGTAGAAAATAGTTATTTTCCTAACTATTGCGGAAAGTGATACTCTCCCGCACGCGACTGCCGTTGATCCGAACGACGCGATAGCGGAGTTTGGGCAAGCAGTCGAGTGCGGGAAAGGCACTTTCCACATGAGTTAGGAACAATATTTTTTCTACGGCCGTATGTTTGGAAAAAAATCACAACAAATAGAGTTATATCAATTTTTATTTACTAGTAAATGCAACATTTACTAGTAAATTTTTATTTACAATAGTATAAATGTTCTTCTTTCATAAACTGTCCGAAGTATTACTGTAACCTCATAATTTTCTGACCTATAGCGCTGCAAAAAAATGAATTTGGGATAAACAAATTAAATAAATTTTAAACTATTTGACCAATTGCTTTGAAATTTCAAATATAATTTAAGCACAAGAAGTCTCAGAATTCCGTGAAACAAGAAGGTTCTAAGTTAATTTTGACATAAATTATGAATATTTATAAAAACTCAAAATTTATGATTTATTTTGCAATTTTCTAAGCAACCAATAAGGATAGACATATCCAGCGAACGCCATATTGAAGTTTTTTATACGGATTATGAGTTTCTTACTCTCAAATTTGTTTAGAACGCTTAACTTTTTGGTAATAGACGAAAAAAGCGAAAATTTATCGTTTTTTGATCTTCACTTGTTTATATCATCAAAATCGGCTGCAGGAAACATATAGGTTATTAATATAGATGGCCATTCTACTCAAAAAATTTGGTTTCGGCCTGGAGGCAGATGTGTCACAAGAAAAATCTTATTTCTCTGGACTACTTGAGTTATTATATTTTTAAATTTTAATCATTATAAAAATTTGTACTTTTTTGTAAGGTATTTTTAAAACAAGCCATCATTTAAATTATTTTGTAACAATTTATATTATTTAAGAATATACACTGCGCGTCATAGAAAACGGGCATCCTAAAAAATAGGTCATTTTTTATGTCGCGTATCTCCTTAACCTGTTGTCCGATTTAAGTGATATTTTGAATATGTTATAGCCTTATTCTTTGTTAATATCCCTGTAATAATATTTTTGCTAAACAGGTGAATTTCCATTGTATACAGGGTGTAGGAATTAAACTGTGTTTTTTTCTTAAAGTTCGCAGCACCCTGTGGAATATTCTAGCCCTTATAAAATACTGAAATTAAATCCCGACTATAGCCTCAGGTTTTCTGAACATTCTCTTTTTTGATTCATTCTCTTATGTTGGATAATACAAAAGTTATGTACTTTAACAACTAGTCATGTTCTTCATCAGTATAGGTTGTTTGTAAATAAGTGCTACAAACTTTAAGGGGCAATTCTGCATGAAAAAATAATGACCGTTTGCTTTATAAACTTATGTCCGCAAATGCTTCGATTACGGGATACGGGATGTTGAATTTTTTTTACAAACTGACGATTTATTTTATTGCCCTAAAACCGGTGGAGACATGCAAATGAAATTTGGTAGGTTCTAAGAGATAGTTATTGCGAATTTTTTGACTTGCAATCAAGAATTTTATATTTACTATTGGCGTGCATACGGGTAATATGACCGATCATATTACCCGTATGCCCGCCAATGGTGAATATAAAATTCTTAATTATGTGTCAAAAAATGTGCAATAACTACGTCTTAAAACCCACCAAATTTGATTTGCATATCTCAACCAGTTTTAAAGCAATAAATAAATCGTCAGTTTTTAAGAAAAAATTCAACATCCCGTATCTCGCAAACGAAGCATTTGCGGACATACGATTATAAAGCAAGCTGTCATTATTTTTTAATGCAGAATTACCCCTTACAGTTTGTCGCACTTGTTTAGAAACACCCTGTACTGAAAAAGAACATGGCTAATTGTTAAAGTACCTAACTTTTCTATTATCACATAAGCGAATGAATCAAAAAACAAAATGTTGACAAAACCTGAGGCTATAGTTGGGTTTTAATTTCAGTATTTTATAAATGCTAGGATATTCCACAGGGTGTTGCGAACTTTGAGAAAAAAACACAGTTTGATTCGTACACCCGGTATACAATGAAAATTTACCTGTTTAGCAAAAATATTACTACAGGGATATTGACAAGAATAAGGCTATAAGATATTCAAAAAATCACTTAAATCGAACAACAGATTTAGGAGATACGCCACCTCAAAAATTACCAATTTTTTAGGGTGCCCGTTTTCTATGACGCGCAGTTTAATAATTACATTTTTGTTTCGTAGTAAATGTTTTTTAAGAATAGTAATGTATAGTTTTAAAATATTGTATTGCAAATTATCATTATTAAATAGTTATCATTTGTGAAGTATTTTTCTTTTTTCACACCCTTATGTATGTAACAAAACTAAGGGACTTTCTGAAAGGTAAATCTATATAGTTGAAGAGGGTAGTAGATATATCTAGTTTGTACACAATAAACTCAAAATTTAAAGAAAACCACGGTAGACGTTGAAGACATGAAAGAAGCGATACTTAAAAGTTACATAAAGAATTCGAGATAACTCTGTTACTGCCGTCATTGTCTCCGCCCACTGTATCTGTAGAGTAGGGAGTGTGAGTCAAGTCCCACAGCACTTAGGCCACAATTGACCCATTGTACATCCTCCAAGGGGGTTGTCGTCCTTAGTTCATTATCCATCCTGCCATTTCCAGGAAGGTGGACAAATCACCTGGTGACATCTCCCCTATATCGGCAGGTGTAGGCCAAGGCTCGCCGAACGCATACTCTCGTATTGACGATAACTCCGGACATTCACATAGGACATGCTCGACAGTTTCGTCATCTCGTTCACACCTCCTGCATAGAGATGTGTCTACTAGCCCCAGTGTGTGGAGGTGTTTTCTTAGTTGACAATGGCCAGTTAAAAAACCAACGGTCAAGCGTAGGTTTTTCCTGGTCATTCTCAAGTACTTTTCTGATGCTGATGTAACGGAACGTTACTTAATGAAAATATTTTAATTAAAAATCAATAATTTAATATTTATAAAATGCTACTTTTCCATCTTGCAACACCGCCAACACTGGACATTAGTTCCACGAGTAGCCGCTGTCGCAAGTATCAAGAAGAACTGTCAAATTTTTAAAAAGTTTGACTGTTAGCTGAACCTCCAAATAAATAAGTTCCAAGTGGTCGGTGGCTTTTTGAACAAAAAAAGGAATCACCTTTTAGTTATTTTTTTTTATACGGAAGCTATCGTAATTAAGTTGAAGGAGGAGAAAGTTTTGTTTTGTTGAAGGAGAAAAGTATTAATTTGGTAAAAATTTGGGATGATTGCTATCGGCCACTTGGAACCACTGGAATATTCATCCCACTAACATCAGGGATGAAATAAAAAAAAAACTTTAGCGCAGTCACGGGGTAGCCTAGGAGCTGGAATCGTCTTTTGAGTTGGTTTTTGGACTATCATTATTTTGTTTGGAACTTTGGAAAAGACTTTACGTTAGTTGGTGTTGGACAGTGATTAAGTATTTTTTTTTTATTATTATTTTCAAGAACATTAATTTTTTCTAAATAATTGGAACATTCAATATCTATTAAAAATATAAAATTAAATAAGTTTACATTATACTCCACTAAGTTATTCATAATTTTTTTCAAACAAAAACAAAAGAAATAATTTAAATATTTTCAATTTTTAATAATAAATAATACCTCCTCTTCAAGGCTTCAAATTTGCATTTTTCTAATAAATTAATTTCTTTTGTTTCTTTTCTCACGTGTAAAGGTAATTGAGCTCAACTATCCGGAGAAAATTTGGTAAATTTTTTATATATTATAATTACTGAACCTTGGCTTTTGTCCCCCTCAGGGTAATTGACCATTTAACTTGTTTTTTTTTTATTATTGTAACCGCACATGAAGTTAGAGTTTTACCTCGAGTAGTGTGTCGGTTCATTTTTGTACCATAAATTGGATTTGACATTTCAAACCAATTTTTAGGGGTGGACTTTGTTCCTCTTTTGTTTAAACTACTCTGTAGACTGTAAATTGTACATACTTTATTAGTAAAATATTTTTTATTAATTTTAGGGCATACCTTGTTGGTACATATACGAATTTTTGTACATATAAGTAAAAGCTAAATACACTATTGATTGGGTTGTATAATATTTCTTTTATTACCTAGTGGTTGTCATATGTTTCTAGGTTTACTAATTTTATTGTCATAGCAACTAACTAGTACGAGTGCAGCAGTATAGGATACCTGGTAGAGCCATCGTCTACGCTCTACTGGCGCCCACGATTTATTGTTATTTTTCTATATTTTCTAGTCTTTGTTCATCTTGATATTCCCTTTATATCCATCATCTATATTCTGTAGATTTACTGTCTTTGACGGCGCGAAAATTGGCCGAACTATCCTTGAGTATCAAGGGCTCATTCTCTTCTATACCCTGCTAGCTTAACTACAGTCAGTTTCATCCATCTACTTCTGTTTCTGTCAATAGTTTACCATCTGACTTTTTCATTTCACATTCCCATACAAGTACTACTTGTACGCTAAGGTAGTATTTGTTACATTTGCTTCCCAACGTAGAAGCCCCTTCATTCCAATACATTTGCTTCCCCTTCTTTGCCTACTTCTGTTGGAGTTTAGATATTTCTCCCAACGGTTACTCAAACAGAAGTACCCCACATTTTTTGTTACAGTGACGTATCCCAACGTGGTGCCATCTTAGGTCAAAGACAGTATTTTCTTTAGGTCATATTTTCTCTTTTATCTAAGTTTCTGTATTATTTTCTGTTGGTATACCCTCGCATCTTGTTGTTGATTTATTTTATCCCTAATTTTGTTATTACTATTTTTCAGGTACTCTTATATTGCTGTATTGTTAGATAAATATTTAAATACCCTATTTTTTGCTTATAGTTGTACAGCTGGCAGTCTATATTGGAGTTTATAATTTATTAGGAGTTTATATAATATATATTTAACCTAACAATAAATAACTAAAACATATATTATTCTATACATTTGAATACATTCAGACAATATTGGTATATTTTTAGGATCAACTAATTGTTGACCAAATATATAGGTACATATTTTTTTTTCAGAGCTATTTTTGAACATAACTGAAAATTATTTTCATTACTCACATTTACATTGATAACCTGATTATAATTATTGGTGAGATTTGTTGATTCTGTTGGTGTGTTGCTAATATTTTCTTCATAGATACCCTTACAAACTTAAATATACTTTGCTGGTCACATTTTTGATTTTGATTGTTTCATTGTTTGTTTTTCCTCTCATCATGTGTGCTTTTAAAGCAGATCACCTCTTAGTGAAAGAAGTGGATTATGAGTTGAGGATAAGGGAGGTCGAAGTTGAAGAATCTGCCAAGGTCGAGGCGAAACGTAAACTATTGCGAGGTGCTCTTCAACAAGAACAAGGGAATAGAAGTTTCCGACAAATTTCTGCTGCAGCTATTCCTTTTCCTGAACAACAACAAGGGATAAACGAGACAATTGAGGATCTTGCTAAAAAGATATCTGAGTTTAGAGGGACTGTACATGATAGCATGTATTCTAGGTACATCTCACGTCTTGCCCATATCTCTGGTCGTGTTCATTTACTAACTTGTGCTGATGAGGAACAACAAACTTACAAGCGCTCTATGTCTGTTAGGATTCTCGGGTTAGAAGGCGAACTTGATTCTCGAGTAAGTCCTGTAGCCACCTCCACTCCTATTTCTTCTGTTCAAGCCGCTAACCCTTTGTTACACCCCAAACCTATTCATATACATAAGTGGGGAATTTCATTTTCTGGTCAAGGTCACTACGATCAAGTAATTACATTTTTGGAAAGGGTGGAGTGTCTCCGTATTTCAAGAGGTGTGAGTGAGGATGATCTTTTTGCAGCTTCTGCTGAATTATTTACAGGTCCTGCATTTACTTGGTATATGAATAATCGTAATAGTTTTCCACTTGGTCTGAGTTAGCTCAGAAATTAAAATCTGATTTTCTCCCTTATTCTTTTCAAGATGACCTCTTAGACGAAATAAAGAACCATAAACAGAAACCAAATGAACCTGTGACTATGTTTATTAACACAATTTTGGGCATGTGTAGTCGACTTGAGACTTCTCTAACAGACTCTGCCAAAATTAAAATCATTCTCAAATGTCTGTTACCTTCTTACCATAAGCAATTAGCTTTGATGGACATTCAAAGTATCACAGACCTCACTGAAAAGTGCAAACGTTTGGAGGAAACGTTATCTTGGTCTTCTCCACCTTCTTCCTCATCTCGACAATCACCTATTTCTTCCTCTCAGCCAAGTTCTTTTAGGCCCCGTTCATGGCAAAATAAGGGTCCTGAACGGAATGTTTCGGCATTGAATTCTGTTGTCTGCTGGAATTGTCATCTTCCGGGTCACACGTTTTTTGGGTGTGAGATCCCTCAAAATCGTATTTTCTGCCACGGTTGTGGTCGAGAAAATACCCTCAAACGGAACTGTTTCAAATGTTCGGGAAACGGAACGTTGGAGGTCCGTCCCCTGAGCGTTTCTCCTTCCACTTCCCTATCAGGGAACCAAACCCCAGCATCAACAGAATCTGCAAGTCCAAGCACGTCAAGCAACACAAACCCATCTCCCAGTCGGAAAGGGGTGTCATCAAAAAGATCAGCACGCTCCACAGATCAAAATCCATCAAAACAGTAAGCTCTAATTGTGATATATTAAGTCCACATGGTTCAAGTGATCATAGATGGTCATCCATAAATACTCATTTAGTTGATAGTGTTGAACATAATGGTAAGTGTAGTAGTGAAGTAGTTCCCTTGTCTATACCCGTTTCTAGTTTTGTTAGTAATGATAATATGTCTGTGTTGTTACCCCATAATTTTGATAACCAAGCAGATGCTTTAGGTTTTGATATAAATTCTTTATTAGTCAGAAAACACAATGATAACCGACCGTATCTTGAAATTGAGATATTAGGACAATCATGCTTAGCTCTATTAGATAGTGGCTCAAATATTTCTTTAATAGGTTCTTATTCATTAAAGTTACTAGAAAATACTGATATTACTATTATGCCTATTTCTTCTTTGCAAGTGTCTACTGCAGATGGTACAGTTCAGTCAATTACAGGTAAATTTGAGACAGACATCTTAGTTGCTAATATTCGGAAAACAATTACATTTTATATCATACCTTCTGTTCGAAACTCCATAATTCTTGGCATGGATTTCTTAAATACATTTAACAGCACATTGAACTGTTCTGACTTTTCCGTTTCTATATCATCATTCAATTTGTCAACCCTCAGTGCTATTCGTGAGTTTTCTAGTTTGTCTGTCAGGGAACAAAAACAACTAGAGAATATCATTTCTAAATTTTCATCGATTTCTTCTAACGATAAATTAGGCCGTACTCATCTAATGTCTCATACTATTGAAGTGAATACTTCAACCCCTTTTCGACAATATCAGTATCCCATACCTCAAGCATGGCAGGCAGATCTAGAAAAGGAGGTTGATTCGATGCTCTCCTTAAATATTATCGAACCGTCCAAGTCTTGTTATTGCAGTCCGCTTTGGCTCATAAAAAAAGAAGGATGGATCCTTTAGAGTTTGTTTCGATGGTCGGAAATTAAATAGTATCACTGCTAATAGGGACGCTTATCCTATCCCCAGAATAGATGTTATCTTAAGCAAACTTCAGAATGCTAAATACATCTCTTCCATTGATCTATCTAAGGCCTTCTTACAAATTCCTTTGAGTGAAGAGAGTAAGAAGTATACCGCTTTTGCTGTCAGTGGGAAAGGGCTATTTCAATTTGTTACCATGCCTTTCGGTCTTGTTTCTGCTCCCCAGACAATGTGTCGTTTAATGGACTTGGTTATCGGTCCACAACTTGAGCCATATGTCTTCTATTATCTAGATGATATTTTAGTTGTTACTCCTGATTTTGATTTACATATTGAAATATTAGGCAAGCTATTTTCACGCCTTAAAGAGGCTAATCTTACGGTGAATTTAGATAAATGTAATTTTTGTCGTCCTAATTTAAAATTCCTAGGATACGTTGTTGATAGTCAAGGTCTGAGGACAAATCCGGATAAAGTATCTGCTATTAAAGACTTCCCCATACCTAAAACCACCACCCAGTTACGTAGGATCTTGGGAATGTGTGGATACTATCGCCGGTTTGTGCCTTCTTACTCTACTTTGTTGTCACCTCTTACTGACCTTCTTAAGAATAGGAAAAAGGGCCAGACTATTACCTGGACTCCTGAGGCTGATGATGCTTTCCATCGCATTAAAGAAGCCCTTACCAGTGCTCCAGTCATGACCTCTCCTGATTTCAAGGAACATTTTTACCTCATGACTGATTGTTCGAATACAGCTTCAGGTGGTGTACTCTTTCAGATGAAAGACGGTTCAGAACACCCCATAGCTTACACAAGCAAGAAGCTGAACAAGGCTCAGAAAAATTACTCCACTACTGAACGTGAACTGCTTGCCATCATTCATGGCTTGGAGGCATTCCGTTATTATTTGGAAGGTCGTAAGTGCACACTTATAACTGATCATAGTTCGTTGTTGTGGTTGCATTCTATGCGTAATCCATCCCAACGATTATCTCGTTGGATTTGTAAGTTATCAGCGTTTGACTATAATATCGTACATCGCAAGGCTAATGGTGTTGTAGTAGCTGATGCATTGTCTCGAACGTTTGATGTCAACCTTCTTGACATATCCACCTTAGTTCCGGATACATGGTATCAGAATATGTTGGAGAAAGTTACCCAAGAACCTGGTCAGTACCCTGATTTCAAAGTAGAGAATAATGTCCTATATAAACATGTTATCAGTCCTATAGAGTCACTGTCGAATATGTCTGACTGGAAAATAGTAGTTCCAACAGCTAATAGGGAAGAAGTCTTGAGAAATTTTCATGATGATGTGACATCAGGTCACTTCGGGTTTTATAAAACTTTTTGTAAAATAGCTGAGTTATATTACTGGCCTGGTCTGCGCAATTCGGTCAAGAAATACATCTCTAGATGTAGAGTTTGTGCAACCTGCAAGCCAAGTAACCTACCTCAAGCTGGACTCATGGGTTCCTTCAGGAACATTAATTTTCCTTGGCAAATGATATCATTAGATCTTATTGGACCATATCCACGTAGCTATAAGGGTAATACATGTTGTTTGGTAGTTGTGGATTATTTCACTAAGTTTCCCTTAGTTTTTCCTCTTCGTCAGGCCACAACTCCAGCCATTTTAAAATATTTAGAAGAACAAGTTTTCTTACTATTTGGGGTTCCTCAAATAGTATCATGTGATAATGGACCACAATTTGTGTCCAAAGCTTTTAAAGATCTCTTGAGTAAATACAAGGTCCAAAAGATTTTTTATAATGCTGCCTACCATCCGAAGGCAAACCAGACTGAGCGTGTTAATCGCAGTATCGTAACTGCACTAAGGTCTTATACTTATATGGATCATAGAGCTTGGGATCAATATATTCATTCAGTCGCTCAGGCCATTCGTACTTCTGTTCATGAAGTCACCCAATGTTCTCCAGCCTATCTTAATTTTGGAAGAAATGTTCCATTGTCTGGTGACTATTTTGGATTAATTTCTGAGAATCGTACTACTCTTCCTCAGATTTCGGAGAATCTCCATCGTCTGGAAGATCTCCAACAGTTACCCCCCATTTTTGCTGACATTAGGAAAAGGTTAAAAACTTCTTACCTCAGGAATCAGAGTCAGTATAATTTAAGGAAACGAGATTTGCGATTCTTTGTTGGTGATCGGGTCTTAAAGCGTAATTTTGTAAAATCCAGTAAGGGTGATGCCATTTCTGCAAAGTTTTGTCAGAAATATATCCCGTGCACGGTCGTGAGGGTATTATCTCCCTTAGTGTATGAATTAAAGGACAATTCGACGAACAAACGAATTGGTCAGTTTCACATAAAGGATTTACTGCCTGATAATACCATGGACGAGGTTGGTTCTTCCTCTTCAGATGAAAATTAGCTAAACAGAGTTGTTTAAGCTAATATCTTCCTCTGTTGTCTTTAGCTCGATTTTTACTGCGGTTTGTTATTTTAATCTAATGTTGTTTTGTCACCAGATAGGTTTTAGTTACATGGATTAATTTTTATCTTTTGGCAGTTTTTGGAGACTTCAATTTATTAGGTAATTATTGGATATGTAGTACCATATGTGTGAGTTCATCATTTTTTTGTAATATAAATTGTGCATTTTAATTACTATCAGTTAATAAGCTTACTAGGTACTAGTCCTGTCATCAGCAATATAAAATAAATAGGGACTCAGACTTATTTCTTTTTGTTCTTTTTGATATACATCCACTACTTTTGATAGGAAGGATGATTTATATGTTTATATAATATATCTGGCAGTGTAGACTCATACAACTACTCATATTTATCTGAAAGGGGACTACGTTGTACACTACTATATCTTGACTTGTGTGTTACCTTTTGATATTTGATTATCTGCTATTTGTTTTATATCCTGTTATTGGATTTGCCATATTGGAAAGATGTTACAGTTTAATTTGCTATTGGTTTACCTTATCTATGTTGTCACGGATGTCCTAAATACTTCACAATAATTTATACCCTTATTAATATACAGTATGAACCTGGAATTAGTTGTAATTTAGATTTAGGTATGGATTCTTGTGTCTTCCATATTATTTACTCTAAGAATTAGTCTGTGTGTACTAGGATTTAGTGAATACGTGGGTTCGAAGTTGTTGTTCGGTACGTGGCCAGTGCTGTTCGATTAAATTTCGTAATCTATGTCTTTCATGGCAGAGTACACAGATGTTTATTCGTCATAACCAAGTTCAATCATGAAATGATTGATCCTTTTTTGTTGGATAATGACAACCATTTTTAGTGTAATTATCTAATTATTCCAGTTACCTTGTTACAGGTTGATAGGGAAGTTTATTTAGTTTATATTATGTCTCTTATTCATAGAGTTTGTGCTTTGACTATCCCTATACCTAGCAAGTTCATTTGATTCCATATTTAGGGTATTTAGACAGATGAGTTGTTATTGTCATTATATTGTTACTTCTTTCCTTAGGCAAAAGTTGTTGTTTAGATTCAGGTATATTTCCTAGATAATCCTACATATGTGAGAACATATCATAAATCTACAGTTTTATTTAAAATTGTTTGCTTGTTCTCGACATTTTTCTGTTACCCAGATAGTGGTATCACAGAACAGAATATTAGTTCACCACTTTATTTTTACTTATTATTGTGTCTGGTTATTGGCATACATCTGCTGTAGCAACATGCTATAACTAGCGAATACCAGCACGAATCAATTTTATTTAGTCACCGAATTCCTTTAGTCGATATACTTTAGGTATTTATCTTATTATCGGTTTAATTGATTACATCTCTGTTGGTTAGTATGGATAAGTGTGACATACATTACCTCACACTTTGTTCATTTTTTTTTGTTTATTAGATTTGGTTCATGGATGCTATGGTAACTCGATATAAGGATGGAATCGATCTATGGCTGTCCTTTTGTTCGAAACCATAAATTCTATATCTATATCCAATAGATTAGTTTGGTATAAGGTTTAGGTAGACCTAAGTTATTTATTTTATATAGTGTTAATGAGAATTGGTCCATAAATCTTCCTGATCGTTCTTCTCTGGATATGCTTTTATGAATCTGGTGTCCATTGTTAGTCCGATTTTGGATAGCGTCCGATTGCTCTTATTTTGTGTTAATTATTTCCTTGTTATATTAGTATTATTTGGTATTAGTGAGAATTGTTCCAAAAATCTTCCTGGTTGCTCTTCTCTGGATATGCTGTTATAAATCTGGTGTCCATTGTGAGTTCAATTTTGGATTAAGTGTTCAATTCTTCATTTCCTTTAGTCAATCATTACTATGATTTTATTTTAGTATAGCTACTAAATCCTTATTGTGCGAATTGGATCACATTTTGTCTGGTTGTTCGTCCTTGGATATGCCATCATAAATTTGATGTCCATGGATATTTCAATTTTGGACCTAGTGCCCAATTCGACACTTATTTGTCACTATAAATTTATTACTATAATCGAGTCAATGTTTTGGTTTCTTCACTAATGGTTTATACAGACATTTAATATGACTTTGAGTCATCTTATGGAATCTGAAGAAGTCCATACTTTTTCTTGATAAAATTGTCTTAATCTTGTTAATCAATGTGTAATGAAGAAATAGACCACTATGGTTAGTGATATATTAAGTTTAGAAAAAAAAAAATTTTTGTACCTAAAATTTTTTTTTCATCAAGTTGGAGGGGAATGTAACGGAACGTTACTTAATGAAAATATTTTAATTAAAAATCAATAATTTAATATTTATAAAATGCTACTTTTCCATCTTGCAACACCGCCAACACTGGACATTAGTTCCACGAGTAGCCGCTGTCGCAAGTATCAAGAAGAACTGTCAAATTTTTAAAAAGTTTGACTGTTAGCTGAACCTCCAAATAAATAAGTTCCAAGTGGTCGGTGGCTTTTTGAACAAAAAAAGGAATCACCTTTTAGTTATTTTTTTTTATACGGAAGCTATCGTAATTAAGTTGAAGGAGGAGAAAGTTTTGTTTTGTTGAAGGAGAAAAGTATTAATTTGGTAAAAATTTGGGATGATTGCTATCGGCCACTTGGAACCACTGGAATATTCATCCCACTAACATCAGGGATGAAATAAAAAAAAACTTTAGCGCAGTCACGGGGTAGCCTAGGAGCTGGAATCGTCTTTTGAGTTGGTTTTTGGACTATCATTATTTTGTTTGGAACTTTGGAAAAGACTTTACGTTAGTTGGTGTTGGACAGTGATTAAGTATTTTTTTTTATTATTATTTTCAAGAACATTAATTTTTTCTAAATAATTGGAACATTCAATATCTATTAAAAATATAAAATTAAATAAGTTTACATTATACTCCACTAAGTTATTCATAATTTTTTTCAAACAAAAACAAAAGAAATAATTTAAATATTTTCAATTTTTAATAATAAATAATACCTCCTCTTCAAGGCTTCAAATTTGCATTTTTCTAATAAATTAATTTCTTTTGTTTCTTTTCTCACGTGTAAAGGTAATTGAGCTCAACTATCCGGAGAAAATTTGGTAAATTTTTTATATATTATAATTACTGAACCTTGGCTTTTGTCCCCCTCAGGGTAATTGACCATTTAACTTGTTTTTTTTTTATTATTGTAACCGCACATGAAGTTAGAGTTTTACCTCGAGTAGTGTGTCGGTTCATTTTTGTACCATAAATTGGATTTGACATTTCAAACCAATTTTTAGGGGTGGACTTTGTTCCTCTTTTGTTTAAACTACTCTGTAGACTGTAAATTGTACATACTTTATTAGTAAAATATTTTTTATTAATTTTAGGGCATACCTTGTTGGTACATATACGAATTTTTGTACATATAAGTAAAAGCTAAATACACTATTGATTGGGTTGTATAATATTTCTTTTATTACCTAGTGGTTGTCATATGTTTCTAGGTTTACTAATTTTATTGTCATAGCAACTAACTAGTACGAGTGCAGCAGTATAGGATACCTGGTAGAGCCATAGTCTACGCTCTACTGGCGCCCACGATTTATTGTTATTTTTCTATATTTTCTAGTCTTTGTTCATCTTGATATTCCCTTTATATCCATCATCTATATTCTGTAGATTTACTGTCTTTGACGGCGCGAAAATTGGCCGAACTATCCTTGAGTATCAAGGGCTCATTCTCTTCTATACCCTGCTAGCTTAACTACAGTCAGTTTCATCCATCTACTTCTGTTTCTGTCAATAGTTTACCATCTGACTTTTTCATTTCACATTCCCATACAAGTACTACTTGTACGCTAAGGTAGTATTTGTTACATTTGCTTCCCAACGTAGAAGCCCCTTCATTCCAATACATTTGCTTCCCCTTCTTTGCCTACTTCTGTTGGAGTTTAGATATTTCTCCCAACGGTTACTCAAACAGAAGTACCCCACATTTTTTGTTACACTGACTTCCCAAGGTTCCTTAGTGTTACCCTGGCAAGTCTACATCCTGGCCCTTCTTCCCATCTTCTTACGGTTTGCGTGTGGGAGTGACATTTGACAGTTTCCGCGATTGTTGTAGTCGACAAGCCAAAAAGATCACAAGGTCCTAAGAGTCTTAGGCCTGCTGCCCTTCTAGCCAGCTGGTCAGCAATGCGGTTGCCTTTATTTCTGTTGTGTCCTTTAACCCACCTCAGGATGATGTTGTTACCATCCGAAGCTTGGGCTAGTGATTCATGACACTCCATTACTAGCCCTGATATGACGCGTGGTCTGTTCAGGGTTAGTAGCGCTTGTCTGCTGTCTGTGCAGATTATTACAGTTTTGCCGGCTATACCTTTCCCGATTATCTCTTTTGCAGCTATGGAGATACCAGCCAGTTCAGTCTGAACTACGCTGGCATTTTTGCCCATACCCCATTTTATACTAAGGTTCAATGATCTGGAGTATATTCCACATCCTGAGCCTTCTTTCGTTTTGGAGCCATCGGTGTAGATGCAATATGCATTTGCCACGTTTGACTCCTTATGTTGACTTGTTTCGATTTTGTAGGGTTTGTCGAAGACAAACGTAGGTTTAATTGAGTCGCATCCATGGCCCGCATGCAGCTGGGGCAGTGCCTCCAGCTCACCCCGCCAGAAACGACATCTCAATTGTCCCATTCCTACATCAAGGTTTGCACCCGCTGAGCGTAACCTCATCATCGTCATCAGCGCCACCTCTCTGACATATATGTCTAAAGGGGTAATGCCAATGAGCAACTCCATTGCAGCAGTTGGTGTTGTTTTCATGGCACCTGTTATATTTAGGCAAGCCATCCGTTGAATATGGTTTAGTTTGTTGATCGCTGTTGCCTGTAGCACTTTTGGTACCCAAGCAATGGCTCCGTAAGTTAGCATTGGCCTAATGACAGTAGTGTAGATCCAGGCGACCACCCTGGGCGAAAGGCCCCAAGTGCGTCCGACCGTTCGCCGACACTGTTCATAGGCAATATATGCTCTTTTAGCTCTACTATCTAAGTGAGAGTTCCATGTTAACTTCCTGTCAAGGGTAATACCAAGGTATTTCACCTCTTCAGAGAAATTCAGACTGCAGTTTAGAATCCTAGGGGGTATTAAGCCCGTGATCCTTCTTTTTCTGGTGAAGAGGACCATTTCTGTCTTTTTTGGATTTATAGACAGTGAGTGTTCCTTACACCATGTTTCTATTAGTCTGAGAGCAACTTGTAATCTCTCGCATAGTGTGTTCTCAAACTTACCGCTTTGCAAGACGGTTATATCGTCTGCATAGGCTATTGTGTAGAAACCGTTCTTGCTGAGTTGGTAAACCAGGGTATCCAACACTATGTTCCAGAGGAGTGGTGATAGCACCCCCCCTTGTGGACATCCCCTCGTAACCATCCCTCTAACCAAAACGTCTTCTACATTTATGCTTATTGCTCTATTTGACAGCATACTGAATATCCATTCGCTCACGGCCAGAGGGACATTCCTGACATTGAGCTGTTGGGTGATGGTTGGGAAAGTTGTTTTATCAAACGCTCCCTCAATGTCTATGAATATACCTAGGGTGGATTCTTTATTATCCAGCGATCTTTCAATTCTTCCCACTACTTGATGAAGTGCAGAATCGGTAGATCTTCCCGAAGTATATGCATGTTGATTTGGATGAAGTGGATTATGAACCAGAACTTCATCTCTTATGTACCTCTCGCATAGCCTTTCCATCGTTTTCAAGAGAAAAGATGTCAGGCTAATTGGTCGGAAAGCCTTCGGTAGGGTGTAATCCATCCTACCTGGTTTTGGTATGAAGACCACACGTACCTCTCTCCACTCTCTAGGAATATATCTCAGAGCCAAGGAGGCTCTGAACATTCCCACAAGGTGCGGCAAAAGAATATCCAGTCCCCACCGTAGTAGGGCTGGATATATGCCGTCAGGCCCTGGTGACTTAAAAGGGGCGAAGCACGATATGGCCCATCTTATCTTTTCCTCACTAATTAATGTTCTGGCAAGATGCCAGTCATTTGGTGTGGGTATGATTATTTCTTCCGTCCAGTTTGGTGCTTTTGAAATACTAGAACCGGGGAAGTGTGTTTTCATCAGGACCTCAGCACTTTCGCAAAGGTTGGAAGTTTTGCTTCCATCTTCCTTTGTTAGTATGCTGATATGCCGATGTGGATCTTTTGAGAGCGCTTTTTGTAGCCTGGAAGCTTGCGGAAAATCTTCGATTTCCTCACAGTAGGCTCTCCAAGCAGCTCTTTGTTTTTGTCTACAGACTTTCTTAAACTCTCTGAGGTTTGATTGATAAATATCCCAATCCTCTTTGAGTTTGGTGCGTTTTGCTTTATTAAAAGAAGTTCTTGCTGTCTTTCTAAGGTGTTTCAGTTCAGTGCACCACCAAGAGTTGGTTTTGCGACTTTCCTGGACCATCCTTATCGGACAGGATTTTTTATAAGCGTAGCTTATTTTATTTTGGATAGATACCGTGTACCTTTCCAATTCTGTATTAGTTCCTGGAGTTAAAGCCTTTTCATTCCGCAGAGCATCTTCTAAGAGGCGGTTGTAGAGTTCTACATCCGTCCACCTAGGGTCGCGAGATTTGATAAGGCTTTTTTCCAGACTAATAATATAGGTCAACCAGCGGTGATCAGACATAGAGATGTCCTCTGAGACCTGCCAGTTCTGAATTTTATTAGATATTTCTGCTGTTGCTAGCGTGATATCTATAACAGTTTGGCTACGAACATTAATAAATGTAGGTTCCGTGCCTCTATTTAAGATATACAAATCTTTACTAATAATATAGTCATAAAGAGACTTACCTCGAGAGTTGTTATCTTTGCTGCCCCAGCCTAGATGGTGAGAATTCGAATCGCAGCCGATAATAAGTTCTACCTTCTGGCTGAGAGAATGGTCTACCAGATCTTCCATCTCCTTTGTTGGTGGTAGGGTGGCTGCATCTGAGGGTAGGTAGACCGATGCTAGTATCAACTCTCTGCTTTTGCCTTTTCCCCATGGGCATTTTACTTTAACAGCAGTTACGTCTGAAGTACAAAACTGCACCAGGGGGGAGGCTTTAATTTTCCTGGGAACATATATTGCTGTTCTCGGTTGTTGGTTGCTTGGTAAGCTGAAGATTTGACCATTTAGACTGCCAAAACCAGTTATTTTGGTCTTAATTATCCAAGGTTCTTGGATTAATGCTATTGCATCCTCCTTTACATCCAGGTGGCGGCAGAGTGTCGCTGTTGCCACCTTTTTGTGCTGGAGGTTGCATTGAATAATGGTTACCTTTTCCTGACGTCTTTGCCCATGGCGAAGGTGTCGTATTGGTTCTTTTTAGGCGTCCATTTCCTCCTCACTTGAGGAGGCGGCAGCCTTAGTCGTTTCGGTGCTTCCTCTGCAGGGTTCGTCGACCACCATCTGATGGTCGTCGTCCTGCTGTGGAACCACGGGTGTTTCAGTCTCAGTGACCGTATCCGGTTGCCGAGTATCTGAGGTCCCTGGTTCCGAGGAGGTGCCCTCCATTTTTTGTTTGCTTGCTTTTAGAGTCAATGAGGTGAACGCGTAGCTCAGCCTCATTGCTCTTTTCTTAAGGACAGCCATGTCCTCGTCTCCGATTCCGAAGACGAACAGGTGTCCGTTTGGATCGGTTTTGGCCTCATGGTGGAAGGTGCACCATCTCGCAACTGACATGTCCGGATTTTGCGCCGTTAGCCTCCGCAGCACTCTTTCTGTGTCATCGGAGGTGTTAGTAACATCCTCCGAGATCCATAGAGAGGCTTTAGTAAGCTTCGGCAGCTTATCCTGACTGACAACAGCCAGTGATGCGTCCTCCCACGGTTTGAGGTCATCTATAGCCTTTTTTAGCCACACAATGTACATTATCTATCTTCTGTAATACTCTTTAGAGCTGGCATCAGTGTGTGATCTCGCGTTGATCGGTAAATATCTAAAATTCCGTATATAAGTCTTCCCCTTTCCATTTCAGCTACGGATCTCGTTTCGCTGTAAATTTATCAGAAAAATTTAAGTTTAAAAATCTTTTCCCCTCTAAGTGTGCCATGACTAATATGTTAATTATAAAGATAGTTATGAACAATATACTCCAATAATTAATTTCCTATTGGTGGATCTCGGGTTGTCCTCGATTTAGTCGGATCTCGCCTTGATATGAAGACGTATATATATATATATATATATATATATATATATATATATATATATATATATATATATATATATATATATTATATATATTGATACATGTATCCATGTGACTTCCAAAGTAGATTCTCGTAATACGTTGTTACTTCATATATACCGTTATGACTTCCGATTTCGGAAGTCACAACGTTTTGCCTATATTTTTACGAATTTGGCTACTAGATGGTATCAGAAGGCTTATATTAAAAATTTCGCTGGAAGTCATATCGTATCTAACATACTCATAAGATCAGATTTTAGTTCGACGGTATATCACCAGCGCTAGTGTCGCTCCCGTGCTACTATACAGGTTATGTACACAACGCGTAGCGTCTTCCGTATACCACACCGCTCGGTGTGACTTCCGTTTTTTGGCAACCCTGTGTAACGGTTTCCAGACATTTATCTGTTGTAGATTCGCAGTCCTAATCGTACTTAGTGTTTTGTGTGCCTTTTGTTTTTAAACATGAATAATAGCAGATCTGCTTTACTTTTAAAGTTAGCCTTAAATGAAGGTACAATAAGTGATTATATATCTCTATAATTATATATTTTCTGTACTTATTTTAATCTATAATATTTACTTACCTATTTACTTATATAAATTCATTTTTCTCGTGTTTTTGTTTACTTCCTTTTTTACAATGAACTTCTAATTTAATCTACACTCACCGGCACGAAAAACGGGCACCCCAAAAAAATGAGTAATTTTTGATGTCTCGTATCTCCCAAACCTTTGGTCCGATTTAAGTAATTTTTTTAATATGTTATAGCCTTATTATTTAACAATATAGCTATGATAACATTATTGATAGACAGGTAAATTTTCATTGTATACCGGGTGTACCAATCAAACTGGGTTTTTTTCTCAATTTTCACAACACCCTGTGGAATATTCTAGCCTTTATAAAATATTTAAATTAAAGCCTAACTATAGCTCCAGGTTTTATTAACATTCTGTTTTTTATTCATTCGCTTACGTTGGATAATAAAAAAGTTAAGGACTTTAACAACTAGCCATGTTCTTTATCGATACAGGTGTTTCTAAATATAAGTGCGACAAAATTTAAGGGGTAATTTCTGCATGAAAAAATAATGATCGTTTGGCAAAATAATTTTATATTTGCAAGCATTTGCGGACATAGCTTTATCAAGTAAACGATCATTATTTTTTCATGCAGAATTACCCCTTAAAGTTTGTCGCACTTATTTAGAAACACCATGTATTGATAAAGAACATGTTTAGTTGTTAAAGTCCCTAACTTTTTTATTATCCAACATAAGCGAATGAATAACAAACAGAACATTAAGAAAACCTGGGGCTATAGTTGGGTTTTAATTTCAATATTGTATAAAGGCTAGAATATTCCACAGAGTGTTGTGAAAATTGAAAAAAAAAACCAATTTGATTGGTACGCCCAGTATACAATGATAATTTACCTGTCTAGAAACAATATTATTACAGCGATATAGTTAAAGAATAAGGCTATAACATATTAAAGAAATACTTAAATCGGAGAATAGGTTCAGGAGATACGAGCCATCAAAAATGACACATTTTTTGGGGTGCCCGTTTTTCGTGCCGGTGAGTATATCTATTAAATAATCTAAATTAATTTTAAAAATCTTATTAAAAGCTTAAGGTGATAAAGAAGCGATCAACAGGTAGTCAAAACGCCAAATCGATTTTATAGTTATTGTTATTTCGAAAGTAATAAAACGTGTAAAAATTACAAAAAAATTGAATGTACAATTACAATTGAATGGAATTAAATACACGATAAAATGAATTAAGAGCGATAAAAAGTTTAAAGTAATAAATTCTAGTAATAATATAAAATACAGTAAACTCTCTCTTAAGGGGGTAGGCGCAAAATCTCTGTCCAATGCTATTTAAATACATTTATTTTTTTCGAATCCTGAGAAAACTAATAATATTTTTTTAAACATACACCCAGAATGAAAGATAACATTATTACGGGGGACCGAAAGTCCCTTAGAATAAAAAAAAGTTTCTTTTGAATGAAATATTCGAAATTAAAAATCACACTAACTTTTCTCTTGTTTTTTCATCCCATTATCTTTATTAAAATAAACATATATTAGGTATATAAGTTATTAAAATAAACATTATATAAGTTTTCAGGGACTTTCTGCCCTCGATAATAATGTAAGCTTCCATTCTGCGTTTAAATTTTTCAAAAATACTTATTAGTTTTCTCAGAATTCGAAAAAAATTAATGCATTTAATTAGCACTGGACTAAGATTTTGCGCCTATCCCCAACGAGCACCTCCTCTATACGGACGGTATTTAAAACAAAATTCATTTGCCGATATATTGAGCCTGTACTCTTCCGGACAATCCCTTAAAATGATGTGTACCTAAATGAAAAAAAAAAATACATAGGTATTTTTTCCAAATATTTTAGAATACAAAACTACAATATTTATATTTTATTATTTCAAATTAACACAGAGATGACAACGAGTGATATTTGATAACTTTTTACCTTATCAGCAGTAGGTAATAAAAATCTGGTTCTTATAGTGTGGGATCCGTCATTAAAATATTTTGTGTGTCGGTCATTAAAAGAAATGTGACACCATAACGC
Organism: Diabrotica virgifera virgifera; assembly: GCF_917563875.1. Taxonomy (NCBI): domain Eukaryota; kingdom Metazoa; phylum Arthropoda; class Insecta; order Coleoptera; family Chrysomelidae; genus Diabrotica; species Diabrotica virgifera. The sequence goes on along the minus strand of NC_065449.1, from coordinate 132,639,049 downwards.
GTTGCTCTAATAATACTTTAACCTTGATATTATGTTGTGACTAAAAATGTTAACGGAATGTCTGCTTGATTGAACATATCCAATAAAAATTGTATTTTCTTTTAAAAATGTTTGGGATTGAAGGGAGACTTTGACTATATGATAAAACAATAATTATACAAACAGAACAGTCAAAACAAACATAATTATCAAGATTTTTGCTGTAAACTCGTGGAGAAATACATTAAATTAATAGAGATCGGGAAACATGCACTTAAAAAACCTTAAATTATGCAAAAAACAGTTGAATTGAAATATGCACCAAAATATTATGCTTTTATGCATTTATAAAAAACGCAATAATAATTATTATTGGTGTATTGAAAGTAGGTATTCCAGGTTGTATCTTAGTCGATAGGAAAAATATTCTGATTCGTTTTTTACGATCTTACGGAGATAGTATAGTTCATTAGCGGTTTTTGCTCCAAATTTTAAAGAACGGATTGACGTGAAATTTAGCTTACACATAGGACCCATGTAAAAGAAAAAAAGTGAAAAGAAAACTTTGCCCTGGAGGTTGAGTTTCTCCTCTAATCGGAGGGGAAAAATATACGTTCAAAATAAGTTCGGAAATGGATAAACACACTAATTCTAAGCGACTTCTGTTATATAGAATTTTTCACTAAGTTAATACTTTTTGAGTTATTGGCTAGTCGATATGTCAATTTTTCAACAAAAAACACTTTTATACGGTTTTTTGCCAATAACTCAAAAAGTAAGTAGGTATGTTATCGGGAAAAACATGAAAAATATAGCTTATAAAGTAACAAAATTGATGTACGTATAACTTTTTAGAATCAGTAGAAGCAAAGTTGTAGCTTTGTAGCTAATGTAAAACAGGAAACAGGTTCATATTCGTCAAATTTAAAAATGAATAATTTCACGTGAAATAACCAAAAAATGATAGCAACTAAAAAATGATACACTGTTCTGAGAAAACTTATTACAACTTTTTAAAGTTTTAAAAAAATCTTTTTTATGTTTTCTAAAAAAGTTTCTAGCGTTAAAATTAAGAAAGATACTTTCAAAATAAAGTAGGTCCTATTTTTCTTAAAAAACTCCGAAAATCACCCCTTAATTCGGGCTAAGTAAAGGGCTAATTTATGAAAAAATTGGGTTTTAAAGTAAAATTGTTTAAATTTTGAAAGAGATGCTTTTTTTTTCAAAATGACATAAAATTTATTAGTGCTACCAAAAATTACAAAGTGTAAAAAATGTAGGTTTTGCTTTTCTGAATATTTAGGATTATGTTTTTTTCTTTGAGACAAATATTGGTTAAGATATGGCTGTTCAAAATTGGCATACACAGTTGGTTAGTGACTAGTTCAATCCCTTTCAATTACATACCCTTCAAAAATAAGCACTTTGAACCAATGAAGCTTACAGATCATATTTATAAACAATACATACACGAGTAAATCAACTTGTGAAGTGGTGACGATAAATTTTATTTGCTAACTTCCTTAATTTAATGCTAAAAACTTTTTAACCTTTTTTTAAACACTACAAAAAAGTTGTAATGAGTGTTCCCCAAAAAGTGCTTTAGTTTTTGACACTTCACGTTGGAATATTCAATTGGAAATTTGACGTGTATGAACCTATTTGTCATTAGTTACAACTCTTCTTTTACTGGCTCTAGGGATCTCATACATAAGTACACCATTTTTTTATGGGCTGTATTTTTCTTAAGAATGTTTTTTTCGGTAAAATACTTACTTTTTGAGTTAATTGCAAAAAAACCGTTAAAATGTGTTTTTTTGTTGAAAAAAGAACAAAAAAGAACAATAGTTCCTTAGAATTAGTCAGTTAATCCATTTCCGGACTTATTTTAAACGTATATTTTTTCATCCCTAGACGAGGTGAAAGTCACCCCCATGGCAAAAGAAAACATCGGCACAATATCAATTTTCTTCTTTGATATGTTACTGAAACGGGCTGTTCTTTTTTAATTTCTTGGGGTTGAGAGCGGACTGTATTTCTAATCGGTTGGAACAGCCACGGTGAGCAGACCTAGAATCACTATTCGGTGTAGGTATCTGCTCGTTTGGGGTAGAATTAAAAGGATGGCTAAATATTATGCCGTTTTAATCAAGCGAAGAAAATTATGACAATCAAAATCAATTTACACCGCGTCGGCCAAGGCTTTTGTTTGTATTGAGCGTTGCTATGGGACTAAAGCCGCGTTCGCTCAGCATGTAGGGACAACGCATTAACCATACCGCCGCCCTTGAAATAATCTTGGATTATTTAAATACATTAAGTTATTAAAATAATAGATGGGACAAAGTCTTGGCTGAGGCTATGCATATCAACTATAAAATAAATAGAACAAATTGGTTATAAGCATAAAAAACAAGGTACGTTTACAAAGGAAACAAAAATGAATAAAATGAATAAAAAAGTTCGTTTGATATAATTTAGTTATTAGAGAGTGTCAGTGTCGGGTAGAGGACAAACTTTAGTTACACTGCGTTTAACTATTCCATTTAACGTTAATACACTAACAACGCGCACAACACCGTCCTTGCCAGGATGAAGTTCACAAATACGGCCTCGAGTCCATTGATATACAGGAGAATGTTCGTCTTTTAGAAGAACCATGTTGCCTAGCAGATTGGGTGTGTCTTTCTCAAAGCGCCATTTGTAGCGTTGCTGTAGTGTATGTAGGTATTCTGTTTTCCATCTAGACCAGAAGTGCTGGAGCATAAGCTGCAAGTGCTGGTAGCGGGATAATCGGTTTATGGATCCTTCTAACTTTAGATCAGAGACCATGTTTATAGGATGCCCAATTAAAAAATGTCCGGGCGTCAAGGCTTCCATATCGTTAGGATCATTGCTCAGAGGAAACAGAGGCCGGGAGTTCAGTACTCCTTCAATTTGCACTAACAAGGTATACAATTCCTCGTAAGACAATTAGGATTCTACGTAAATGAGTTTTTATTGACTTTACAGCACTTTCCCATATACCGCCAAAATGAGGAGATTTTGGGGGAATGAAGTGCCAATTAATTTTGCTTTCTTGGGAGAAGTTTTTAATATTGGAATTTGTTAAAATATCATGAATCTTTAGTAGCTCGTTGTTGGCTCCAACAAAATTACTACCGTTATCAGAATAAATATCGGTGCACAACCCGCGTCTAGAAGTAAAACGCCTTAGAACGCTAATGAAACATTCAGAGGTTAATTCGCTAGCTAGCTCGATGTGCACCGCTTTTGTAGCCATGCACACGAACACACAAATATATGCTTTACTTAAGCGACGATTACGAAACTTTGATTCTCTCAAGAGAAAGGGTCCAGCATAGTCTACGCCAGAGCGCGTGAAGGGATGAGACATAGTGATGCGAGAAGGGGGTAAATCTCCCATTAGGTTTTTGATGGTCTTAGGGCTGGATTTAAAACAAGGAATGCATTTATGTAAAACCTTTCGAACAGCATTTCTTCCATTCAGGGGCCAAAAGTTTTGACGAACAAATGATAGAGTTGCTTGAGCTCCTGCATGAAGATTTCGTTGATGCTCGTGGGAAATAATGAGTTCAGTAAAATGGGTTTTGTCAGGAAGTAAAATAGGGTGTTTGGAATAGTATTGTAGATCGGCATTTCGCAATCTACCACCAACTCTTATAATATCATTTTTGTCTATAAAAACATGCAAGGAGCTAAGTTTACTGGAAGGCATCACTTGACCTTGCTTTTTTAGGATTTGAATATCTTCAAGAAAATTGCGAGATTGAATGTGCTTTATAAGAAGTATTTTTCCCTTTTCGATTTCATGCTCGGTCAGATCACCAAACATTCTAGACTCTTTGGCAACCTTGAGGTTTGATATAAATCTTAGACAATATGCGGTTACATTGATAAGTTTAGAATAGCTGGAGAATCTTTCGACAAGCAGGGAAACTGTATCAGATTTGACTTCCTGGGTGGATAATATAATAGATTTTGGATTTATTTCTGGTAAATCCTGATATAAATTTTTTGTAAAGTTAGAAATGTGATTAATTGTGGACCAGGTCTCATTTGGTTGAGATAAGAACGTGGGACCATGCCACCATAATTCAGAATTATGTAGATCAGTAGGGGTGGATCCTCTGGATAAGATATCAGCGGGATTAGAATCGGAGCGTATATGATACCAATTGACAATGCTTGATAATTGTTGTATCTCTGATACACGGTTACAGACAAAGGTTTTTAAAATACGAGGTTCAAGAGATAACCAATTTAAAACAATTGTGGAGTCGGTATAAAGGTAAGTTCTTTGAATATTGAAATCCAAAAGATCAGTTATCTTTTTAGCAAGACGAGCAAGAACAAGAGCGCCACAAAGCTCAAGTCGAGGTAATGAAATCGCCTTTAAAGGAGCTACGCGTGATTTAGCGCAGAGTAAATTGCTGAGTATATAGCCTTGTGGACTAACGGATCTTATGTAGATGCAAGCACCATATGCGTTAATCGAACTATCTGAAAACCCATGAAGCTCAAAGTTTGAGGAATTTTTTGAAACAACTTGTCTTGGAATATTATATGCATTTACAAGTGAAAGATTATCGATAAAATGTTTCCAAGTCTTATAAATCTCTGAGGGAACCGGATCGTCCCATGCAATTTTAAGGATCCATAATTTTTGCATTAAAACTTTTACTTGGATAATCATGGGTCCAAGGAACCCCAGAGGATCAAAAATTGATGAAATGGTTGATAAAATCGTTCTTTTTGTTACTAGAGTTGAAGGAGGTTTTATTTTAGATTTAAAATTAAACGAATCGGCTTGAGAGTTCCAAGATATGCCAAGAGCCTTATTATTGGGTGAGTCTGATATAATATATTCAGCGTTAGAGTTTTCTAACTTTAGATTGGGCAATATAGCGTCACTATTGGAGACAAATTTCCGTAAAACGAAACCAAATGAACCTAAAATGGAGGTTAGATTTTTACGAATTAAGATTAATTCCTCCTCGGTGGAGGCACCAGTCACTACATCGTCAACATAAGTATCGAGTTCTAATATGTTACTTTCAATTGGAAAATCGTCTTTTACCAAAATTGATATTTCTTTGAGACACCTTGTTGCTAGGTAGGATGAACATGCCATGCTGTAAGTTACGGTATTTAGCTGATAAGTGGAAAGTGTTTCCGTAGAAGTATTTCGCCATATTATGCGTTGAAGATTACGTTGTTCAGGATCAATCAGTATTTGGCGATACATTTTCTCAATATCGCTTGTTAAAACAAAATTATGTTGTCTAAAACGCAGTATTATAGAAAATAGATCGCTTTGTACAGTAGGTCCTATCTTGAGTACATTGTTCAAGGATAACCCTGTTGAGGTGGGAGATGATGCGTCAAACACGATACGGGTTTTGGTAGTTAAACTTTCTTGCTTCTCGACAGCATGATGTGGTAAATAATAAGATATTGTCGAACTCGATTTGTCCGTCTGTAGACCAATGGGAGACATATGTCCCAAAGTGATGTATTCTGACATAAAATCGTTATATGCTTTATTTAGCAAAGGCTTTCTTTGAAGTTTCCTTTCAATTGACAAAAATCGTTTTACAGCGGAATTATAAGATTCACCAAGTTGAGTAATTTGAGGTTTAGTGGGCAGGCTCACTTGAAAACGACCCGTGTTGTCACGTATTGTGGTAGATTTGAAGTAAGTTTCACACTCTTCCTCTTCCTGAGTATACTTAGAAGAAGAAGACAAGTTATAATTTTCTTCTATTTTCCAGAAGTTTTCAATGCTAGATTGGAGCTGGTCATTAGAAGATGTTAATAAGCAAGAGTCAATAGTTGTGTTCAAAGAACAAGCACTCGGAGGGACGGGACCGCTAACAATCCATCCCAATTTGGTTTGTTGCAAAATTGGTTGATTTTTATTACCCCTGATTTGACCTGAGCTTAAGATATTAAAAAACAATCCTACTCCTATGAGAATATGTACTTCAGAGGGGTCATAAAAATTGGGATCAGCAAGAACAATATTGTCAGGTATATTTAAATGAGTAGTGTTGATATAATGTTGAGGCGTTAAATCGGTAATACGATCGATAACAAGAGCAGGCATTTTAAATGTATAATCACCGTTTAAGGATTTTACTTCTAAATTTACTCTTTTGGTTAAGGAAGTAGTTGATAAATTAATTCCCGAGATTGGCAAGTCAACATGTTCGAAAGTAAGATTTAATTTTTCAAAAAGTTCCTGCGTTATAAAGTTGGATTGACTACCACTATCTAGAACTGCTCTGGTTAGTATAGGTTGACGATTTTTGTTAAGTGTTTTCACAACGGCGGTTGATAACAATATAAACGAATTAGGGCTTTGATTGGTTGAGTGCAAGTTACAAGAGGATTGGGAAGATGTGGAATTATTTGGTTGGAGAATTGCATTTTGCGAGGTGGATGCAGAACCATTAAAATTGTGGGTTGGCGAGGTTTCACTCGTGCTACTGATGACTTTATTTCTATGCAATAGGCTGTGATGTTTACCCTGGCAGGTTTTACAAAGGTGGGTAGATTTGCATTCACTAGATTTATGACAAGATCGTAAACAGTTGGTACATAAAAAAGCCTTTTTGGCCTCAGAAAATCGATCAGGTACAGACATGCTATGAAACTTGGTGCAAGAATAAATGAAATGGTTATCGGCACATAAAGGACATTTATTTTTGTTTTGAGCTAAAAGTGAATGACTATTCGATTTAAATGACTGTTTAGGAATTTGATCGTATCTTTTATCATTTCCCCTTGAGTTTAGCTTACATTCAATAGACTCCAAAAATTTACATCTATCACTTAAAAATTCAGTGAATTGACTAACAGTAGGTGATTGAATATTTTTGGTAACCTTTTCCCATTCTTTACGAGAGGTTAAATCTAGCTTTGAGGTTAAAAGGTAAATAAAAATAGCATTCCATTCGGAGACTTTTTCTCCTAGGTTCTCTAATGATTTGTAGTGATTTATAAACGTGTCTGCAAATTTTCTTAGAGCGTGAGATGATTCATTCTTAACAAGGCTTAATTCAACAATGGACTTGATATGAGCATGAGTAATGGCTTTCTTGTTCTCGTAGCGCTCAGTTAGTAATTTCCAAGCGACATCGTAGTTTTCTGCAGTAGCAGAAAGGGACTTTATGATTTGAGCTGCTTCGCCTTTTAAACTACCTTTGAGATAATAGAATTTTTCAATATTCTGAATATTAGAATTTTTATCGATTAATGCTTCAAAGGTTTGTTTATAGGTTACCCAAGTTTCATAGCTTCCTTCAAATTCAGGTAAAGGAATTGGGGGTAAATAGGTATTTACATGATGATTAGGAGGAGTGATTGAAGAAGGCTGTGCTAATGGTGGAGTTGGGGGCTCAAGAATGAATTTTGCTTTGGCCATAGAGGCATAATATCTGGTTTCGAATTCATTTCTTTCATCTTCTTGAAGATTAATTTCAGGAAGATCACTTGTTAAACAAAGCTGTTCAATATCACCTTGTATTTTTTCATATTCTAGAGGAAGATTTTTTTAGAGTATCCAAACGAATTTGTAAGTCAATACGACTGGTGCATGATAACGGAGTAACGCATTTTTTTACAAAGTTATCAAATCTGGTTAAGGAGGCTTTAATTATACCACGACGAGCTACTAAATATTTAAGCTTATCTTTAACGTCTTCTTCTGCCATGGTTTGATTAATTTAAAAACGTTAAACAGTAAGCGTTAAGTCGTAATATATAACTTGATGACCCTGTTTATACAAATCAGGTACGCCTATGGCGAGGCAAAATGAATTAAAATACTTTAATCAATTTTAAAGGAGGTTGGTTGCGCCTATGGTGAGGCAAAATAAAATTTAAATATTTTAATTAGCTTTAAAAGCGTTTGGGTGCGCCTATGGTGAGGCAAACTAAATTTAAAATATTTTAATTAATTTAAAATAATTTGGTTGCGCCTATGGTGAGGCAAAATAAAATTAAAATATTTTAATTAGCTTTAAAAGCGTTTGGGTGTGCCTATGGTGAGGCAAACTAAATTTAAAATATTTTAATTAATTTAAAATAATTTGGTTGCGCCTATGGTGAGGCAAAATAAAATTAAAATATTTTAATTAGCTTTAAAAGCGTTTGGGTGTGCCTATGGTGAGGCAAACTAAATTTAAAATATTTTAATTAATTTAAAATAATTTAGTTGCGCCTATGGTGAGGCAAAATAAAATTAAAATATTTTAATTAGCTTTAAAAGCGTTTGGCTGCGCCTATGGGAAGGCAAAATAATATTTAAAATATTTTAATTAGTTTTAAATGAAATTGGTCGCGCCTATGGTAAGGCAAAATTAGATATTTTAATTATTTTTAAAGAATTTGGTTGCGCCTATGGTGAGGCAAATGAATGTTTAAATGAGTTGTAACTTTAAAATTATGTTATCCACGCCAATGGTAGGCTTGAAAAGCTTAAGTATAAGCTCAGAATGGGTAAAAAAGGCTTTATTGAAATTTGACGATTATTTTTCAGTTAAAATGTATGTCAGGAACTCGAACTGTCATCCATTGACTTTAAAAAATGTGTATCTCACGCTAATGCAAATTAAAGTTATACAATGTGAGGAACTGACCTGTATTCTTCGCTCTGAGTTTACCTGACGTGGTGATAACTGGGTATCCCCTTCGTAGTCTAATGGACTGGGAATTCGGTTCGAAGATGACCATGAAACGGGCTGTTCTTTTTTAATTTCTTGGGGTTGAGAGCGGACTGTATTTCTAATCGGTTGGAACAGCCACGGTGAGCAGACCTAGAATCACTATTCGGTGTAGGTATCTGCTCGTTTGGGGTAGAATTAAAAGGATGGCTAAATATTATGCCGTTTTAATCAAGAAAATTATGACAATCAAAATCAGTAGGTGCGTTCGCGGGTACAGTTGACAAATTGTCGCCGACAATTTCTAACCTCACTTAAAATAAATAATACCGTTAATAGATAAATAAACAAGGTATATTTACTTTTAATTAATATTAATAACTAATTATTAAATTATGCAAGGTAAATATACCTTGTATATTTATCTATTAACGATATTATTTATATCATTTTAAAGTGTGCATGCGTTTTGCTGCTAATTTGTCGCCGACTAGTCATCGACAGGCACCCGCGAACGCACTTAATTTACACCGCGTCGGCCAAGGCTTTTGTTTGTATTGAGCGTTGCTATGGGACTAAAGCCGCGTTCGCTCAGCATGTAGGGACAACGCATTAACCAGTTACCTATGTGTATGCCAAATTTCATGTCAATCTTAAGTGGTTTTTTAAAATTTATGGGTTTTGCAATATTTTACCGTCAGCAAACGGACTAATAGAAGAGGATCCGATATAAGGCCGATCTGCATCGATCTATTTAATGGATAAAAATAATTATTGGATATGTAATTTAGTATGTTAACAATTATAAAAAACAAGGGGTGCATGATCTAATTTTCTTCTGACTATAATCAATTAATAATTAATAAATGACTTTTATCTACTCTATGTCATATTATATATAAATTTTTAGTTTGTGAAAACTGTCATTATAGATAGCAGTGCTTTAAAGTAAGCATGAAGTAACAATGTATTTTAAATGGGATTTACTTTTTCTCACTGTTTTTGACACACTTTCATATAATCAAATATTCTTTCTTAACTTTCGCGTTTCATGGTGATGATATCTCTTTTTCTTCAAGTGCCATCTCCGCGAAGGAGGTCGGCAATCATCATAGCTATTCGGACCTTGGAGATGGCTGCTCTGAAAAGTTCGTTTGATGTACATCCGTACCATTCTCTCACGTTGCGCAACCACGATATTCTGCGTCTCCCTATGCTTCTTTTTCCTTGAATCTTTCCCTGCATAATGAGTTGGAGCAAGTTGTATCTCTCTCCACGTGTAATATGTCCGAGATATTCCAATTTTCTGGTTTTAATTGTATTTAAGACTTCCATTTCTTTATTCACCTTTCTCAGAACCTCCTTGTTTGTGACGTGTTCTGTCCATGATATTTTTAGAATTCTTCTATATACCCACATCTCGAATGATTCCAGTTTTTTCATTGATGCCGCATTCAAGGTCCAAGCTTCCATTCCGTAAAACAGAGTCGAGAAAACGTAGCACCTAGCCAACCTTATTCTTAGCTCTAACCTTAGATCTCTTGTGCAGAGCACAAGAGAGGTGATGACATAATGAGCAATAAATTACAAAAAAAAAAATTGACAGTTTTGTGGTTTGAAAGAAATTAGAATTTTTATATGTCAAAGCTCTAAGAATTGTAGAATAGAAATGAATTCCAGTGACGAAGAGTTACATACTACTGGACTTCACTTCTCGACAGCTCAAAACATTCTGATCTATCTTTTTCATTCATTCACCTACTTTCTAAATATCCCTTCCATATTCACAAATCAAACTTCCACCACCAACTCTCATTCGCAGTCTTCCTCAAAACCAATTTTTAATCTTTCTAAATATGCTTAATGGATTTCAAAAGAAAAATAGTTAATTCCCATTCTAAAATTACTTTCTACCATTTACAAAATTTAATGACCTATTCTCTATTTCCACTAAGTCTTATTTAGCATCGGCTAATGATCGAACCTTCCGCGAACAACGATAATGACCTATTATCGATTTCACTTGAGTTTTATTTAGCATAGGCTAATGATCGAACCTTCCGCGAACAACGATAATGGTACGCGCCATTCACTTTGTTTATTCTAAGCGCATTGTCCCGAGTTTCGTTTAATCACTTCTTAAAATTAAATATAACAATTTGTTGTATACAGGTTGTTCTAAATTTATATGCCCGTGGTTGAGAAAATTGAAAATATTTTATATTAAATTGAATTCTGTTTATAATTATCAAAATTTAATTTTCATATCAAATAGAAATATAACAAATCCCCGCCTTGTATTCGATAAAATTTATCTGCAATTTTAAATAAATTTTCTCGAGGCAAAACCAACTCCCTGTATATTTCCTTACTTTAATCTACGTCTTATACCCCTTCTTCTTGTATTACTCTAATTAGTCCCACCTGTAGAGTAATTGTTTCCTTATTTTCAGTGTCCTCATCCTGTGTTAGAGTGTCGGCTATTATGTTGTCTTTCCCTTTTTCCCATATCAATCTTCTGTCTTTTTCCTCAGATTTTTCACATACTTTTACCGTGTATTCTGCATCCTCGTTTTCATATGCCTCCTCTTCAAATGCCACTGTTTCGATCATATCTTTTTCGCTTTCATTTGTTAGCTTTATTTCTTCTTCTCCTGAGCTCATCTCTTCTTTTGAGGAATCCTAGTTTTCTTTTGCTTTTGATACTCTCAATTTTTCTTCTTCTGGGCTCAACTCTTCTTTTGAGGAGCCACAGGTTTCATTTTCTTTTATCCTTTTCTGACTTTTTCTCCCTTTTCTTCTTTGTCCTTGCTTCGTTGCCAAATTCATTTCCACTGTTTGTTCTTTACCTGATTCGTCCGTATTTTGTTTCTCCTGTTCCTTGTCCTGTTCCTTTTCTTTTTCTTCCGTTAGTTTCATCGTATTATTTTTAAAATCTATCACTACATGTTTTTCTGCCAATTCGTCAACTCCTACTATCATGTCATGTGACATATTTGGCATTATTACACATTGTAGTGCATACATATTCTTTCCCAGTCGTACCATTACTCGTATGCCTTCATTTATAGTTGCCAATGTCCGTTTGTTTGCGCCCACTAAATTTACCCTAGGTATTTTGTAAATTAAATTTGTTAAGTTAACTTCTTCTATTAGTTTTCTGTTGACCAATGTTATTTCAGATCCAGTGTCTATCATAATTTTAATTGGTTTCTCGTTGATAAATCCATCCACAAATTTTAAATTAACTCCATTTTTCTTTTCGTTGTTTCTTGCCAATTTAATAAACTCCTTGGGGTTACAAAAGATTCCTGTTTGATTTTTGGTTTTTAGTGAGCGCCGTCGTGAAAAGACGCCGGTTGCTCATCGTTGTTTATATTTTCGTCATAATGTCTCTCTCCGTCATATTCATCTGTCTGGTTATTATTTACTTCTCTTCTATTTTCTCTTGGTCTGTCGGATCTGTTTCGGTTTTCTCGATATCCCTGTTCATTTTGTCTACCATTATTTCTGTTTTCTTGATCTGAGCGTGTGATGTTTCTACTCTGGTATTCTCGATTTCTGTCCTCATTCCATTGCCTATTTCTTTGTTCATAATTTCCTCTTCCGTTGTCTCTATTTTCGTTTTCCCTTCTGGGATTAAAATCTCGTCTTGTATAGTCCCTCCTATTTTGATTTCTATCTCTGTAATCCTGTGTTTCTCGGGGCCTGTAATCTTCTCGCGACCTTCTTGATTTTCTTTCTCTTAAACGTGATTCTCTTATTTGTAGGAATTGGCATAAACTATCTATGTCTTTGTAGTTTTGCAATGTGATATGGTCTTCCAGTGTTTCTTCGAAATGTCTTGCAATCAGTTCGACTAATTGTTCCGATGAGTAATTATATTGTAAATGTTTTGCGTTATAGTAAATTTGTAATGCATATGTCCTTTCTGATATATCCATCCTATCATTGTATTTCCCATTTTGCAATTCCTTGTTAATTTCCAATTGTTGGATTTTTCCCCAGAAATAATTCAAAAATTTTTGTTCAAATTGTTGCCAACTGTCAAATTCTTCTTCTTTGCAATCGAACCATAGGCTTGCTTCATATTTTAGATGGTTTCTGATAGTTTCTTTTGCTGTTTCGAAATTTCCGATGTGCTGTATTTTCTTTTTCAGGCTATTTATGAACGGCACTGGGTGTAATCTTCTTACATCCCCGCCAAACCTTATCTTCACGTCATCTGTGCTATGTATAACCATTTCTCTTCTTTCTCCTACATTTTGTTGAATATTGATTTCCGCAATCTTTCTTTCCATTTCTTCTCTGATTGCTTGAATAGCGTTTTCAAACTTGTTTTCCAAATTTTCTATTTCCTTTTTCTGGCCATTCGTTAACTCCTTTATTTTATCTTGAATTTTCATTTCTTGTTCTTGCATGTGATCTTTAATTTTCATTTCATACTTTTCTATGCGTTCCTCCATTTTCTTGTTGTTCTCTTCTATTGCTTGTTTCATTTTTTGTTGTGTTTCATCCATTTTTTGATCCACTTTATCCATTTTCTTTGATGTTTCTTCCTGATTTTTCTCCATTGCTTGTTTTGTTTCCTCCTGATTTTTATCCATTGTTTGTTTTGTTTCTCTTTGATTGTCATCCAGTTTTTGTTGTGTTTCATCCATTTTCTGTTCCATTCTTTGTGACTGGAGTTGCATCATTTGTAATAATTTATCTATTCCTGATAATTCTTGCTGTTCTGATGCCATGATTGTCTTGTCTAAAATATCTTCTTGGTCTGAATTATTCTCTTGATTTGAATGTTCTTTTTGTTTTTTGTTGTCTTTGCTTTGGCTTCTTGTCACAGACATTTGTTTTCAAGAAGTACTGTCCCCGCCAAATATGAAATTTTAATAGTATGTTACCAAGACGACTTTTTCTCACCCAAATATTATAAATTGTCAATAAATATATCAAATGTAAATATCGTAAAAATAAAATATTAAATCAGTTATGTAAAATTTGTACCTAAAGAGATCTAAAATTTTATGTTATCAAATGTAAGTATCTCACTTTTTTCCACAGGCATATAAATTTTCAAATACCGGCTTTACTCTTTCTATCCTTCAAATTTGCCACTAGAAATACTTTACAATGCTTTCCACGTTGGACGACAGTTGATGTGATCTTGATTATTGATATGAGATAATATTCTTATATGTCATTTAATTTAATCAATGCATTAATCATAATCTAATTAATTTACCAGATCACATATCAATATGTTTTCAATCTCAGGGCGAATTATAAAATTAATTACTTACTCCCGTGGCTTCTAAGTATTTCTCAATGGTTCCTAATCGGGATAGGAAAGAAAAGAGTAAAATAATACACACATATGGGTTACAATTATAATCAAAATATTGTTTATTTTATTTAAATGGCAATCACTGCTTAATATTTGCTAGATCTTATTTTTCTTAAACATAACATTTACAAATGGGAATCTTATTTCCTTTTGGTTTCCAATTGAAAGTTTTTATTAACATTTAACTATTAGGATTTATTAGCAACAATTCTATTTAAGTTTGATGAAGCTTTTCTGATATTATTTATTATGTTCTTCAATTTATAATGTGGTATTTAATACGAAAAACCCATACATTCATGTCCAAACAAATGAGACTGACCTTTTTCTGGTGAACTGAGAATGTCTTCACACTTTCCTGCTATCCTTGGCTGCGATCAAAACCTCGTCCTGGCTTTCAGTAATGTTCTCCTTTGAAAACTACTCGTATAGCTCTCGTTCCTGCTTCTGTCGTGATGCTGTATTCTACCTTTTTCGAAACTGCAATCAGCTACCGGGACACTCTTGGCTCAAGGAGGTTCTTTTACTCTCAACCTGGCCTACCTCTCGTTCCACGATAGATACTCCACACTCACGGAACTACACCGGCTTTCTCACTCTCCGTACACTACCGTCTACTACTGGACTTCACTTCTCGACAGCTCAAAACATTCTGATCTATCTTTTTCATTCATTCACCTACTTTCTAAATATCCCTTCCATATTCACAAATCAAACTTCCACCACCAACTCTCATTCGCAGTCTTCCTCAAAACCAATTTTTAATCTTTCTAAATATGCTTAATGGATTTCAAAAGAAAAATAGTTAATTCCCATTCTAAAATTACTTTCTACCATTTACAAAATTTAATGACCTATTCTCTATTTCCACTAAGTCTTATTTAGCATCGGCTAATGATCGAACCTTCCGCGAACAACGATAATGACCTATTATCGATTTCACTTGAGTTTTATTTAGCATAGGCTAATGATCGAACCTTCCGCGAACAACGATAATGGTACGCGCCATTCACTTTGTTTATTCTAAGCGCATTGTCCCGAGTTTCGTTTAATCACTTCTTAAAATTAAATATAACAATTTGTTGTATACAGGTTGTTCTAAATTTATATGCCCGTGGTTGAGAAAATTGAAAATATTTTATATTAAATTGAATTCTGTTTATAATTATCAAAATTTAATTTTCATATCAAATAGAAATATAACAATATATATATATATACTGATGCACGTTAAGTTGTGACTTCCGGTATACAGAAGAGGCTGTCCGACTTCCACCTTTTCTACTAGGAATTATTTTTTAAAAATTGTGTATTTGGTAAAAGGGGGGCTTATAAAATGGGTCTACCTATTGAGGGGAAAGGATTTACCAAAATAAATTTTGTATATATATATACGTATATACCGAAGCGTAGAGCATACGTTATGGCTTCCATATAAAGGGTAGTTCAAGACGCGTTGTCACTTCCAGCGGTGTTGTCATATTTTGGAAGTCACAACGACTCGTCTGCTAGATTTACCTCCTATTTTGAGCGTAATGTGTGATCTTTTGGAACTTTTACTGTGAATACAGTTGTCTGTGTTTTAAAGTTGTCTATTTAAATTAAAAGATTGATATTCTTTTGATTATACAGGTTTACAAAAAAATACATTTCGGACTATTTGACGAAACCATATGACTAGGGGGGTTTTTGGGGTCGCTGGTTACGAATCCGGGGTTCGCTAACCTCTATCACGTCAGGTAAAGGTCATTTCAAGGACAAATCAAGATAAATCGACAGTCGCTCTGAAAAAGTATATTAGGAGGTTTTTGGGGTCGCTTATAACGAATCCAGGATCCGCTGACCTCTATCACGTCTAGCTGAAGGTCATTTCGAGGTCAAATCAAGATAAATCAACACAATCGCTTTGAAAAGTATATTAGGGTGTTTTTGGGGTCCCTGATCACAAAACTGGGGCCCGTTGAGCTCAACCACGTCAGGTAAAGGCCATTTCAAGGTCAAATCAATTTTGTTAACTCCTCCTGATTTGAACTTGAAATGACCTTTACATGACGTGGTAGAGCTCAACGGACCGCAGTTTTCATGATCAGCGACCCCAAAACTCCCTATACTTTCAGAGCAATGGTGTCAATTTATGTTGATTTGACCTTAAAATGACGCTGAACTAGACGAGATAGAGGTCAGCGGACTCCGGATTCGTCTTCAGCGACCCCAAGAACCCCCTAATATACTTTTTCAGAGCGACTGTCGATTTATCTTGATTTGACCTTGAAATGACCTTTACCTGACGCGATAGAGGTGAGCAGACCCCGGATTTGTGATTAGCCACCCCAAAAACCCCCTTGTCATATGGTTTCGTCAAATTGTCCGAAATTTAGTTTTTTTTTGTAAACCTGTGTTATTTATGATAATATGATTGATATTTATTTTACAAAAATACTAATATATTATTATTGCTGTAAAATGGATTTATTGGAATTAATTAAAAAAGTGTTAATAGTAAGTAATTTATTTATGAAAATTATATCAAAAATGTTAATAAATAAATTTGAACTTATAGAAAATTTTAATATTTTAGATTTTATTACAGGCACCGTCCTTTTAATTTTTGATGTACCAATAATAATATGTAATAAAAAATTAAATGGCTAAACACTCCAGGTGGGGATTAGCCGCTAAAAAGCTATCTAGATCCATCATTTTCGAGCAGATTTTTCCCAATCTGCTACTCGATACTATTGACTATGCTTCTCCATTTCTTTCTACCCTCTTTTGTTTTTCTGCTAGTCTCTAATTCCTGCCCTATATAAATCTTCCTTTAATTCCTGTAACCATTTATTCTAGTTCCTCCGCGTCTCCTTCTAACTCCGGGTCTCCATTGTAAAATTGAGTTTATAGTTGTTGCGCTACCTGCTCTCCATATATGCCCCAACAATCCAACTCTGTGCCCAAATCTGAAAATCTGGAATAATATCTACCCGGGTCGAAACATTTTTTTTTAATATATGAAAATAGTTATTTATGAAACGGAGCGAGTGCTATACATCGCGTAAGTTCGCAAAAAGTACTTCACGCACAATTTCATACAATATTTTATCTACGATAAACAAATAAAAATACTGTAACTGTACGGAGAGTGAGAAAGCCGGTGTAGTTCCGTGAGTGTGGAGTATCTATCGTGGAACGAGAGGTAGGCCAGGTTGAGAGTAAAAGAACCTCCTTGAGCCAAGAGTGTCCCGGTAGCTGATTGCAGTTTCGAAAAAGGTAGAATACAGCATCACGACAGAAGCAGGAACGAGAGCTATACGAGCTAGTTTTCAAAGGAGAACATTACTGAAAGCCAGGACGAGGTTTTGATCGCAGCCAAGGATAGCAGGAAACGGGTCTTGTGTGAAGACATTCTCAGTTCACCAGAAAAAGGTCAGTCTCATTTGTTTGGACATGAATGTATGGGTTTTTCGTATTAAATACCACATTATAAATTGAAGAACATAATAAATAATATCAGAAAAGCTTCATCAAACTTAAATAGAATTGTTGCTAATAAATCCTAATAGTTAAATGTTAATAAAAACTTTCGATTGGAAACCAAAAGGAAATAAGATTCCCATTTGTAAATGTTATGTTTAAGAAAAATAAGATCTAGCAAATATTAAGCAGTGATTGCCATTTAAATAAAATAAACAATATTTTGATTATAATTGTAACCCATATGTGTGTATTATTTTACTCTTTTCTTTCCTATCCCGATTAGGAACCATTGAGAAATACTTAGAAGCCACGAGAGTAAGTAATTAATTTTATAATTCGCCCTGAGATTGAAAACATATTGATATGTGATCTGGTAAATTAATTAGATTATGATTAATGTATTGATTAAATTAAATGACATATAAGAATATTATCTCATATCAATAATCAAGATCACATCAATATACAGGGTGGTTCATCTTATTCGCCTCGGTGTCTGTACGGAAAACCACTTTATATTTTAAAAAAATTTCTTCACAGTAATATACAGGGCCTTTAATACTACAATCTAAAAATAATGTGCATTATACAGGGTGCTCCAAAAAAGAGTGGTATATCAAAGTTATATTTTTTCTTATGGAATGCCCTATATATGATGACATTTTTGAATTGACCTTAAAAAATAAGCTATACTTTTATAAGGGTTCCCTATACCTAAATACAGGGTGTTTTGATTTATTTCGATTTTTATGAAAATGTAAGCATTTAGAAAAAAATAAATATCTACGAATCTAAGAATCAGTAACAAATTCCTTTTTGGATCTTAATAATAGACTATTTAGCATACTTAAACAGATGCTTACTGCAACAAAATTTCTTACAGGGTGGTCAAAATATGAGATTGTTCTATTAACAAATTCAAGCTGTAATAACTTACTTAATTTAAATGGAACACCCTATATCTTACTAGTCTATCGCATAGAAAATTTACTTAGCTTTTAATTTATATTAGGGTTTCCTATACCTATCTTTTACAGGGTGGTCAAAATATTAGATTGTTCTATTAACAAATTCAAGCTGTAATAACTTACTTATTTTAAATGGAACACCCTGTATCTTACTAATCTATCGCGTATAAAATTTACTTTGCTTTCAATTCTTATTAGGGTTTCCTATGCCTATCTCCCTTCATTTTTGAAATATTTTGAGATTTCCTAATTTGCAAGCTTTAAAAATTAGAATTAAGTAAATATGTCGTGGTTACATATTATGTACAACACATCACCAACACCGGCAATGTACTTAGACATGATACTGTCAATAATACAATTTTCATTGTTATCATGTAATCACACAGAGTTTTGTATTATTTTAGTTGATTTTGGCCTACATGTGACATTGAATAATATGTTTCTATTAAACTGCCTACCCTATATTAGATGCCGTATTCTGGAAGATACTTAAATTATATTTCATTCCGTATAAGTATTTTCCATATTTTAAACCAACGGTTATTAAATAGTTTTATGAACACCACTTTTTGTTTGAATCTTTGAATCGCAATTACAGACAATTAAATGCAATGGCTACTATGACGAAAACGAGCCTATTGTACAAAAATATGTAAAAATGGGCATTTACAGAATAACATGGGAATTAACATTTACAGAATAACATGTGTATTGAGAATGTTTACATGGAATTGAAGAGATTTTAAATATCTTCCATTATAAAGAATAGAATATCGAGTATGTCATTTAAAATAAGAACACTCTGTGTGATTAAATGATAAAAATATGAATTTTATTAACAAAAGTATCTTGACTAAGATATTTAAGTATATTGCCGGCGTTGGTGATGTGTTGTACATAACCACGACATAGGTACTTAATTCTAATTTTTAAAGCTTACAAATTAGGAAATCTTTAAATATTTCAAAAATGAAGGGAGATAGGCATATGTAACCCTAATAAGAATTGAAAGCAAAGTAAATTTTATACGCGATAGATTAGTAAGATACAGGGTGTTCCATTTAAAATAAGTAAGTTATTACAGCTTGAATTTGTTAATAAAACAATCTAATATTTTGACCACCCTGTAAAAGATAGGTATAGGAAACCCTAATATAAATTGAAAGCTAAGTAAATTTTCTACGCGATAGACTAGTAAGATATAGGGTGTTCTATTTAAAATAAGTAAGTTATTACAGCTTGAATTTGTTAATAGAACAATCTCATATTTTGACCACCCTGTAAGAACTTTTGTTGCAGTAAGCATCTGTTTAAGTATGCTAAATAGTCTATTATTAATATCCAAGAAGTAATTTGTTACTGATTCTTAGATTCGTAGATATTTATTTTTTTCTAAAACCTTACATTTTCATAAAAATCGAAATAAATCACAACACCCTGTATTTAGGTATAGGGAACCCTTATAAAAGTATAGCTTATTTTTTAAGGTCAATTCAGTAATGTCATCAGATATAGGGCATTCCATAAGAAAAAATATAACTTTGATATACCACTCTTTTTTTGGAGCACCCTGTATAATTCACATTATTTTTAGATTGTAGTATTAAAGGCCCTGTATATTTCTGTGAAGAAATTTTTTTAAAATATCAAGTGGTTTTCCGTGCAGAGACCGAGGCGAATAAGATGAACCACCCTGTATATATATATATATATATATATATATATATATATATATATATATATATATATATATACAAAATATGCATAAGATGGAATGCAACCACAGACACGTGTTTCTGACTTATTAGTCGTCATCAGTATGGTATAGCCGAATTTGGTATAGGCGTTTTGTATTTTCATTGTTGCGAGCCATGCCGATATCTTTTAACTCGCGTTAACCTCTCCTTGTTATATATATATATATATATATATATATATATATATATATATATTTTATTACATACCAAATAAATGGTGTAAGATCACATCGTTAAATCCTCCGTATATCAATGGGTACCAATAGAATAGACTAGTTTCGCGATGCCTCGCTCGTCAGTATTCGGCTAGGTACGAAGGTACGAATTGATACACCGACGGTTCAATGATGTGTCTTAATATTTCGCACCTCAGGTGCCGAGCTACAAAAGTGCCATCTACTCTGATGACCAAGAAGTAGAAACACGACTCGAAAAGAGAAGTTTTCCACAATCTTTTGAGCTGTATTAAAAGTTGCCTGCATGCAGGGCTTCGGCAAAAGCTTTGCCAATGCTAGATTTTACATACCAAATAAATGGTGTAAGATCACATCGTTAAATCCTCCGTATATCAATGGGTACCAATAGAATAGACTAGTTTCGCGATGCCTCGCTCGTCAGTATTCGGCTAGGTACGAATTGATACACCGACGGTTCAATGATGTGTCTTAATATTTCGCACCTCAGGTGCCAAGCTACAAAAGTGCCATCTACTCTGATGACCAAGAAGTAGAAACACGACTCGAAAAGAGAAGTTTTCCACAATCTTTTGAGCTGTATTAAAAGTTGCCTGCATGCAGGGCTTCGGCAAAATCTTTGCCAATGCTAGATTTTACATACCAAATAAATGGTGTAAGATCACATCGTTAAATCCTCCGTATATCAATGGATACCAATAGAATAGACTAGTTTCGCGATGCCTCGTTCGTCAGTATTCGGCTAGGTACGAATTGATACACCGACGGTTCAATGAAGTGTCTTAATATTAGCCGAATACTGACGAGCGAGGCATCGCGAAACTAGTCTATTCTATTGGTACCCATTGATATACGGAGTACGGAGGATTTAACGATGTGATCTTAAACCATTTATTTGGTATGTAAAATCTAGCATTGGCAAAGCTTTTGCCGAAGCCCTGCATGCAGGCAACTTTTAATACAGCTCAAAAGATTGTGGAAAACTTCTCTTTTCGAGTCGTGTTTCTACTTCTTGGTCATCAGAGTAGATGGCACTTTTGTAGCTCGGCACCTGAGGTGCGAAATATTAAGACACATCATTGAACCGTCGGTGTATCAATTCGTACCTAGCTGAATACTGACGAGCGAGGCATCGTGAAACTAGTCTATTCTATTGGTACCCATTGATATACGGAGGATTTAACGATGTGATCTTACACCATTTATTTGGTATGTAAAATCTAGCATTGGCAAAGCTTTTGCCGAAGCCCTGCATGCAGGCATATATATATATATATATATATATATATATATATATATATATATATATATATATATATATATATATATATATATGTTCGGAAAGATTTCCGCGGTCAGGTAAATGAAAATTACTAAGTTCTCGGGAAGAACCGCGTTGAGAATTTATAACTCGACGTTTCGGCACCCTTTTTGGAGCCATTATCAAGAGGGGTATGGTTCCGTTCGAGTTCGGGGTCTCAATCTGCCTACTCCCCTCACTCGTGACGTACCAGTAGTGTCTTGTTCTCTAGGAGAACGGTCAAGCGGCACTGAGGTCTCAATCTGCCTACTCCTCAGTGTCAAGTGACGACCTATCTTCGCCTGTGTAGCTCCTTTTATACTCTCAGTGCGCGCGGGAACTGTATGCGCGGGAGAGGCCTGAGTGGGATCGACTGACGTGGGGATTCGCCGAAGCAGCGGTCGCCATGTTGCCGGCAGTCTTTTGGCGTCATCGCGTGTGTTTAGGCTGTGAGGGCGTTTTTCAATTTCGATGGCTTCACGGATGATTCTCGATTTTAAGGAGCGGACAGGGGCGATGGTTTTTGCTTTCTCGAAATCTATTTGGTGACCTGTCTGAATATGATGTTGGGCAAGGGCTGAAGTAGTGTCGGAATGTTTTACAGATATGGAATGTTCGTAGATACGGTTTTGGATTCGTCGGTTTGTCTGTCCTATGTATGTCCGTGGGCAACTGGAACAAGGTATCTCGTAGACACCATGGTCTTCATTGGGGATTTGGTCTTTTACGGATCTGACAAGATTGCACAACTTGGAGTGAGTAGTGAAGACGGTTTTGATATTTAGAGGGTTAAGAATTCTACTAATCTTGTCAGTGACACCTTTGATAAAAGGTAGAAAGATTTTGGGTTGATCGGGCGGCAGGTGTCTACGAGATACCTTGTTCCAGTTGCCCACGGACATACATAGGACAGACAAACCGACGAATCCAAAACCGTATCTACGAACATTCCATATCTGTAAAACATTCCGACACTACTTCAGCCCTTGCCCAACATCATATTCAGACAGGTCACCAAATAGATTTCGAGAAATCAAAAACCATCGCCCCTGTCCGCTCCTTAAAATCGAGAATCATCCGTGAAGCCATCGAAATTGAAAAACGCCCTCACAGCCTAAACACACGCGATGACGCCAAAAGACTGCCGGCAACATGGCGACCGCTGCTTCGGCGAATCCCCACGTCAGTCGATCCCACTCAGGCCTCTCCCGCGCATACAGTTCCCGCGCGCACTGAGAGTATAAAAGGAGCTACACAGGCGAAGACAGGTGGTCACTCGACACTGAGGAGTAGGCAGATTGAGACCTCAGTGCCGCTTGACCGTTCTCCTAGAGAACAAGACACTACTGGTACGTCACGAGTGAGGGGAGTAGGCAGATTGAGACCCCGAACTCGAACGGAACCATACCCCTCTTGATAATGGCTCCAAAAAGGGTGCCGAAACGTCGAGTTATAAATTCTCAACGCGGTTCTTCCCGAGAACTTAGTAATTTTCATATATATATATATATATATATATATATATATATATATATATATATATATATATATACAGGGTGTTTCATTGGGAAAGTAACATACGTTAACTGCAGAAAGAGGATACTTAGGCGGTCTCAAAAATACCATACTTAATGGGTCTTACTCCATTAATAACAAAGATACTGAGTGTTTTATCTATTTTGCCATTTTCTTAATTATTTCATAACTTTTTAACCACACTGTATATTTGTTTTATATTTGGCACGCAAATATCGTTTAAGGTGTACAATAAATTAATTTATTTACAATTGTAAAAAATCCAGGTCTGGTTAAAAAAAAATTGGAAAAATATTCCAACCCAAAAACAACACCCTGTACATTAAATTTTTTTAATATGGATTTTTTAGTTGAAAAGAGGATGAAAAACTAAATTTAGTGGTATTCGCGGTGTGCAAGTACTCGGAAGGGATACGCGAAACGATCGTGCGCGAATAGCGGAGAAATATTGCAACTTTCTTAAATAATTCATATTGTCAATTGAAATTGTCAAATTGACGTACATTTCATACCTATAGGCCGTTCCAACATGCTGTCAAAATTAAATCAATATGGCTACTGGGAGTAAAAGATAAATGCTATTCTATCTGTTCTTAATGTGTTTTAGATAAAATTTTAGTTGTATTTCTTTGTAATTTTGTGTTGTACAAAGATTAATTTAACAGTTTCTCTGGAAGTATTAATTTAGAAAGATAATATGCTTCATTGGTGTTGTGTTTTGAAGTGTGAAATGCAAAGTAATCGTGATAAAGTGAAGATAAAGTTCACTTTTAAACTGAACTAAATAAGGTATCATCTGAGAGACAACAATGGTTAAATGCAATACAATGTAAAGGTTTTACTAGCGAAATGAAAATTCTCCTGTCTGCTGTAATCATTTTATATCTGGTAAGTTACAATTACAACAGTAACGATTTTTGAAGATGTTAACACTTTAATCTTATAGGAAAACCAGCAGACTTAATCGATAATAACAATCCAGATTGGGTT
This sequence comes from Diabrotica virgifera virgifera, assembly GCF_917563875.1. Classification (NCBI taxonomy): domain Eukaryota; kingdom Metazoa; phylum Arthropoda; class Insecta; order Coleoptera; family Chrysomelidae; genus Diabrotica; species Diabrotica virgifera. The sequence continues at coordinate 132,614,817 of NC_065449.1, read as the reverse complement.
CCTTCAATAAATATGGGCTATAAACATTATGAAATAAGTTCCCTAAAATCTAAAATAAATGGGTTTCAAAGGAGGTTCCTCAAAATCTAAAATGGAGTGGTATCAAAGAATAATTAAAAGAAAAAATATTCATATTGAAATTATTTATAAGGCACTGGACTGTCTTAAATTCTACAAATACTAGGTGGGTAAATGATTTTAGACATTTTTCGTTAATGATTGTAGGTTACTGTTACTTCAGTAGATTTAAGACTTGTTTACACGGGTAGAGTAATGATGCAAGTACTTGATAGAGTAGAGTAACTCTACCTGTAAAAATGCTCAGCACAGTAGAATAGCAAGTAGAGTCTATAGTAGGAGTTAAAGTAGAGTGACTAGCAACATATGGCAAAGTAACTACTCTACGACCACCACCACTGCCAAAATGTCTACTCGGCTGCGCACTCTACCCATGGAACACGCTCAATTATGGCAGAGTAGAGTAGGTAGTACATGGGGGCGCTGTCATTCTGGCTGGAATTGTGTTTTGTGTAAATAGTGAAAATGAAGTTCACCGAAGATGAAACTTTAAAACTTGTAGAGCTATAATATGGCGAATACCAGTGTTTATGAAATTTAGGTAGTGTATACTATAGAAATAAAAGTATGCAGCAAGCTGCGGAGGATGAAATCGTCGAAAGAATGGCAAAGGGGGGCTTTGAAGTAAACAAGCTCAAGCAAAAAATTAAGAATTTAAGGTGCACTTATAATCAAGAGTGTTTAAAAATACAAAAATCGGTTTCACTATACTAGCATCAGTACTATACTTGTACTCTCCTCATTTGAATGGTATCAAGCCATTTTTGGTATAGTACTACTACTACTCTACTCTCCTCAAAACTCTACCCATGTAAACAAGTCTTTAGAAACAGTGGAAAATGAGGTAGCTAGTTTAGTGTAGCTAGTAGAGTAGTAATAGAGTAAAATATACTGGTTTAGCAAATTACAATGTTTTAAGATAGTTTTAATAGTTATTTATGATATAAGTATTAAAAGTACAATTTTAAGACACGCATGTGAAAGTTAACTTGAAAAAATAATTTTATTAATGTTTTGACTTCCACATCAGATGTCATTGTCAAAATACAAAATATTCATTATTATTAGGTTTGTTCTAGCAAACAGTCAAACTAGTCAAAAACCGTCAGCAAACAGTTGGTCAGTGAGAGAAGATAATACAGTCACCAGTGCTATCCCCTCTACTCGCGCTGGTCCACTATTCGCTGATGGTTTCAAACTGTTTGAAACTGATGCTAGAACAAACCTATTATTATTATGCATATCATTATCTGTAAATAATATTTCTTCTGATTGTTAATTGTAAAGGATAGAAAAATTACCATTTTAATTTTTTTTTAGAATCAGCTGAGAGAAGTGGTGTACAAAAAACCAGGAAGGGAATGGAATATGTGGCTACAAAAGGCAAAAGAAATGATTACAAAGCAAATGTGACACATTTTTTTAAAAATATGTAGGAATATCAGTAAACTACATTAAAAATGTATGAAAAGATTTTGTGCAATAAAAATGTTTATATTTATCAAAGATGTGTTATTTGGTATGGCCACATATCGTCGGTGATGTGACAATACATCCTCTCTGTTTTTTTATGTGTTTTGTAAGAGAGACTAAAAACTTGTTTTAGGGTCACCACCTGTTTCATATGATATTTTTTTACTTGTTTTGTAGTAAATTACACTATCTTTTTACTACAAAACAAGTCAAAACTTACATATGAAAACAGGATGTGACCTTAAAAAAGTTTTTCGTCTCTCCTACAAAACTCATGAAAAAACAGATAGGAGGTATTGTCACATCAGCAAGGGATATATTTCTGGTATATCCAGGGAATGTCTAAAAAATATACTTTGAATGACCAAGAACATTCGTGGGCATTCATGGATTCAGGGAATGTTTAAAATGCTGATACAGAATTTTCCTGGGATGTTCAGGGAACGTTCTTGTGCTTTTGGGGATATTCCAGGAATTTTTTCAATGTCCTGTGTGTACCTTCTAGGAACATACATGGAATGTTTTGGTGTTAGCGCCAGACTCCACTTGCGATTTGTAGTCATGAAGATTGAACACATTGTTTCAAATAGGGCTTTTCATCGATTGTCATTTGTTTCGAGCCTCTGTCAAATGTTGTATAATCCGTGTATAACATTAATATACACGGATTATACGAAATATGACAGAAGCTCGAAACAAATGACTGTGAATGAAAAGCCCTATACAAGTCAATCCATTTGCGACCAAATAATCATGGATTGACTTGTATTTGAAACAATGTGTTCAATCTTCGGGACTACAAATCACAAGTGGAGTCCAGCGGTGAGGGTTACTTCCTCTTCGGCATTATTATGTATTACATTACAGAAATCAGGAACTTCCCTCCTAAATATAATGTATGGCCATCAAACAAATTCTTCCAACCACTTTTTTAATGTTTGCAGCACTTTCCATGCTGTAGCAAACTTGTCAAATTGTTGATTTTAAATTGTAACAGTTAAGTTTTGCAAGGTATGCTGCCCTCTTGTATCTTCTGCGTTATCTTCATCATATACAGTAGAACTCCGCAAATCCGAACTAATTGGGGAGACAGCCTGTTCGGATTCCGAAAAGTTCGGATTATCCGAAAGTTAGCCTTAAGTAGTAGTTCAAAGCTTTCATTGCGATTAGCCAAACGTTCTCGCAAGAGTGTGGACAATATTTTTGGACTCAAGTTGACTATGAGAGAACCAAAGTAAGTTTGTGTTTAACCTTTATAAACCTATATATTAAAGTATAATATTTATTTTTAAGAAATTTTAAATGTCAAAAGTCCTATTAATCCTACATTGTCCAATTTTCTAGCTTTACTCTGTATAATAAACATGTTTTTAAGTTTTTGTCTTGAATTTTTAAATTTTTTTCACTTTCAGTTGGTTCGGATTTGCCGAAAGTTCAGATTAGCGGGGTTCGGATTTACGGAGTTCTACTGTAATTACTTGCATCTAAAAACTTTCTGCGATATATTCGTTTGGTTGCTAAAATTATTTCCGGATCCATAGGTTGAATAAGCAATGTATTTTTTGGCAAAAACATACAACTAAAGTTGCCATGTTTTGATCATAGAATATTTTCAGAGGGAGGAGAATTGTCTAAAATCAAAAAACATTTCACCTTTCCGGCAGTATTCCCAGTGTCTTCTCTTGAAATGTTTTCACTGCAGGTACAAATTCTTTAAAAGGCAATTTTTGAAGATATCTGAGGTGAACCATGCCGTAAGAGCTAATAAAATTTAAACTTACATTACCAACCACTATGATGAAATTATTTATTTTAATAGCTCCACAATTAGGTATATACAAATCCTGCCTCAAAATATTTGTAAGAATTAAAACTCTAAATGCCTTCATTTGTTGACCTGTGTAGAAACTATTACTAAGCCCTAAATAAGTAGCTATGTCCATGTTAGTTACCCTTGGAAAACCTTTTCTTTTGTAGGTTAACTCATACCCCTTGAGGGAAAATAGATCTATATACCAACAGCTTTTGAAAATATTCACTCAGGTTTATTTATTCACTTCTTAAAACTAAATAAAGTCGTTAAAGAACTTCAACAGCTACAAGCTACACAATGTCAACAGCAAAATGTTCGGAAAATACAACTAATAAAAACTATTTTACAACTATTAAACTATTATATAAAAACTGTTATATAAACCACTATTTTATAACAACAATAACTGTTTTATACAAAAACTATTAAACGTAAAAAACTCAAAAACTCAATGCAGTACAAATATAAATAATTTCAATGTTTGCCTCCCAGGTTTCATATTAGTGTCATAAACGTCAAAGTCTTGAAACGGCCTATTGTCATTTAAGAAGAAAAATTATATATTGCTTCACAATATTGATATGATATGCAATTATTATACAGGGTGTCTGCGTAACTTGGAACCATATGGGAAACTTTTTTAATATCAATTTTACGAAAAAAAGTCATTTTTTATAAAGTGCTCTGCATAGTCTAAAACCTAAGATGCAATCATCAGATATCAAATTTTCTCAACAGTATACGAGGTATGTCAAAAAATATGAATTTCTCTCAAGAGCAAACTACCTTTATATTTCAAAATATCAAAAAATTTTATTATGAAAAGTTATTTGTAATTATAAACCATATTCAAATATGCAACAACAGCCTTCTACTTGAAAAAAAAAATTCTGAAATTTTCCTAAATTACCGATTTCGAACATCATTTTTATTTATTAGACATGTAATAACTCTTTTATTAATAATTTTAGGAAAAAAAGTTATTCTTCATAAAAATCTGTGCATGGTCTAAACCTCAAGATGCAACCATCAGTTATCCAAGTTTGTTAATTTTATACGAGGTGTGTCAAATAATATGAATTTCTAAATTCTTTCTAAATTCATATTATTTGACACACCTCGTATAAAATTAACAAACTTGGATAACTGATGGTTGCATCTTGAGGTTTAGACCATGCACAGATTTTTATGAAGAATAACTTTTTTTCCTAAAATTATTAATAAAAGAGTTATTACATGTCTAATAAATAAAAATGATGTTCGGAATCGGTACCTAATTTAGGAAAATTTCAGAAATTTTTTTTTAAGTAGAAGGCTGTTATTTCATATTTTAATATGGTTTTTAATTACAAATAACTTTTCATAATAAAATTTTTTGATATTTTGAAATATAAAGATAGTTTGCTCTTGAGCAAAATTCATATTTTTTGACATACCTCGTATACTGTTGACAAAATTTGATATCTGATGATTGCATCTTAGGTTTTAGACTATGCAGAGCACTTTATAAAGAATGACTTTTTTTTTGTAAAATTGATATTAAAAAAGTTTCCCATATGGTTCCAAGTTACGCAGACACCCTGTATAAAGGTAAAAATTAATTGTATTTTGCTTGCAGTACTGCATTTTAATAACTAATTTTATTTACTACATACAATTGTTTTTTTAATAACATAACCTAAATCTTATTTTTTCTTATTATTTTTTTGGACTATGGCCTTGACAATTATTATCCAGTAATCCAGTAACCAGGACCATATGATTGGCCAATATAATTAAAAGTGCGAATAAAAGTGCAGAGCGAAGAAACCAGGTGTCGCTTTTCCGAACTTGCACGGTCCCAATACTTTGAATTTTTGGCAAAATGATTTTTCTGGTCAAATTTTGAATTTAAATTCTATAATTATGTGAATTTCGAGAGCTCTAAGTAGAAAAAAATTGAAACACAGCTTACAACTTGTCAACCGCACTGTATATTCATTTTATATTTAACACGCGAATATTCTTTTAGGTGTCCAACCAATTAATTTATTTACAAATAAAAAAATCCAGGTCCGGATTAAAAAATATTGTATAAATGTTTCGACCCAAAAAAAAAACACCCTGTATATTAAATTTTTTTTAAATGGATTTTGCATTTAAAAAGAGGAAGAAAAACTAAATTTAATGGTATACTTTGAATTTTCGGCAAAATAATTTTTCTTATAAAATTTTGAATTTGAATTCTGAAATTATGTGAATTGCGAAGCTCAAAGTAAAAAAAATTAAAATATGATTTAATTTTAATTAATACCATTATTTAATCTAAATTGGTAAAATAATAACATTTTAACACATAACAATAATTTTTGATGGTAGTAATTTTGAATAAGTACTTTAGTTTTGAATAGTTATGCTGCACATTTTCTCTGTTTTGTTATAATTTTTAGATACTTTGTTGATTAAAGTGATGTATTCTTTATTGACTATTTATTATTTATTCATTATTTAAAGATGAATATTCGCCATAAACTATTTGTCACAGATAATAAAAAACACTGAAATGTTTTAACATTTTACCAATTTAGATTAAATAATGGTATTAATTAAAATTAAGTCGCATTTTAATTGTTTCTACTTAGAGCACTCGCAATTGACATAATTTCAGAATTCAAATTCAAAATTTTTTCAGAAAAATCATTTTGCCGAAAATTCAAAGTATACCACTAAATTTAGTTTTTCATCCTCTTTTCAAATGCAAAATCCATTAAAAAAAATTAATATACAGGGTGTTCTTTTGGGTCGGAACATTTTTACAATATTTTTTAATCCAGACCTGGATTTTTTATAATTGTAAATAAAATAATTGATTGGACAACTAAAAGAATATTAGCGTGTTAAATATAAAATAAATATACAGTGCGGTTAACAAGTTGTAATTTGTATTTAATTTTTTCTACTAAGAGCTCTCACAATTCATATACATAATTTCAGAATTCAAATAAAAAATTTGACCAGAAAAATCATTTTGCCGAAAATTCAAAGTATACCACTAGATTTAGTTTTTCATCCTCTTTTTAACAAAAAAATCCATTTTAAAAAAATTTAATATACAGGGTGTTTTTGGGGTCGGAACATTTTTACAATATTTTTTAATCCAGACCTGGATTTTTTATAATTGTAAATAAAATAATTGATTGGACACCTAAAAGAATATTCGCCTGTTAAATATAAAATAAATATACAGTGCGGTTAACAAGGTGTAAGTTGTATTTAATTTTTTTCTACTTAGAGCCCTCGCAATTCACATAATTTCAGAATTCAAATTCAAAATTTGACCAGAAAAATAATTTTGCCGAAAATTCAAAGTATACCAGTAAATTTAGTTTTTCATCCTCTTTTCAACCAAAAAATCAATTTTAAAAAAATTTAATGTACAGGGTGTTGTTTTTGGGTCAGAACATTTTTCTAATATTTTTTAATCCGGGCCTGGATTTTTTACATTTGTAAATAAATTAATTTATTGTACACCTTAAAGGATATTTGCATGCCAAATATAAAATAAATATACGGTGTGGTTAAAAAGTTATGAACCAAATAAGAAAATGGCAAAATAGATAAAACACCCAGTATCTCTGGTATTAATGGAGTAAGACCCATTAAGTATGGTATTTTTGAGACCGCCTAAGTGCCCTCTTTCTACAGTTAACGTATGTTACTTTCCCAATGAAACACCCTGTATATATATATATATATATATATATATATACAGGCTATACACTCCGTGCGGAGTTGGAGCCACTCTTATTGAGCTCATTGACTCATTTATTGTGGTGAGTCACTCCACATTCTTTCTTCTCTCAAGTTAACTAGTCTAATCTAGGGTTCCTCTTTGCGTCCTCTGTTATTTTCCTCCATATATCCCGGTCCTGTATTTTCTGTCTCCATCTTGGCACTTTCAATCTTTTTATGTCCTCCAATACCTGGTCTTCCCACCTGCTTTTTGGTCTTCCTTTCGCCCTTGTTATATTTGGGTTCCACATTGTAACTTTTCTTACATCTTTTTCTTCTCCCATTCTTCTTAAGTGTCCATACCACCGTAGTCGCTGGGTTTTTATAGCTTTCACTATGTCCTCACCTCCTAGTATGTCTCTTATTTCTAAATTCAAGAGCCTTTCATAATCTCCGTGCACTGTTTTCTTTGGTCCATAAATTCTTCTTACCATTGTTCTTTCAAATATTTTTAACATTTCTTCTTCCCTCTTTGTTAGGCTCATGGTTTCTGCCCCATATATCACCACTGTTCGAATTGCTGTTCTGTATACTCGGATTTTCGTAACCCTGCTGATTTTTTTGTTTTTTAAAATACTTTTGTACTTATAATATGCTCTATGACCCGCTTGTATTCTGTTGGTAATTTCTATGTTTCTTTCATTTTTGTTGTTAATTGTGACTCCTAGGTATTGAAAATTACTGACTATTTCAAAATTATAATTCCCGATTTTTATATTTCTTTCCTCTGTATCTTTGTTTTTCCTCTCTATTTTCATGTATTTAGTTTTCTCTTCATTTATTGTTAAGCCTCTTTTCACCGCTTCCTTTTCAATTTGTCTGGTTATGTCATCTAAGGTTCCTTTGTCTCTCGCCAGCACCGCTAGGTCATCAGCATATGCTACTATCTGGACTGAATTGTTGGTGATCGTCCCATTGAGTTTGCACGTGTTAATTATGGCGTCTAAAGTTATGTTAAAGAGCGTAGTTGACAGCCCATCTCCTTGTCTTACTCCTGCATTGTATTCGAATTCTTCTGTTGTTCCTTCCTGCGTTAATACGGATGCTTTTGATTCTTTCATCGTCATTTCCACGAGTCATCATCTTTCCAGGCACTTCCATATTCCTTATATCGTTTACTACTTCTGGCCTCTTAATTTATTTTTATTTATTTATTGAAATATACATCCACCAGGTATAAACCCATAAAGGTGTACATAAGAAAACTACATACATTGACTGAACACTTGATGACAAAATATAAAATAAAATAAAGAATAACCAAAAATGTTTCTGTTGTTAATACACATACACAATAATAAACAAAGACCTTAATAAAGAAAAATAACATGGCATCAACTCGATAAGCTATTGCGTATTTCGCGTTTAAAGATGTTAAAACTAAGAAAAAAAATGTCCACAGATCTTAAGTTATTGACACTTCTGCACATACTTTTTATCGGACAATAGAAATTATGTTGCGAATTAGGCACCGAAATATGAAAAGTTACACCTGAACGTGACACAGCTCGTGGTACATTAAAGTCTACAAGACTAAGCAAAACATCGCTATTAATTAGGCAATTGACAATTTTGAAGATGAATATTAGGCCGTTTATTTCACGCTGCTTACGCAGTGAATGGAATCCAAACTCAGAAAGGAGTAAATTATAGCTATAGCCTCTAACCGGATATCTGTTATATTTTTTGAGGTAACAATATCTTAAGAATCTTTTTTGAACAGATTCAAGATTAGAGACAAGTTCTGCATGATTAGGATTCCATACCACGCTGCAGTAATTAAGTTTACTACTAACTAGTCCAAAATATAAACTACGCAAAGCTTCCACAGACGTTACATCTCTGCAGCTTCTAATAATATATCCTAAAGATTTGGTTGCTTTAGAGACCACGGTATTAATATGAGTTGAGAATGTTAATTTACTGTCAAATATAACACCAAGATCTTTAAACTCTGAGGTAAAAGACAGTAAAATGTTGTTGACCTTATAATCGAAATGTATGTTATTGATCTTTCGGGTATAGGACATTACTTTACATTTCTTTATATTTAAGGATAGTTGATTATCGAAACACCATTCATTAATGGCAGAGATATCCTGTTGAAGTTTAACGCAGTCGGAAATATGGTTAATTTTGCGAAATATTTTCATATCGTCCGCGTACAACAGTGTTTCAGAGTCTACGATTGAGCAGATATCATTAACAAAAAGGAGAAATAATAAGGGACCCAGATTTGACCCCTGAGGTACTCCAGACGTGGCAACAAAACGAAAAGATCGAAAGCCTTGATATTCTACGAACAAACTCCTATCAGTTAAGTATGATTTCAGTAATATTTGAAAGTTATTGGAAATTCCAAACTGATCTAATTTTGTTAGCAATTTATTGTGTGAGACTCGGTCAAATGCTTTACTGAAATCAGTGTATATGACGTCCACCTGTTGTCTTGAATCTAAAGCTGACGAAACATATTCTGTAAATATACAAAGATTTGTTGCCGTACTCCGAGCTTTCACAAAACCATGTTGACTGCTGGTAATCAAACAACGCACATGAGCATACAAGTAATCTGTCAAGATAATTTCGAACAATTTAGAGAATGCTGATATAAGAGCGATAGGTCGATAGTTAGATATATCAGAGTTTGAACCTGATTTAAAAATAGGACAAACTCTTGTATTTTTCCACGCAGCTGGAAATGCTGTTGTCTTAAGAATGAGGTTAAAAATTACAACAAGTGGTTCTATGAATGACTCGACGTGACATTTAAGTATCGAAACAGGAAAATTATCAGGACCGCAGGAAAATTTATTTTTTAATTTCTTTGCACCTTCTATAATATCGTTACTGGTAATTTTACCGATATTAAAGTAAGAACTAAAATAAGATGTAACAGAAGGAGAGCTATTACTATCAGAAATATAAACACTCTTAAAGAAGTTTGCAAATGCGTTTACTATATCTTGACTCGTGGTAAACTTATCACTACCGTATTTCATCAGACCAGGTATCCGTGATTTATTATTTTTGGCATTAACAAAGTTCCAAAATTGTCTCGCATCTGACTTAAAAGAATTTTGGGATCTTTCAATAAATTTTTTATATTCTAGTTGTATTTCTAATTTAATAGTTCTCCTGAGATCTTTAGCTCGTTGGAGGTAAAAACAATATTTACTTCGTCTATACATTCTCAGATAATGATGTTTACGTTTAACTTTGGCGATTATTTCAGATGTAAACCATGCTGGATATTTTTGAGATCTAGTTGAACTAAGTGGAACACATTTATCTATAATTTCTTGGAGAGACAAACTAAACGAATCTACAGCAGAATCTACATCTGAAAAATGTTTTAAATGACTCCAGTCCATTTCGGTTAAAAGTTTGTTAAATTTATTTACGTTATATTTTCTAAAATTAAGACGTTTCTGATTCGGAACAAAATATTCATCTTCTTTGACTTCATACGGAAAATAACAAGTTAAAGCAGGATGATGATAATCAATAGGAACTAAGGCATTGACTTCAGGTGTAACTTCGCAACTAAAAACTGACGGTGTTACAATCAAATCTAATATCTTTCCATGTATATTTTTTATTTTGTTACATTGTACAGAATCTGTATAGTTTAATAGTTTAACAAATCTATTAATTAAAGGAGTTATTTGACTATTATTAACATAATATGCCGCAAGATCTGTTAAATTAAAATCTCCAATCAAAACGACCTCATGAGTTTCATGGAAAGTTTCAATATAGTCAAAAAAATCAGAATACTCACTAAATGTCACGTTAGGTGGAATATAAACTGTTATAAAGAAGATTGGTTTGATATGGGTTTTGAAAACTTTAACACATAAAACATCAATTTTTTCTATAGGAAACACTACACTATGTTGTTCTGAATGACACACGTTATTATTTACAGCAAAAATCACTCCTCCTCCAAACTTGCCAAAACTTCGATCTTTACGATAAACTGTGTAGGTGTCTTCAGGAAATAGTTCACTACTGCGTACTCCATCCCGAAGCCAAGATTCTGTGATTGCAATAATGTGATATTGTGATATTAGGACATTTTGAAAAAATATAGTTGTTTTCGAATTTAGACCGCGACAGTTTTGATAGTATACAAAAAGGTTGTCATTATTTTTCGGTGATCCAGTGGATGATACTACAGGTTTTTTGAGACAATAAATGGTAGATTATTTTTGTATTTTATAATCAAATTTTTTTCATCTGCTGCCAAACGATCGCTAAGTTCCTTTTTGATTTTTGAAGTATACTCACGTTGCATAACAGTTTGATCTGACCTCATATATATATTCTTATAACAGTCTAATGATTTGAGTTTGGGATTTAGCTTTAAAAAATTAGTCACTTGATTACTATTCGGAAACGTAACTTTAATTGGACGACATTTATTTGAGTTGGCTGACGGTTGTAGACCTAAACGGGAAACATGTAAACCATTTAATTGCGGATTTCGATTCATTGATATAGCTGTAAACATATTTTCAATATAAGCTTGCAAATGAATTTCAGTTTCAGGAACACCAAATATTAAAATATTACTTTCTTTTCTTTTAATTTGGTTCAACTCTGTCGTTATTTTTATCATATCGAAGGAATCCCCTTTTTTGTTTAAGTCAATTAGGCTTGCCTTAATTGTCTGTATTTCGACTTCGTGGTCAGTTTTTATTTTTGTTATTTCAGTTTTTAGGTCGTCGATCTTTTTCTCATAAACATCAAGTTTGTTATTTAAAATTTGCACTATACCAGCAGAAACACTATCGACGATGGATTTAATAAAAGTTTGATCTTGACAAAGTTGTTTAATAGATACGTCGGCCGCACTTCTTATTTCAAGTACTTCTTATTTCAAGTTGCTGTTCCCTGGTTAATGGCATAATTTTACAAGGAAACGATGCTGATTGTCGAAAAAGAAAAAATTAAGTGAAAATTTAGTAGATACTTTTAACTTTTTTAGAAGAAGATTGAAAAAGTTCGAATAATAATATATTAACAACACTTGGTTAATTAACAGTAACACAGCAGGTCAACATACGTGTTCACTCAACGGCGGTCGAACTACTACTGTCAAATGTCTATTAATACTGTCAAATGCTTGCTTGAAGTCAATAAAGAGGATATGCAGCCACATGTCATATTCATAGAATTTCTCGACTGTCTGAGTCACTATGTGTATGGCATCTACGGTAGATCTTCCTTTCCTAAAACCATTTTGATAATCTCCTATTTTTATATCTGTATGCTCCATCAATCGTTTATTTATCATTGTGGTCAAGATCTTATAAACCATATTTAGAAGAGTAATGCCTCTGTAGTTTTCACAAACTTTTGGGTTTCCTTTTTTAAATATCGGAATAATTAACCCTTTTTCCCATTCTTTAGGCATTGATTCTTTTATCCAAATCTGTTTAATCAGGTTATACAATCTTTGCTGTATTGCTGTCCCTCCATGTTTAATCAACTCATTAACTAAACAGTCTGTTCCCCCTGCTTTATTTTGTTTTAGTTGGCTTATCACTTCGTTAAATTCTTCTGCCGTTGGTATGTTTTGTTCAGGCCGTTCTTCTTCTGTTATTTCCAAAACTTCATCTTCATTTGCTTGTATGTTTTCTTGCGTTAAGAGATTTTTGAAATAATTTTGCCACTCTTTCTTTTCTATTGTTGCCATATTTAATTTTTTATTTTGCTTGTTAATATATTTATACAGCTTGCCGTTGTTTTTTGTGTCTTTTTCCAGTGCATCCATGGTTTCTTCAATCCACCTCACCTTTTTGTGTTTTATTAGTTTTGTGGTATCACCTCTGATTTTTTGGTATATTCTGTAATCATCTGTGCATCCCGTTCTTAACCATTTGAGTCTTGCTGATTTTTTCTTCTTTAATATTTCTTCGCACTCATTGTCGAACCAGTCATTCCTTTTCTCTACATATTTTCTTCCTAGCACTGTATTTGCTGTGTTTTCTATACTTCTTCGTATATTTTCCCAGTCTGTTTCAATGTTCAATGTTTTCATTTTCTACATTTTCCAATAGTTGTTGTTCCATTTCTTGTTGATATTGCCGTTTCTTTGTTTTAACTCTTCAATTCTCCATCTTTTCCTTTTGTTTTCTTTTTTCTCCATATCTATCATTCTTAGCTTAAGCTTTGCTATTACAAGGAAGTGATCAGATCCCACATCCGCGCCTCGATATGACCTTACATCTTGGATCATTCTTGTTCTCTTTTTATTTATTAGAACATGATCAATTTGGTTTCCTGTATTTCTTCCTGGAATACGCCATGTTATTTTATGCTCTAGCTTGTGCCGAAATTTAGTACTTACTACAAACATATTCATATCTGTTGCTAGATTGCCCATTGTTGTCCCATTTTCATTTGTTGTGTCATGTGCTGTTTCTTTCCCTGCTACCGATCTCCAATGTTCCTCTTTACCCATCTTTGCATTGAAGTCTCCTAGAATTATAAGTGTGTCATGATTTTTAATTTCCTCACAGAGCCTTTCTAGAGCTTCATAAAAAACATCCTTCTCTTGATCATCGGCTTGTTCTGTGGGTGCATAGATTTTTATAATTGAGATATTAGCAACTCTATTCTTTATCCTTAAATAATATTCTTCCATTTACTTTTTTAAATTCTAATACATATTCTCTCCATATTCTACTTATCATGAAGCCTGTTCCATTTCTACCTTGTGTATTTTCTCCTCCGTAGTACATTGTGTAATTTTGCTTGTCGATCCTGCCTTCTCCCTTCCACCTCAATTCTTGCAATTCTATTATGTCTATCTTATAATCTCTCATTTCTTTTGCTACTTCTTCCATTTTGCCCATGGCTAGCATAGTTTTTATATTCCACATTCCTATATTTATTAAACCTTTCAATTTTCTATTTCTATTACTTTTCGGTGCTCTCTTATTCGTTTTCCGTATCCACGCCTGGTCATTGTCCTGTACATCCACCCTTTGACCATCACTTGCTAGTTTTTTGGGTCTGTTTTAGTAAATTTCCTTTGTTGTTCATTTAGCCGATCACTCTCTGGGGATCGTTCACTTGTAGAGCGTTTGTAGTATTTTTCTTTTTGTTCTTGTTCATTAAAGTTTTCCACTGTATAGCTCTTGTCATTTACAATTAATTTATTTTGTCTGAGATATGCTCGTTTTCCATTTTCTCTTGCTTCTCTGAGATATGGTAGCAGCATTTTTCTTTCTTCTTGCACCTTTTTTGGGAAGTCATCAGATATCCAAATATCGGTGCCTTTTAGCTTTTTTGATTTTTCTAACACATCTCTTTTCTTTGCCCAGTTTTGCAGCTTTATTAGAATTGGTCTGTTTTTGTTTGCTTTGAATACTCCCAGTCTACATATTTCTGTGGTGTCAGTTTTCACATTGACCTCTGCTCCGATGTTGTTGAAAACTTTCTGTACTTTATCTTCCACCTCTCTCTGTGTTTCGTTATTTATGTCTTCTATGCCAACACATACAATATTATTTCTTCTTATTTCTTTCTCTACTATATCTAGCCTTTTTTCTTGATTTTTTATTATTTCTTTTAATTTTTGATTTTCCCTTTTGAGACCTATTATTATTTCCGAATTTTTATCCATTTTTTCCTCCATCGTTGTTAATTTCGCCTGGATTATCGAAAACATGTCTTTAATCCCTTCCATGTTATCCATTTCTTTGTGCTTTACAGCTGACGCCAGAAAAAAAAACACCCTCGGTTCAACCCCGCGGAAGAGTGTTTTCTACCTACTGAACGTTTTGACTATTATTTTGAATTTTTTAAGCCCTGACCTGTTTAGATCTCAAAAATTTTGAAGTGATTATTTCTACTTTTGTACGACGGTTTTTATCTCTATTATTACTAATCACCTTATATTTTTATGAATAAATTGGAATTTAATGACATGTAATTTGTATTAATTTCTATTTTTCTACTGTTTACGAATTTTAAAATTGAGAAAAAGCATGCAATAACTTACAGATTCTGGCTGTTGTTTTACACACTAATTCACTGCACTTTATATTTTGTTCTATATTAAATTTCATTAATTTACTGTTCGTTTAAACCACTGAATTTTAATTTTTAACAGGAGCTACTTCTAACTGCGTGTTAACTGTCCATTTACCAGGACCGGATCATATATATATATATATATATATATATATATATATATATATATATATATATATATATATCCAACCCGAAATGGTGGATGTGTGAATTGTTCGTAAGGGGATTTTTCCACATTCTCTATTTCATCTGTTTGATTTCGTACGAGTGGTCGTCAAACCATTAACCTTGGATCCTTTGATCACTGAGTGTGTTTCAAGGATCTACATCTCATGTTTTATATATATATATATATATATATATATATATATATATATATATATATATATATATATATATATATATATATATATATATATATATAGACTTTAGTTTTTTATTGAGGTTGCAGTCATTTATTTCTAAGGGGCAGGGTAAGAGAAACTCTGTGTTATAATCAAGCTTTCGCAAAATTTATTTGCTTCGTCAGGATTAGCTAAAATTATTATATAGTTATAAATAAATACAACGAAATGAAAGAACATTGCATAAAAATTAGTACAAAAACTTACAACGTGAGGCTTGTTCCTTAATTTGACATTTCTACAAAACATAAAATATCTAAAAAAATCTTTATCCTAATGGTTTTCAAGTTCCAATGTTTTAATTTTTACAATTCATTTTTAAATTAATTTTAATTTAAATTAATTTAAAATTAATTTAAATTAATTCATTTTTAAATTCATTTTTAAATTAATTTTAATTTAAACTTGAAAACCATTAGGATAAAGATTTTTTTAGATATTTTATGTTTTGTAGAAATGTCAAATTAAGGAACAAGCCTCACGTTGTAAGTTTTTGTACTAATTTTTATGCAATGTTCTTTCATTTCGTTGTATTTATTTATAACTATATAATAATTTTAGCTAATCCTGACGAAGCAAATAAATTTTGCGAAAGCTTGATTATAACACAGAGTTTCTCTTACCCTGCCCCTTAGAAATAAATGACTGCAACCTCAATAAAAAACTAAAGTCTACATATTGTCAGTCAATAATACCAAACTTCTTTATATATATATATATATATATATATATATATATATATATATATATATATATATATATATATGTTCGGAAAGGTTTCCGCGGTTAATACAATGAAACTTAAAGCTAAAATCAATATCAATAAAAGAATTAATATTAAAAATAAACTCACCAGGCTTCCGGGTTGAACCGCGTCGTTGATTTCTAGGCCGAGCTTTCGACGTCCTCTCTGACGTCATCTTCAGGGCTTCCGGGGTCTCAGTCTCCTGAGGCTCCAGACACCACACTCACTACTCACTGCACTACTGTTATTGTTGACGCTGGGGCGGTTATTTATACCGTGGACTGGCGTGATTGACGTGGCTGTCGATGACGTGGCGGAGTGGGAATTAGCGCGAAGACTATTCGGAGCGGGATTTGGATTGGCGCGAATATTTTTGACGGCGGGAATTGGAGCCCGCGATATTTTCTTTAGGAGGGGTCTCCAAGTCGAAGGTAAACGGATGCCGTCATCTCTTTTATTGAGACAATTTGGCCGTTTTTCGATTTCTATAGCTTCTCGGATAATCCTTTGTTTATAGAAGCGAATGGGGGCTATGGTTCTGGAGTGTTCAAAGTCAATTTTGTGACCTGTATGAAGATGGTGTTGGCCTAGGGCTGAAACTGAATCTGAATTGCGAACAGATATGGAATGTTCATAAATCCTATTTTGGATTCTACGATTGGTTTGTCCTATGTAAGATAGGATATATATATATATATATATATATATATATATATATATTCTTCTAAAAAAGTTAAAAGTATCTACTAAATTTTCACTTAATTTTTTCTTTTTCGACAATCAGCATCGTTTCCTTGTAAAATTATGCCATTAACCAGGGAACAGCAACTTGAAATAAGAAGTGCGGCCGACGTATCTATTAAACAACTTTGTCAATATCAAACTTTTATTAAATCCATCGTCGATAGTGTTTCTGCTGGTATAGTGCAAATTTTAAATAGCAAACTTGATGTTTATGAGAAAAAGATCGACGACCTAAAAACTGAAATAACAAAAATAAAAACTGACCACGAAGTCGAAATACAGACAATTAAGGCAAGCCTAATTGACTTAAACAAAAAAGGGGATTCCTTTTTTCAATTTCAAGGCTTTAGTCAGTAACCCTGATTTTTGGGACCATTTTAAGTAACGCTAAAAATTTCAAAAAATTAGTATTTTCAAAAATTTGTCAAAAATCTAATTTTAATCCGATTTTAATTTTAGGGACGACAGTTTAAAGGTATTGAAAAGGTCTTTAAAATGATATTTTGTGAGTTAAAATCCGTTCAGTAGAAGTGGAGATAAAACAGATTGAAAATAGACATTTTTGTAAAAATGGGGTTTTTAGGCATTTTCAAAGTGCTGGCACCTTTTGGGGTATATATTAAATTGTACAAAAATTTTTTTACAGGTAGTTTTTTATATAGATAATAACGTTTCATTGGAGATTTTCTTGGCCCGAGCCTCTATCTACCTTATATAACCCTCTAAAAATGAGTATTTTGTTACTCAAATGAGGCAACTTAACAAAAAACTTACGGCTTACTTCTATCAATCAGACAGCCTGAAGACTTTATCTATCACAGATTATAAAAGTAGAGATTAAAACCTTGTATTTAAGGGGTCATACAAACTTCTAGGTAGCCTAGAAGTGCAGTTATGATATTTCAAAGTCTTAACTAAAATCAAAATATCAATTCTGTGAACGCTATAGATCAAGAGCCGCTATAGATGAAATTTGATAATTATTTTAAGAACGATAAAAGCCTAAAACTTAAATAGTAGAACCTAAAAGAAAAGCTATGAACACTCTGCCGTCACTTTTTAGAGGCACACACCTCGACAGTGGCGCATCAAACATTCTACTTATGGAGGGGATAAATAAATTAAAAGGTACCCTCCCTCACTCCCAGAATTATTTTTTTTATTTTTTTAAAGTTATACGTGTTTCAAAAATAAGACTCAGTGTAATTTCAACCCGCCTCCCCTGTTTTCCTACCCCCACCATCAAAAAGTTCATTTCTCGTTTTTTATTTTTTTTTAGGTGGGATGTAATCAATTTTAAAATTTCAAAAATTCCACATGCATACTTGTGGCCTTTACAAAACATGCCTATTTTTATAGACACGTAGGTTGAGTGACGTAACCTAAAAAAAATTATTTTTTTATTTTTATAAACTTTTAAACGAAAAACTTTTTTTGGGGGATGGCTGTTGGACTATTTTGTTTTAATCTTGTGTATTTTATCAAATGCTATATTTCTAATTTATTTCAGAAGTTTCCGTAAGGTTCTCCATCTTCAAAAATCCAAAAAAAAATTTTCGAGGGGGTTTCAACGTATTTCTCCAATTTTTCAATATTCTACAGGACACAGTTACTTAAATTTACATATTACCTATAAAAACATTAATTGAATATATTTTGAAGTCTATAAAATAGGGAAAATCACCAAAAATCCCCTAAAAAACAGTTTTTTGGATTTTTTGGTGGTGGGGGAAGGGGGATGGGGTGGTGTGTTAAAATTACACTGTGTTTTATTTCTTAATAACGTAGAACTTTAAAAAATCAACAAAATTGAATTCTGGGTGTAAGGAAGGGTACCTTTTAATTTATTTATCCCGTTCATAAGTGGAAAGTTTGATGCGCCACTGTCGAGGTATGTGCTTCTAAAAAGTGACGGTATAGTGTTCATAGGTTTCTTTTAGGTTTTATTGTTTAAGTTATGGCCTCTTATCGTGCCTAAAATAATTAACAAATTTCACCCATAGCGGCTCTTAGTCTATAAAAGTAGCGTTCACAGAATTGATACTTTAATTTTAGTTAGGATTTTGAAATATCATAACTGTACTTCTAGGCTACCTAGAAGTTTGTGTGAGCCCTCAAATGAAAGGTTGTGATCTCTACTTTTCTAATCCGTAATAGATAAAGTCTTCAGGCTCTCTGATTGATAGAAATAGGCCGTAAGTTGTTTGTTGTCACCTCATTTGAGTAACAAAATACTCATTTTTAGAGGTTCATATAAGGTAGATAGAGGCCCGGGCCAAGAAAATCTCCAATACGAAGCTATTATTTATATAAAAAGCTACTCCTTAAAAAATTTTTGTACAATTTAATATATACCCCAAAACGTGTCAGCACTTTGAAAATCCGTAAAAACGCGATTTTTACAAAAATGTCCATTTTCAATCTGTTGTATATCCACTTCTACCGAACGGATTTTAACTCTTGAAATATTGTTTTAAAGACCTTTTTATTACCTTTAAACCGCCTACCAGAAAAAGAAAATCGGATTAAAATTAGATTTTTAACAAATTTTTGAAAATAGTAATTTTTTGAAATTTTTAGCGTTACTTAAAATGGTCCCAAAAATCAAGGTTATTAACTAGAGACTTGAAATTGTCACTGACAAAACTACTTAAAATTATAAAGAAAATAACGTTTGATGAGTTAAAATCGGTTAACTGGGAGTCGATATACAGCCTGTCAAATATAGGCTAAAAACGACCTTTTTTGGGTCTTTGACGGGCCCTATCTAGGGCTCTAAGGCCCCTAGGGGGCTGTAACTCTCAGGATGACGTTTTCTCAATAGGTCCAATAACATACTAAAATTTGAAGAAAATCCGAGGACCCTCCCCACAAAATTCACCGAAAAGTAGAAATATTGCTCATATATATATATATATATATATATATATATATATATATATATATATATATATATATATATATATATATATATATAACAAGGAGAGGTTAGCGCGAGTTAATAAATATCGGCATGGCTCGCAATAAGTATGAAAAACAAAATATGCACAAGGTGGAATGCAACCATAGACACGTGTTTCTGACTTATTAGTCGTCATCAGTATTGCATTGCTCCTGTTTAGCTATATCATACTGATGACGACTAATAAGTCAGAAACACGTGTCTATGGTTGCATTCCACCTTGTGCATATTTTGTTTTATATATATATATATATATATATATATATATATATATATATATATATATATATATATATATACGTCTTCATATCAAGGCGAGATCCGACTAAATCGAGGACAACCCGAGATCCACCAATAGGAAATTAATTATTGGAGTATATTGTTCATAAGTATCTTTATAATTAACATATTAATCATGGCACACTTAGAGGGGAAAAGATTTTTGTAGTTAAATTTTTCTGATAAATTTACAGCGAAACGAGATCCGTAGCTGAAAAGTAAAGGGGAGGACTTATATACGAAATTTTAGATATTTACCGATGAACGCGAGATCACACACTGATGCCAGCTCTAAAGAGTATTAGTCGAGCGATTGGAGCTCGTGTTGTATTGTATATTTCCCACGATATAAAGATATATAGTGGGCGGAGTCAATCACGGCAGCAACAGCGTTGTCTCGAATTCTTTATGTAACTTTTAAGTATCGCTTCTTTTGTGTCTTTAACGTCTACGATTGACCTTTCAGAAAGTCCCTTAGTTTTGTTACATACATAAGGGTGTGAAAAAGAATAAGAATACTTCACAAATAATATCCATTTAATAATGATAATTATTTGCAATACAATATTTTAAAACTATACATTAATATTCTTAAAAAACACTTACTACGAAACCAAAATGTAATTATTATATTCTTAAATAATACAAATTGTTACAAAATAATTATTTAAATGATTGCTTGTTTTAAAAATACATTACAAGAAAGTAAAAATTTTTATAAATATTATTAAAGTTTAAAAAATAAAATAACTCAATATGTAATTATTATTTGATAGTTAAAAACTGATTTTAAGTAAAATGATTTAAAATATAAAAAGAAACACACATAATTTTCAGGGTCAACTCCTAATTGCATGAAAATTTGGATTTAGATTCTACCCATCCCCCACTTCAAAGTTGAATTTGTGCCGTTGATTGCTTTTACTTAGAGGGTGAAAAAATATACGTTTAAAATAAGTCCGGAAACAGATCTGACTAAGTTTAAGCAACTTTTGTTCTATAGAGTTTTTTTAACTTAGGTACTAGGTTAATTCAGTAGTAGGTACTAGAGTCACTTGCGACTAAAAATATTTACTTTTCAACAAAAAAAAAACACGTTTTTCGGCGGTTTTTCGCAAATACTCAAAAAGTAAGTATTTTATCGAAAAAATATTCTTGGAAAAAATGTAGCATATAAAAAAAACGAAAAAAATGGTATATTCTTAGTCTATAGAACAGTAAAAGTAAATTTGTAGCTCATAAAAAAGACGATCTTATCCTTCAAAGTCCAAATCAAATATTTTAACGTGATACATAGTACCAAAAAATGAAGCTCTTTTCGGGGAAAACCCATTAAAATTTTTTTAAAGTGTTTACAAAAAGCTTTATTATATTTTATAAAAGCTATATACGGGTAGGAAAGACAACGGAACGAATTTTCGAACGTTTAAACAGACGATATCCCAGATTTATCAATTTCTGGGCAATTGATCCAAAGTCTGGATTCTAACAACGAAACAGTTGTGGATTTTCAAGTTTTCAATGAGAGTCATAATGAAAAAACATTAGTGACCTCGAGTATAATGGTTTGGAGAATTTGGCTGGTTATATCTGCCATAAATTGAAGGACTCCAGTATTCAATCCGAAGATGTTTCAACGTACACGTGGGTTGATCATTTGAGTAAGTGTGGTTTATGTAAACCATCAGACACTCTCTTGTCATATATTAAGTAACTGGAGACAATTTTTCCTTCCATATGCATGGTGATTCCATTTTGGTAACTAAAAATTATTTAGAAAACCTTATGTCCAAAAGTGTAACTGTAGACTCTTCTAACAAAGCGAACAAGTTATTTTTTAGGTCTCGGATGTACTTCCGAATTAAAGAATTAAACAAGTCTCTTAACAACCTAACATTGCGTAAAAGAAAATGAAAACTGCTACATAGTTGCTGTGTATACGTCTATTTCACATGCACAAAATTTAAATAAAGTGCATCGCATGAAAACTGTAAAACTTATTTTTGTCTTTTCCAAGCCTCTTACTTAAATCTGATGAAATACATTATTTAAAAAGTAAAAATTTTTGTTTTTTTATCAATCCATTAAATTTATGGTTTTATTTTGGGGCTTTTCTTCCCCTTGGTAAAAATTATATTTACTAATTTGTAGGCCACTAATCAATTTTTGCCAACTATCGAAATATAATAATTTTATTAGATATCGATTATATGAATATTTTTATTTTCCGGATACCAATATAATCAAGAAATTGGGAACTTTACAAATAACTTAAAATCAATTTAAATAAAAGTAAATAGTTTAATAATTTTCCTCTAAACTATAAAAATCACTTAGTTTCTTTTAGTCATAATTCATTCATTTGTACTATTCTCAATTTTCATTCGCGTTCGTATTACGAACGCATAGACGGGACTATGCTTTACTCTGTTGCTTACGTCATGCGCCAATTGGACGAGCTTACGTAACTAGAATATCAGGGTGTGCATATTTCCGGGTCCCGGTGAATTCGTATCTATTTTAATCCCCCATCCTAATTACAGGCCAACTGGCAACTCTGGTGCGCAGGTAATTTTTAGATAACCCATTAACTACCGGTGAATTGGTAACTTTCATTTTTTAAGTATTGTTGATAATCTAATATCGGTATTCCAGGTATTTAGCGCTGCACTCCTAGAAAATGGAACAAATGGCACAGGAAATGAAACCGATGATGAAACGATACACAAAAGAGAAAACTTGGATGATTGTTTTAATAGAAGTAAAATTAAAAAACGGTCACCAAGCAAAGCAGGCAACAAAAACAAGGAAGACATGGAATATGTTATGATTACAATAATGAAAGAGCTAATGAATAAAAACGATGAAATGCTTCAGGAAATAAAACAAATAAGGAAAGAATAACAACAAACCAATAAAGAGTTAATGGGTGTAAAAGCAGAGAAACAAAAACTAAAAAAAGAAGTAAAACAGCTACATGAATGAATGGAGCAACTGGAGAAATTTAGCAAAAAGAAAAGCTTGATCGTAGCTGGGTTGAAAGTAGAAACAAATGATTATAAGAAATTAAAAGAAGAAATGGAAAATTTCAGAGCCCAAGAGTTGCAAATACAAATAAAACTAAGAAGTGCAAAAAAATAGGAGAAACAGTATGCGCAATAGAAACAGAAGCCCTCACGGATAAAATGGAAATCCTAAACAAGAAACGTAAACTAAAACAGCATAAAGATCGTATCTATATAAACAACGATTGGACATTGAAAGAAAAAGAAATACAAAAGGAAATAACTAAAATAGCAAAGGACGAAAGAAGCAAAGGTAAGCAAACGAAAATCGGCTACAAGAAATTAATAGTGAATGGCAAAATCTAGATATGGGACGAAGAGAGAGAACAGCTGATAGAAAATTCAAAAAACTAATAAACGAAGAACAGCGGCTGAAATATGATATTGACATGGCAAAAAAAGACTCGGAAATGCAAACGGTTAACGAAAACAAAATAACGCACACAAAATAAAGAAAGAATCTCAATAAGAAGAAAAGAACAAAACCCATTAGGATGGGATCTTGGAATATTAGAACCATGCTGGCATTAGGCAAGATGCAAGAAATAGCTCTTGAAATGAAAAAATACCAACTAGAAATCCTAGCCCTACAGGAAATACGATGGAAGAAAGAAGGAAAAATTGAGAAGAAAAACTTTAGCATGTATTATTCGGGAGAAAACAAACAGGGAACGAATGGTACGGCATTTATGGTGAACAAAAAAATGAGGGAAAAACTGATACAATTCAAAGCAGTTAATGAAAGGATATCTTACATAAGAAAATAAACAAGCCAACATCTCGATAGTCAATTGCTATGCACCCACCGAAGAAGCAAACCAAGAAGATAAAGCAGAATTCTACGACATCCTGGAAGAAACCTGTGAAAATATTCCGAGGAATGACATATTAATAATATTGGGTGATTTCAATGCAAATATCGGAAAGGAGGACTATAATCGTAATGTAGCTGGCAAAGAAACCATTCATAAAACTACGAATGATAATGGAGGAGAAATCTGCAACCTAGCAGTAGCAACAAATACATATATAGTTAGTACTGGGCATAAACATAGAAAAGAACACAAAATAACATGGATGATACCAGGAAGAATGGATGGAAACCAAATAAATCATACTCTAATTTCGAAAAAGTGGACACAAATAGTACAAGACGTAAGGTCATATAGAGGGGCAAATGAAGGTACTGACCACATATTGTTGATAGCAAAACTTAAGATGAAAATAATCAAAGCAAATAATCATAAGGAAGGAAAAAGGAGGAAATGAAATATAGCCAATCTGAAAACGCAAGAAACAAAGCAACAATATACAGAACAACTGGAACAGAAATTGGGTCAGTACGAGCACATAGAAATAGAAGGAGAATGGAAAACATAAAGAACAGCATAATATGAGACAGCAGAACAAATAATAGGATTCCAAAAAAACAAAGAATCGAAAGAATGGTTTGATGAGGAATGTCACCAAAAAAGTCAACTGAAGCACCTCGCAAGAAACAAATGGCTACAAAGTGCCGAACAGGAACAACTGGACCAATATAGAAAAGAAAAACAAGAAGCATTGAAACTCTATAGAAGAAAGAAGAACACGTGGATCTCCGAACAAATGCAAGAATTAGAAACAAATAATGAAGACAACAAGAAATTGTTCGAATAGATAAAACAACAATACAGTACCAAAAAATCTGTCACAAAATAAACAAAAAATATTGGGAAAAACATTTCACGGACCTATACAAAAACGACAATAAGGCATATTCAGAGGATGAGGATATAAGAGATAACAGAGATGAAGAGGAAGGCGCACCTACTTATCAGGAATTCATGGAGGTATTAAAACAACTAAAAGTAAACAAAACGCCAGGGCCAGATGAAATCAACAACGAACTGATCATCAACGGAGGAGAGAAGCTCACGAAGCGAATGCACAAGTTAATGGTTACAATTTGGAAGGACGAAAACATGCCCATAGAATGGAAAAACGGACACATCGCACCAATCTTTAAGAAAGGAGATCCAACTAAGTGCTGCAACTACAGACCAATTATGCTACTAAATACAACGTATAAGATATTGACCACAATTATAAAAAACCGACTAAATCAATACACAGAAAAAATTATAGGACCATACCAACAGGGTTTTAGAAAAGGAAGATCAACAATAGATGCAATACACGTACTGACACAAACAATTGAAAAAATCTATGAACATGACATAGAATTACACATACTATTCATCGACTTCCAACAGGCCTTCGACAGCATATACAGACAACAATTATTAAAAGAAATGAAAAAAATTGAGATACCGGCAAAATTAATAAGACTAACTAGAATGACAATAAAAGACTCAACAGCAAAAGTTAAAACAAATGAGGGCCATACAAATGACATCAAAATAGAACTTGAAGTAAGACAAGGAGACAGTCTATCAACGACAAACGACACTATTTAATATCGCTCTAGAAGGAGTAATTAGGGACACAGGGATGAAAAAGACAATTATTCAAAGCTCAACACAGATCATAGGATATGCAGATGACCTGGGACTGGTAGCACGAGATAAAAAAAGACTAGAAGAGGCACTTTTAACCCTGGTAAGAGAAGCAAAGACGAGAGGATTAATAATCAATCAGAATAAAACAAAATATCTTATAAGCACACGAGACAATGTAAACAGAATAGCAGAAATAAAGATAGGTGAAAATACATTCCAGAGAGTAGATTGCTTCAAATACCTGGGGGTGATGGTGGACGGCAAAAACGGAAGGAGTATAGAGATAAACGACAGAATTAAAGCAGCTAATAGAGTATATTGGAAATATCACCAACTACTAAAGGACAAAAACCTGAGCAAAAAAACAAAATCAAAAATATACACAGCAGCAATCAGATCAGTGATAGCCTATGGAGCAGAAGTAATGTGCCTTACGAAAAAAGACGAAGAAAAGTTAAAAATAATTGAGAGAAAAATTATAAGAATACATGGCCCAGTAAAGACAGAAACAGGGGAATATAGAAAGCTGATGAACCATGAAATAATAAATATAAATAAAAGAGAAGATATAGTAAAATTCATTAAAGCACAAAGGCTCAGATGGTTTGGGCGCACACAAAGAAGAGGGGTAGAAGAACTAATCAGGAAGATAATGAACTGGAAACCAGTAAAAAATAGACCAAGAGGAAGACCAAAAATTAGATGGGAAGATCAACTGCTAGACGATATATCAAAGATGGAAATTGCAAACTGGAGAGAAAAGATTCAGGACCGGAGAGAGTGGAAGAAGATAGTAGAGAAGCCAAAAAAACATCACAACTTATGAACGGTCCATATAATAATTCCAGGTATGTACCTGTATAAATTACCCTCCTTGAAGTTGGTGTAAAAGGTATTCATCATTTATGTATTGTCTTTTGGAAGGATTACTAGAGAAAAATCCAAATAAATTTTGAAAAAATGGCTGAAATCGCTGAAATTCTTGTAACAGATTTCGTAATGAGTGAACATGGGTGTAAGTTATTGGTGGTAAATGATTTTAAATTTCACTTAAGAAAGTGCTAAAAAGTCTAAAACATTTATGGTACTGTTCTGCATCTGGTTGCCAGGCAACCGGTATAACGACGGTTAGTTTTTTTTAATATTTTGAGTAGTAACTATGTTGGTTATCAACAATTTGATGTCAAAAATGCACATTTTGCCATTTCTTGTCTACCAGTAAGAAGAAAAACATTCAAAACAAAATTTAAGATAACCGCATTATAAAGCAATTTAAACAAGGTTTTATAAATTTCGCTATACTTAGTTGTTGCTTATAAAACTATAAATTAAGTCAGTTTAACGTTAATATAACTTATGTAAAAAATATAACTTATATCTCGATATTACGTGAAATAGCTCAAAGAAATGAGTAAAAATACACGGTTTTTATGACAGTGTAACTACGTAACAATTGTTTTAGTTTCTATATGGACGGAATAACAAAATTTATGTAAATCTGACCAATTTTTTCTCAATTTAATTATGTAGTGACAATTTAAATGAAAAATAGCCGATTTTAAGAATTTTCGTCTATAAGTTACAATATTTTAGCAAAAAACTGAAAAAAGAACCGATTAGTTTATTGAAATAGCCTTAAAATGAGTTGAAGTAAAATAGAATTGGAGCTTTGTTTATCAATAAACATTAACGAGGTACCCCTAAACCCTAAAAATGTCATCAAAACGACGATTTTGAAGCTCCTCCGACTGGATTAAAGAAGCTATTATCGATTCAAACAAAAGTTGTGTATTTTTAATTCTAAATTTCAACTATTTAATTAAAAATAAAGGGTTTCAGTTGAAAATTCAAAGTTGCTACACCCACCGCTTTCGCAGGCAGAATAAGAACCCTGCTATTTCATAAGTATATAGATTTTGAAAAACCGTTAAAAAAGCATTCCAAAGTTTTTTCGATATGCAGTCTAGTTCTCGAGATATTTGACAATCGCCTTTCTGGACAGAGCCCTTAAATAATGTAAACATTCTTATTCAAGCTAGACATAAGCCGAGTGAGAGAGGTAATTGTGAAATTCATTTGCGATGTTTCCAAATTTACCGGATCTCGGGTTGTCTGCAAAATATATATTTACCATATACACAACGGATCGCGCGCGCTGCCCTCTACAGCGGATTTAGTGGAACCACTGCAATATAAAATTCACCAAAAGGGGTGCAAAATGAGGTCCAGACAAAAATCGATTTCCTTGTACCCCAACCATTGTTACATCGATATGTCACTATATACACGTGAATACAAGGTGAGATCCAAAATCGGATCTCGCCTTGCAAAACGGATCTCATCTTGTATAGCTTATGATACAAACGGATCTCGCCTTGATATGAAGACATATATATATATATATATATATATATATATATATATATATATATATATATATATATATATATATATATATATATATATATATATATATATACAGGGTGGTTCATCTTATTCGCTTCGGTGTCTGTACGGAAAACCAATTGATATTTTAAAAAAATTTCTTCACAGAAATATACAGGGCCATTAATACTACAATCTAAAAATAATGTGAATTATACAGGGTGCTCCAAAAATGACTGGCATATCAAAGTTATATTTTTTCTTATGGAATGCCCTATATGTGATGACAGTATTGAATTTACCTTGAAAAATAAGCTATACTTTCATAAGGGTTCCCTATACCTAAATACAGGGTATTTTGATTTATTTCGATTTTTATAAAAATGTAAGGTTTTAGAAAAAAATAAATATCTGCAATCAAAGAATCAGTAACAAATTCTTTCTTGGATCTTAATAACTGACTATTTACAATACTTAAGCAGATGCTCATTGCAACAAAGTTTCTTACAGGTTGGTCAAAATATGAGATTTTTCGATTGACAAATTCAAGCTGTAATAACTTACTTATTTTAAATGGAACACCCTGTATCTTACTAGTCTATCGCGTAGAAAATATACTTAGCTTTCAATTTGTATTAGGGTTTCCTATACCTATCTTTTTACAGGGTGGTCAAAATATTAGATTTTTCTATTAACAAATTCAAGCTGTAATAACTTACTTATTTTAAATGGAACACCCTGTATCTTACCAGTCTGTCGCGTAGAAAATTTATTTAGCTTTCAATTCTTATTAGGGTTTCCTATACCTATCTCCCTTCATTTGTTAAATATTTTAAAGATTTCCTAATTTGTACACCACTTTTGGTTTGAATCTTTGAATCGCATTTACAAACAATTAAATTCAATGGCTACTATGACGATAACGAGCCTATTGTACAAAAATATGTAAAAATGGGTATTTACACAATAACATGGAAAAATATATTTACAGTATAACATGTATATTGAGAATGTTTACATGGAATTGAAGAGATTTTAAATATCTTCCATTATAAAGAATAGAATATCGAGTATGTCATTTAAAATAAGAACAATCTGTGTGATTAAATGACAAAAATGTGAATCTTATTAACGAGAGTATCTTGACTAAGATATTTAAGTATATTTCCGGTGTTGGTGATGTGTTGTACATAACCACGATATAGGTACTTAATTCTACGTTTTAAAGCTTACAAATTAGGAAATTTTTAAATATTTAAGAAAAGAAGGGAGATAGGTATAGGCAACTCTAATAAGAATTGAAAACTAAGTAAATTTTCTTTGCAATAGATTAGTAAGATACAGGGTGTTCCATTTAAAATAAGTAAGTTATTACAGCTTGAATTTGTTAATAGAACAA